>NW_028317938.1:2874285-3192142 GCF_062004578.1 Staurois parvus
GCAATGCTGATCAGTGTATTCTGACAATGGGGATGGCTGCTGTCTGTCAGAATACAGTAACTCGGAAGTGATTTCCCCATCAAAAACAACTATTAATGTATGGTCTGCCTTAATCCTGCCGACCATGATATTTAACCTCTTCCTGTTGATGTAATACATTTATAAGGTGGCAGGGCTGGTTGTCTTCATCACCCAGTCACTGCACAAATGTATCCATGGGTGTTCTGAGAGCATGCTCACTGCGCACTTCCAGCACACCTACCAAACTGTCATTGACAGTTCCCAGTATCTCTTTGATGTCAGAAGCCAGCAGGATGGGCTCCTGATTGTGTGACTGATGTGACAGCTGATAATAGTTATGTGATCTGGAAGCCTCCTTTTCCTCATGACATTAAAGGCAGGTTCACCTAGGAGTTGCACAGGAATGCACTGAGGTTTCACATGCATTTCTATGGGGTGCATTACCGCTGTATCATGTCATCTGGTGCAGCAAATGCAACTGCGGTGCATTTTGAACGCAGTGTGGAAAACGCACATGGAACTCTGGTTTCCCACACCATGTTCTGGTGTGAACTGGCCCTAATGCTCTCTTAAAGGATAAGGTCACCTTTTGTAACATGTTACATCCATAGTTAGGATGTAACATGTTACAAAAGAACCGGTCCCTGATTCCCTGTTTTGACAGCTAGTGGTGTATCTTCTGCCCCCCACTAGCTGTCACAATTTAAAAAAAACGTGTCCGTGCGGGGCTCCACAGTATTTTGTGATTGGGAAACTACAAGTCCTGACAGCTTTTTGAGCTGTTGACTTGTAGTTCTCAATGTGGTAGTTCATTGATTCTTTCTGTCAGAGTATTTCTGCTTGTCCATAGGAGATACAAGCACACAGATACACTGACTGGTCTGCTGATCACTGGTGCAATCCTTTTCAGGCTCCCAAAACAAAAAAATAGTAAATGCACATGTGCATTTATTATTTTTTGTTAAAAGGTGACCTTATCCTTAAAAGGTCAAGTTGCCAAAAAGAATGAAGCTCAAATTAAAGACTTTGCCGCATCCTACAATGTAAAATTTGACAAAAATTAGCTGCATGGTCGAGTTGCCAGAAAGAAGCCTTTACTGCGGCAGTGCCACAAAAAAGCCCAGTGAGGCGTGTCAAGGTGTTGTCGGGCATATTGTAACCGGGCTTTTTTGTGGCATTGGCGCAGTAAAGGCTTCTTTCTGGCAACTCGACCATGCAGCTAATTTTTGTTCAAATATTGTCATTTTGTACTCCTTCAAAACAACCACACCATCTTTTTCCAGAGCAGCCTGTATTTCTCTTGAGGTTACCTGTGGGTTTTTCTTTGTGTCCTGAACAGTTCTTCTGGCAGTTGATGCTGAAATCTTTCTTGGTCTAAATATGCTTGGTACCAAGAGACCCCAAAATTTCCCACTTCTTAAAGTGTTACTAAACCCACAACAGTAAAATCAGTCCGTATATGCAGTACAGCATGCTTGTTATACTCACTGTGGAACCTAAGGGGTTAATCATCTGTATTGTGTAAAAACGCTGTTTGAGCCTGACTTCTCTGATCCTCCCTTCTCTGATGGACGAAAGTAGCGGGGAACTCTCTCTGTCAGACTCAGATTCTGAGTATGAGCCAGTTGAAAGCAGTGGGTCAGCAACGGAATTTGAGGAGGAGAGAGTTCATATAAAGAGGTTTAGGAGATCTGAGGAGGAGCAGGCATCCACCAGTAGCACAATGGCGAGTCGAAGCAGCGCAGCACTCCCAGAAGATAGGCAGGCATCCACCAGTAGCGCAACAAATCCTGCTGCCTGGGTGATTCCTTCCTGCTGCCTGGGTGATTCCTTCCTGCTGCCTGGGTGATTCCTTTTGCTGTTGCTGACCACATCGCTGCTTGCTGCCTGGACTAATGCTCTCCTCTGTGGACAACTGTGCTACTAAATCCAAAGGTCATTTTTTTGTTTACCCTTTGCTCAGCAGAATTTATTTTTGAGGCGTAATTCTTGGTGTGTACATACTATGTGTTAGAAAAATGTTTCTCAACCTTTTTTCAGTCGTGGCGCCCTAGAAAAGTATTTTCATTCATGAGGCACCCGTGTCCAGGGCTTGCTTCGCGTTACTGTGTGTTGTGGAACGCTCGCAAAATCGTACTCCTTCCTGACACGCAGACAAATTCTCTGCTCTTTAGGGGTACCCCCATACATTGGCAAATGTAGGGTGTTTTTGTGTAGTGCAATTTTAAAACTAAGGTCAAGGACGACTTTTCCTGCATTTCTGCTGGTAAAGCAGCTCATTGAAATGAATGGGCTGCCCTACACACAGCGACACAGATGTGAACCAAGGGCCTGTTCACCTGTGAGGTTGGAGGGCAGTAAAACCACACAATTGCTTTTACCACCCCCAACTGCTCCCCTTTTAGCTGCAGAAACAGCAGCTGGGGGTGTACACATGCTGTTGCCGCAGCTGGAAGTATACCTCCAGGTGAATGGGGTTGAACTACAACCACCCCGCAACTGTGTGCTCATTGCACACAGTTGTGGTGTGGTGAAAACCGCAGATAATGTGCACAAAAGACTGCATGCTGCACCCACACTGTGGCCAAACTGCAGCAGGGAAACGTGTAAGCAGAATACAAAATAAAAAGAAGTGTATTACAACATTTTAGAAAGTAATGAAAACCACATCGCAAAAAAAAAAATAAAAAAAAAATATATTTTTTGTTTGCTGTGTGGTTTTCATTACTTTCTAAATGTTGTGCTGCACTTTTTATTTTGTATGCTTCTTATACATTGCCCTGTTGTAGTTTGGCCACAGTGTGGTTGCAGCGCAGGGTACCTGTGTTTTTTGGGCACATTACCTGCAGTTTCCTATATAGACTCTATAGGAAACCGCAGGTAACGAGCACAAAAAACACGGGTACCCTGCGCTGCAGCAGGGCAATGTGTATGAAGCATACAAAAATAAGTGTAGCACAACATTAGAAAGTAATGAAAACCTCAGTAATGAATCACCGTCATAGTGTGTACTTCCCAGAGCTCAAATGCTCCGAAGAAAAGCTGTCTTTTTCTGCCCTCTCGCACGCCAGCATGTGCCGCTTTAGCTACGGACAGAAGAGCGCCAAAGAAAAGCTGTATTTTTCTGCTCTCTCACACGCCAGCATGTGCCGCCTCAGCCACAACTGCTGACAGAAGAGCACCAAAAAAAAGCTGTCTTTTTTTTCTGCCCTCTCACATGCCAGCATGTGCCATCTCAGCCTCAGCTCCCGACAGAAGAGCAGTCCACCGCAGCTAGAGCAGGTCGCTTACCGCACTCCCAGAAAATCACGTGGGACGTGATGATGTAATCGGTTACCAGGATGCAGGTGGGTTGCACCGCTGTAAAGAAAAAACATTGCTGGTGGTGAGAAAAATCTATTTTGCATAGATTGGGGAATATTTTAGCTATTTTCCCACGCCAACCCTAGGGACACCTCGTGGCACCCCAGGGTGCCGCGGTACCCTGATTTAAGAAACGCTGTGTTCGAAGCCTGAAGGTGTTACTTGGATGTTGGGCTTCTGGATGTGGCCAGGCTGTGGAAAAGTCTTACACATGTGGTTGCCCCAGAAGAATGTATTTTGGGGTGTAATTTTTGGTATGTACATGCTATGTGTTAGAAATATCTTATAAATGGACAACTTTGTGTAAAAAAAAAAAAAAAAAATTTCATCTTCTTTCCACGTTCTGAAAACTTTTGGAAAACAATGACATGTTCAATAGACTCGTTATGCCTCGTAGAATATGCATTGGGGTGTTTGCGTTCCAAAATGGGGTATTTTGTGGGTAATTCCATTCTCCTGGTGCTCCAGGGCCTTCAAAAAGGTGATATGTAGTCAAGAAATGAGATGTGTATTTTTATGCCTCCAGAACACCTGTAGGTACTACTTGGATGTTGGGCCTCTGGATGTGGCCAGGCTGTAGAAAAGTCTTACACATGTGGTATCTCCATACTCGGGAGGAGTAGCAGAATGTGTTTTGGGGTAAAGCTGCAAGCAAGTATGCATATGCTGTGTGAGAGGAATAACCAGTTAATATAACAATTGTGTGGGAAAAAAACACATTTAGTTAATTTTCCAAAGAATTGTGGGAAAAAAATTACAGGTTCAAAAAACTCACCATGTGTCTTACTAAAAACCTTGGACTGTCTACTTTGCAAAAAAGGGTTATTTGGGGGGGTTGTACTGTCCTGGCTTGTTAGTGTCTCAAGAAATGAGAGGCCATCAGTACATCAGGTGTAAACAATTTTCAGTGATTGGTACCATAGCTTGTAGACTATATAACTTTTACACAGACCAAATAATACACACTGATCGGGATTATTTTTACCAAAGCAATGTAGCAGCATACATTTGGGCCCAAATTTATGAAGAACAATTACTCCTTTGCAAAATTTTATAACAGAAACTATTGAAAAATTTGTGGTTTTTTTTGTTTAAATTTTTCGGTCTTTTTTAATTTATAGCGCAAAAAATAAAAAACCCAGTGCTAATTAAATACCACCAAAAGAAAGCTTTATTTTTGTGAAAAAAAGGACATAAATTTTATTTGGGTACTTTGTTGCATGACTGAGTAATTATCATTCAAAGTGTGAGAGCGCTGAAAATTGGTCTGGGCAGGAAGGGGGTAAAAGTGCTCTGCTGAGGTGGTTAACAAGTGATTGAACAGTACTGACTGGCATATTCAAGGCTTTGGACATCTTTTTATATCCTTTTTCATCTTTATAAAGTTCCATTACCTTGTTATGCAGGTCTTTTGACAGTTCTTTTCTGATCCCCATGGCTCAGTGCCATGGCTAGCCTGCTTGGTGCATCCACCTGAGAGTAAGAAACGCATTGACTATTTTATACACAGACACTAATTGCAATTTAAAAAGCCACATATGTGGGAAATTAACCTTTTTAATTGCAATTTTAACCTGTGTCTATACCAAGGCCACACGTTCCAGGGTATGTAAACTTTTGGTCAGAGATATTTGGGTGATTTCTGTTATCATTTTGATGTAAAAAAGAATCAAACAACTCTTTGATAATATGATCACTACCCTTAAATAAAACAGTTTTTCAGCACAGTCAGCCACATTTTCAATATCAATGTCGACATTTCACAGTTTCTGCCAGGGTGTGCAAACTTTTGAGCACAAGTGTGTGTGTGTGTGTGTGTGTGTGTGTGTGTGTGTATATTATATGTACTATAGTGCCAAAAGTATTGTGCCGCCTGCCTTTACACACACATGAACTTTAATGGCATCCCAGACTTAGTCCGTAGGGTTCAATATTGAGTTGGCCCACCCTTTACAGCTATAACAACTTCAACTCTTCTGGGAAAGCTTTCCACAAGGTTTAGGAGTGTGTCTATGGGAGTGTTTAACCATTCTTCCAGAAGTGCATTTGTGAGGTCAGGCACTGATGTCGGACAAGAAGACCTGGATCGCAGTCTCCGCTCATTTCATCCTGAAGGTGTTGAGGTCAGGTCTCTCTGCAGGCCAGTTTAGTTCCTCCACCCCACACTTGCTCATCAATGTTTTTATGGACTTTGCTTTGTGCACTGGTGCGCAGTCATGTTAGGACAGGAAGTGGCCATCCCCAAACTGTTCCCACAACGTTGGGAGCATGAAATTGTCCAAAATGTCTTAGTATGCTGACACCTTAAGAGTTCCCTTCGCTGAAACTAAGAGACCAAGCCAACCCATTAAAAACAACGCCACCATAATCCCCCCTCCACTAAACTTTAGACTTGGCACAATGCAGTCAGGCAAGTACTGTTCTACTTGCACCCCCCAAACCCAGACACATCTACCGGATTGCCAGACAGAGAAGCATGATTAATCACACTAGAGAACACGTCTCCACTGCTCTAGAGTCTAGTGGCAGCATCCTTTACACCACTGTATCCGACACTTTGCATTGCACTTGGTGATGTAAGGCTTGGATGCAGCTACTTGGCCATGGAAACCCATTCCATGAAGCTCTCTATGCACTGTTGTTGTGCTAATCTGAAGGCTACATGAAGTTTGGAGGTCAATAGCTATTGCCTCTACAGACAGTTGGTGACTTCTGTGCGCTTCAGCATGCGCTGATCCCACTCTGTCATTTTACATGGCCTACCACTTTGTGGCTGAGTTGCTGTTGTTCTCAGTTGTTTCCACTTTGTTATAATACCACTAACAGTTGACCGTGGAATATTTAATAGCAAGGAAATATTACGTATTGCACAGGTGGTAGCCTATCACGATACCATGCCTGAATTCACTGAGCTCCGGAGAGCGACCCATTCTTTCACAAATGTTTGTAGAAGCAGTCTGCATGCCTAGGTGCTTGATTTTATACACCTGTGGTCATGGAGGTGATTGAAACACCTGAATCCATTGATTTGGAGGGGTGCGCCAATACTTTTAGTAATATAGTTTGTGTGTTTATATATGTTAGTCCTGACCGAGAGCTGTCTCCTGTGCTAGAAGAGCACAGTGAACATGGTCTCAGCACAGAAACATTGGCTGCCAGGTAATGCATATGTGCGGTGTGTGGGTGTAAAAGCCTACCCTTTTGCTGCTGCAAGGTGGCAACAGGTTAATAAAAACTCTTCTTAATATTCTGATAGCTCTGATTATTATTATGTTAAATGTACCAGAATAAATAAAAATTTCACTTTTTTTTGTATTTTCTTATTGGTTTTTTATATTTATATATATATATATATATATATATATATATATATATAACATAATTGTATCTGACAATTACACTATTAAATAGGTGACTCTGCAGATCTTGGCTGGTTACGAGGTGAGGGGTCTATGCAAATTCAAAAAAAATATTATGTCAGATTTTAGTGTTCTCTTTCCAAATACTATTAGTCAAAAGTACTTGACTTAAAAACATCTCTTTATGCAGAGTGACACTCTCGGAAATATTGGGCTATAAGTGAGCTGTGATATAGCTGTTCTGGATACACAGGTGACCATTGAGATACAAAGAGATAATGTGCATCGCTATACCTGTTAACTTGACATGAGGAATACAAGTCATATATGGATATGATGGACCTTAGAGAGAACATGTAGATTTCTCCTGCAGGATAAAGTTACAGCTTAGCTGTACACCAGGCTCCCACCAACACAATAAAGGTTTATATGAGATCTATCAGAATGCATCAGGGACACAGAGATTATTATAATTTACCCAGTCTACCCAACTGCCCCCCATTTCCACCAATAAAGTGTTACTAAACCCACAACAGTAAAATCAGTTTGTATATGCAGTAAAGCATGCTTGTTATACTCACTATGGAACCTAAGGGGTTAATCATCCAGATTTTATAAAAAGGCTGTTTGATCCCGTCTTTTCTGATCCTCCCCTTCTACTGTCCCCAATCATCTGTTGATAGTACAGAGCTGTAGGAGTCACTCTGCACATGCTCAGTTTAGTGTGGATTGTTGGAGAGGTTTATTTTTCTCTGGGAGGGTGCATGTGATCAGCACAGGGCCAGTCAGCACTGTCCGGACAGGGGGTCAGGGGTCATGCAGCCTCATAGGACAGTCAGAGCAGAATTAAAACTCCTCTTACAAGCTTTGACCAGTGCTCGGCTGGACACTGATAGAAGTCACAAGACTGCTATATACTGCTGATGAGAAAAGGTATTTAGCAGTTTAAATTTATTAACTTTGCTATCTACGGGGGAGGAGTAATTGTGGGGTCCAACATTTTAGCATCACTGACACTTTAGGATTTAGAGCAGCGTTTCTCAACCTTTAAAGCACAGAGGAACCCTTGATATAACTATCTCAGGAAGCCCCTGCTAAAATATTTGATACATCAGTGAGAAGAGTGCTCCTTACACTTGTTATCATTGGGAAAAATTATCCCCTTACAAATAGCCAAAAAGATCCAGACCATAAATTTGTACCTGAATTGTCTGCTTTCATATTGGCGTAGTGTGTTACCAATTGTTTTCTTGGTGACTGTGGTCCCAGCTGCCTGGAGATCATTGACAAGATACTCGTGTGTAGTTCTGGGATGATTCCTCACTGTTCTCATGATCATTGACGCTCCACCAGGTGATATCTTGCATGGTGCACCAGACCTAGGGAGACTGACAGTTGTTTTGTGTTTCTTCCATTTGCGAATGATTGCACCAACTGTTGTCACCTTCTCACCAAGCTGCTTGGCGATAGTTTGGTAACCCAGTCCAGCCTTGTATAGGTCTACAATCTTGTCCCTGACATCCTTGGACAGCTCTTTGGTCTTGGCCATGGTGGAGAGTTTGGAATCTGATTGTTTGATTGCTCCTGTGGACAGGTGTCTTTTATTGTCTAGGGTGGTCTGCATGCAAATGCAGCCTATGTAGTAGCACCTACATATTAACGAATTTTGAAATTTGAATGAACTTCCCTCATGAGCCAGCCGACTGCTTGTATCAAGGCTGAGGATTTTTGGTAGGAGTACTGATGCATGGTGCTGGAATATTGTCAGGAAGCCATGTACCGAACCCTGCTGTCCCCTCCTACCAGCCATTGTCTGTCTGTATTACATAGAGAATCACAGGGACCCACTGACTGCATCTAAAATAAGGTATAGAAATAATTACAATAATTTACCAGTAGCTAAAAATGTTATCACATGGCGTAACCAGTGAAGGGAGATTAAGCTTTAAATTTAGCTTTCAGCTTAAGTCTATCCTAATTCACCTCTAAGTTAGGGATCACTAGATCTCTTGCCAGTGGAAATGCTCTCCCCTTCTAGTCTAAATCTTGAATCTGTTCTTGTGCCAAAAGAAAAGATGGCAGCTGTCCACTATCTAACAATCATAGGCCTGTGTAATGGTTAATGGAAAATTCCCCTAGCATCTGAGGCTTCATCGCCCTCAATTGTTTGAGTTCACAATAATGCTATTTAGAGTGAAAAATGCCCCAGTCACCTTTCCGAAGGTCGTAAATGACTTGGTGGGTGGGCTTGGAGCATTCATAGTCAGTAATTTCCCTGGATGACATTGCAGTGTTCAGCCCAACCTAGAAAGAATATCTTACACCTGTCCATGGGGTATTAAACAAAAGGTCATCTGTTTTATCTGACTATTTGGCCCAGTAAGTGTCAGGTAAACCAGAAGTTCAATATTTGGGGAACAAGGAAGAGGGAGGTACTTTGAGTTGGGAAAGGTCTAGGCCATTAAAGCCTACCACTCAATCTAAGAAGCAAGTTATTTCATTTTTGGCGTCAGCTGGCTACTATAGCAAATTTAGGGCTTTGGCCAAACCATTGACTAACAAAACCTCTGCACAGGGTGAGGTGGAGTATGGAAGCTGCCACCAGATGTGATGATTACACTTACAGCCTCAACGCTTTTGAAGATTTTCCAGTTCAGAGGACAATCTTAGTACCTCAAGACTGAAAGTGATCAGAACTGGGACAGTTTAATTGAACAGTTAACCCTTAACACACACACAGGAACCATCACTATGTGTTTTAATGGAAACATGCATCTTTTGTAGCATCCACTGTTGCAACTCTGACCTTTTGAAAAACATCTATGTCACTCACTGCAATGCCCAAAAATATGAAGCTGAACTCCTAGCTAAGATTTATATTGCATAGTTACCATGGTTCAGCTTACAACATAAAACAAGAGCTCCAGATGTCAAATGCAGCAGTTTCTTTTGTCCTATAATAAAAGGTGTTTGCAGATCAAATGCCACCCTGTCAAAAGGTCTAAGGAATGTGTTGTAGTATTTTAATATGCCCATCGGACATACACTTAATGCCGACTATCCTGGGTACATTTTGTATTTACCTAGGACGAGGTTTTGCAATCCATAAACCAATATATTATGTGATTTGTTATTTACCAAATATGACATAGTTCTGAGTTTTTAAACTTCAGCACGCTGTAATATAGTGGGGTTTGGCATCTACATCAGATTGGACTTACTCTGCAAATGATCCAAACTTTGAATTGAACCAAAGACCAGGCAAAATCCAGTTAAGTAATTTTTCGCTTTTACAACCCTCTTATAATTGTTTATGTCTGTACTATAATTTTTTTATATATTACTCCATTTTATATATTGCTCCATTTTCTTTTATTTTCAGAAACATATTTAGAAATTGTTAAGCTGAATCTCTGAATACTCTAGCTAAGAACTTTGTAAAGAAGCTACTGTAGTGTCTTTCCTGTTTGTGTGTGGCAGCAAGTTATACAGACTTTTTTTTTTTTTTAAAGTTCAAAAATGCAGCAGCTAATGCTGTGAAAAGGATTAACGGTTGGACACTTGTACCTATGGGTAAACTACTTCCCCCAAGGTACTAAATCGTGGTCCCAGTCTTCTTGTTCCTCATGACAATCTACTAGTCCTGATGAAAAAAGAAAAAATGAATTTCAACCAAAGCCGTATTTAAATCTGAGGTGCTTTTAGGAATGTCTGGGGCTTTATAAATGAAAATGGCTTTATGGCGACTTAAACTTTTGTTTTTAACATTGCGCGGTTTATTTCCTCCTCCCCTCCCTGTCTGTCTCCAGCACTGCCTCTGCGGGCTAGCAGGGAATGGAGAGTTCTTGCAGTGTGATGAGCACTGATTGGGTGCTTGTCAGGAAAGGGGAGTGTTGGGCTTTCTTAATGCTCAGCAGAAGCGAATCTGAGTGAGTAAATGATGCCCCGGCCCCAATGAGAAAAAAAAAAACTTTATTCCTTTTAGGTTACCTTCGCACACGAAAGTACTTGGGTGCTCAATACAAGTGCATGCTGAACAGCCAAAACAACCTCAGGCGTCCGCTCCGTTAAAGGATAAGTTTTAAAAAAATAAATGCACATCTTTTGCAGGTAAAAAAAAGAGCAATTGCACCAGCAATCAGCAAATCTCTGGTTGAATACAGGACTGATGCAGACTGTCAGTGTAATCTACATGGTACAGGCAGGCAGTTTCACACTGACAGGAAGGATTAACAACGTCCATGCCTCCCTATAGCAGAAATACTGCTACAGGGCAGCACATGTGCACAAAATTAGGTTTGTATATATGTGATTTTGCATTTCCGGGTAGGGGCCACGCGCACGCCTGCGCCACCATTTGTGGCCTTGGCTGTCAATCACTGTTCCCGGCCGCTGATTCTCTGCCAGCACCCAGTGATCTCCGTGTATTGCCGACAGGGGAGAGACCTGTGTATAAACAATACAGATCTCTCCCCTGTCAGCTCCTGCACACTACTTTGCTCTGCATAGCAGTGTGAGTGTAAAGCGCACACAGTAAAACAGCACACAGTTAACCCTTTGATAGCCGAGCATGTGAACCCCTTCCTGCCCAGTGCCATTAGTACAGTGTCAGTGCTTTTTATTAGCACTGATCACTGTGTTGGTGTCACTGGGGATGTCAGTGACACCAAGTCAGTTCCCCCCACTGTCAGAATGCCCACCGCAGTCCCGTTATAAGTCGCTGATTGCCGCCATTACTAGTAGAAAAAAATAGTTAATTTCCACGTATTTTTTTTTTTTTTTTAGCAAGGACATGTAGCAGAATACATTTAGGCCAAAATTTATGAGGGCAAGTGGTTAATGAACTACCAGAGCGGTCAACAACGCAAAGGATGTCGGTACTTGTAGTTGATTCATTCACAGAACTCTGTGAATAAATGATGTGGCCGTGCTCTATTCAAAAAGTGTCTGCTGGTACGAGGAACATCTCCATGTACTGCTGTCACACAAAGTGCTTACATAACCGAGCCACTGCAGAAGCAGGAACATGTTACATGTTCCACCTTAAAAACGGGTGGAACATGTAGCATATTCCCAAAGGTGATCTTTTAACCCTTTTGGTGCCAGAGCCCTTTTTTGCATGTTTGTACACGTTAAAAAAAAATACTTTAGGCCTTAAGATTACCTAAACCCTAGAAATATTTAATATTTTTTGAAAGCAGACACCCTAGAGAGTAATAGTGATAGTTCTAAATTTTTATGTCACACAATAATGCCACAAAGGTCTAGGAAACAAAATTTCAGTAAAAACACACTAAAGTTAAATTTATTGGAAAAAAAGGCAATAAATTACTAAATTTTGTGTTAAAATATAAAAGATGAGGTTGCACCAAGTAAATAGATACTCAACATATCAAACCTTTTGCGTGCACCCGTGAAAACATTAGTACCCTATATTTTCTATAGGCAACATTTTTAAATCCCCCTATGGGTCATCAGTTTAGAGATACAGAGCAGGTCTGGTGCTAGAATTATTTCTCACATTTTGGCATGCGCCACGATATGTAACGTGTATCACAATTGACATTTTCATGCATAGGCACCCCAATGTGTTTACATTTGTGCATATATGATGGGGTGGGGGCTCAAAATTTTGTTTTTAGGGGGGATATGTGTTTGGGTGTAACTTTTTTTGGAATTTGTTTACAATTAAAAAAACTACTTATTTACTTAACTTTCCATTACGTGTGATGATTTGTTGGTGACAGGTTCTCTTTGAGACATCCAGGATTTTAAAAGACCCTGCATGCCTCCCCTGTGCTCCATTGAAATGTAAAGCAAAGCAGTGTACTGCACATCGTACTGCATTACAAACATTCTTTCCCTGCTTTGATGGCTGGGAAATCAGTTGATGCGGGCTCCCCCCCCCCCCTCTACCTGCAGGGGGGGCAGGAGATGGCACTAGCGCGGTATGTGAAAGCAATTGGGCAGCAACTCAGCCACCCAAACGCTTCCACCTGCGAAGCAGGGCTAAATGTAAAAAATAAAAATGCATGTCCCGGGTTTCAACCGATATAAATTGCACATCCCTGTAAGCCTATAATAAAGATTACTGTAGGTGCAAGGATTATACCCTATATGTGAATTGTTTAGGAGATATTCACTGTTTATTCAGCCAGTGATGTCATGGCGCATGCACGCTGAAGCGATGGCATACTCATGCCTTCCCTTCAGAGATCTGTGCCACGGCTGTGACTCCCATGTGCATAGCCAGAGCCTGTGAACCCAGAAGGAAGACTGGTTGAAGATGGAAGCCCTGTCTGCATCCGCTGGAGGGCTTCGTTTTAAGGTAAGTCTTTCATAATGTACTGGTATGTGATGCGTATTAGCACGTTATGACCTTAACTTGCAGGGAGAATTTTTTTTTTTTTTTCGAAGCATTTACTACTACTGCTTTAACTTGCCCCATTGACAATCACTAGCAATTTTCTGGTCTTAGATTGTTGTTCCTTTAAACTGGAAAAGCTTCTTTTTTCAGCTGAGAGTAATTGTCACAGGGAACTCTCCATGTTTTGTTTTGTTTTTTTTTTCTCTCTTTCTAAATTTTAACAAGTGGAGCTGGCAGATCAGCAGGTAAAACCTAGTAGATCGATCAGGCAAACAGAGACTACTGTGTTTTTTTTTCTTAAAGATTTTTTAATTATTACACAGACTAGTGTGTCCTTTGATGTTTAAGAAAAATATATTAAGTACTATGAGCGAACAGGTTTGTCTACGTTCGAACAGTAGCAATAACTAGAGGTAGCATACTTGCCTGTGCATGTCAATATTTTTATTGTGTGTTAAAAATGCATTTCTATGGGGATCCCAGATATAATGGATTTGTCATTAGGTCCATTTGCATTGTGGCTGCTGGAGAACTGAGATGGATTGCTAGTGGAACTCAGCTGTTGCAAAAATCAATTACAATAGATTTTGTGAATTGCTGCTAATGGAAACATTGTAAAAAGTTTCTCATACCTTTTTAAATGTAATGTTGTCTCAATAATAAAGATTTATAGAGTTTCTCTTGTTCTCAACCAAAAGTATATATGTAACCATAGGCCTATTTCCTTTGATATTTATTATGTATTTTAAGTGGGGTTTTTGCGCGCAATCATTTACATTCTTCCGAAGGGAACATTACAGTGTGTGGATCAAATGACTTAATGGTGACTGTTTTTTACACTCCCCACCCTTTCTTGAGTTCGCTGCTATACCCCAGGGTTCAGAAAGCTTGCCAATTGTAAACTTTTGGACAAAATCTTTGAGGTTCACCAATAGAAATAAGGAACAATTTAAAGCTTCCGAAACATGGTTCGAAATTTGGCTGGTTCAGGAGGGACAGGCTGAATTAGTTCCATCTATGGCCATTCCTACTCAACAGAAGTCAGTCTAACAGCCATCTTCTGTCAATTGGGTCTGTTGGAGAACCATTGACCATCAGCGGCGGCGGCAGCAACGAAGGAGCCCTGCTGTTAGAATACAGTGGCACAGTGGGGAGGATTCCCTTGCTTGTGTGATTGGGAGAATCCATTTGTTTTTTCAGCCAATTGGTCAGCCCTAGAATGCAGTACATACTGTTTACTTCTGGTTAGCTGAGTCACAAGAAAAAGTATGGATAACCCAGCACCTTTTCTATAAAAGTGTGGGCTCAAAGCAACCATATTTTCAATATATATTTGGAGCTGTTAGATGGAGCTAACACTTTTTCACAATATTTATTTATTTTGGCATAGGTACATGCCCCCTAGGACGGTGCCCAACTTTCCATACCCTTTAATATTAGCTTGCTTATTAGCCCAACAAATGGTTAGAATTGAAAAACAAGATTTGCCCCTATAGACTTAAAGCGGCATTACTCTTAGATTGTAAGCTCCAAGGATCAGGCCCTCCAATCCCTCTTGTATTGAACTGTGTTGTTGCTGTATTG
Organism: Staurois parvus; assembly: GCF_062004578.1. Taxonomy (NCBI): domain Eukaryota; kingdom Metazoa; phylum Chordata; class Amphibia; order Anura; family Ranidae; genus Staurois; species Staurois parvus. The sequence goes on from NW_028317938.1 coordinate 2,888,980, forward strand.
TCTCCCTTTATTTTGTAAAGCGCTGATGAAACTGTTGATGCTATATAAATACTGTATAATAATAATAATTAAACGGCACCTGAGCACCGCTAACCAAAAACTCTATTTAAATCATTTCAATTAAACTCCCCATCCATCCCGGTCTCCAAATTGAACCCAGGCAGACTTGTTTTACATCATTCTATATTCCCAGTAAAACAAACTGTTTTGCATCAGAATTGCTACTTAAGCTAGATCTCATCAAAGTATGGGAATAAAGTGGTTGATATATAGGATCCCTTTCAGAATGGGACCCTATAGAGTGTTGCTTCCTTAGCGCATTTTGAATGTTATTTTTTTGCTGTGATTTTAGAGCAGTACCATTCATTTGAAGGGGCTTCTCTTTGCTCCAAAAACTCAGCAAAGTAGCTCTTGTACCTTTATTTAAAGTCGGCTTTGGCTGATATGATCTGAAAGCAAGAAAAATAAATTGAAACAAATAGTGCACATGGGGAAAAAACATATACAGACAATAGTCATGATTTTAACCGTGAGGGGTATAAAGGATTTACTAAATGAATCCAGTATATGCCCCTCTTCTTCAGATGTAAAACACATTATTTTCACACTATGAAATTATCTGAAGCTTTTCTGTTTGGTTAGTGAAAAACCGCTTAATCGTATGGCTTTTGATTCCAATGATGCATGAATTTATTCTGTTAGGTTCAGCCCTTAGGGCTCATTTACACTTCGACTTTAACACACATTAAAGTGCATACCGCTTCAACATGCTTTTATGATATTTTTTTTATGCTTATTTGATGCTTTGGCGATGCTTCTTTTATTTCTTTTTGTTTTTTAGTGGCTCAGTCGAACCTCGGCTCAGTTGTACCCCTGTTCAGCATTGGTACCCTCATTCAGCAGATCCTATGTCCAGGATCCAGATAATTTTATTTTATTTTTTTAACCAAAACCATATTTAAATCAGTGGTGATATTAGGAATGTCTGAGGCTTTTAAAAACAAAAGAGGCTTTATGGCAACTTAAATGTGGAATATTTTTAACATTGCGCTGTTTATCTCCTCCTGCAAGGGGAAGACCTTGCAGTGTGATGAACAACGATTGGCTGCTCGTCAGGAAAGGGTGGGTCAGGGCTTATACTTTATCCCTTTCACTGCCAGAGCCGTTTTTGCATACGTTTAAAAAATAATTTTAGGCCTGAAGATTACATAAAACCCCCAAACAGTATATATTTTCTGAAAGCAGAGGCCCTAGAGAATAAAATAGTGTTAGTTCCAATTTTTTATGTTGCATGATTTTATCGCAAAATTTTAGTAAAAAATACAAGTGTGTTAATTTTAGGGCACAAAAAGCAATAAATATCCTAATTTTTTTGTAAAATTATAAAAATGAGATTCTAGCGAGTAAATAGATATCCAACTTGTAAAACCTTAAATTTTGTGTATATTTTCTATAGGTCGACAATTTTAAAGCTCCTTATAGGTCACCAGTTTAGTGTTACGGAGGAGGTCTGGTGCTAGAATTATTGCTCTCATCCTGGCGTGCACGGCGATATATGACATGTATCGCAATCAACGGTTTCTTGCGCAGGCACCCCAGCATGTGCTTTTACGTTTGTACATATGTAAATGTGGGGGCCTCAATATTTTTTTTTTTGGGGGGGATGGTATGTGTTTCGGTGTAACTTTCATTTTTTACAATTTTTTTTTACTTTTACTCCGTGGTGGCGCGGAGGGGCTGGCACTGTGTGAACCAATCGTCGGCAGCGCTGCCAACGATTGCTTCACCTGACAGGTGAGTCCGCTGTACTGTACTGCTAGGGTGACCGTATGTAAAAAAAAAAAAAAACATAAATAATAATATAAAAAAAAAAATTAAAATGTAAAAAAATTTTTTTTTCAAATTATACTTTTTGTTTATAAACTAAGTTGGGTGTTTTTTTTTTTTTTTTTACTAAAAAAGATAACTGAATAAATTTTGGCCAAGATTTATGAAGAAAGAGATTATTTATTTGCAAAATTTTATAAGAAAAACACTTTTTTTCAACATTTTTGGACTTTTTCATTTATATAGCAAAAAAAATCAAAATCCCAGTGGTGAATAAAAATCACTAAAAGATTTATCTGTCTCAAAAAAATGCTAAAAATATCATATTGGTACAGTGTTGCATGACCGCGCAATTATTCAAAGTGTGATAGCGCTGAAAGCTGAAAATTGGCCTGGACAGGAAGGGGGTAAAAGTGTCCAGACTTGAAGTGGTTAAACAAAAAAAAACTCCACTTGGTTATTTTGAAAGGAGATGATGAGTATACAGTGTGGCAATTTAATGCGACTGTATGTGCTTCTGTAATTTTTTGTTTTCAAGTCCTATACTGTACATTTTTTACTAGATATTAGAAATTCAACATAAAGGGGTCAATTTAAAAAACAGCCATTTGGCACAAAAAGAGCACTGTACATTTAAACAATTATAAAGCACATCACACTCAAAGCAAATAGCAAATGCTTGCAAATAGAAGGCAATAAAAACAAACCCATGTAGATGTCTCTGTCCCCCAGAATAAACCTTCCCCTCTCCAGATCAATATGTACCACAGTATAACCCCCCTGGGTCAGCCTGTCCTCCAGTACAATCCTCCCACCCCAAGGTTAGTGTGCCCCCCAGTTTAATCCCCCCCCACAGGGCGGTCTGTTCCCCCCAGAATAAGCCCAAGGTCAATCTGTATATCATTATACCCCCCCCCCAGTCAGTCTGTTCCCCAGTATAAGCCCACTCCCAAGGTCAAACTGTCCTCTAATATAATCCCCCCCATGTCAGTCTTTCCCCTAGTATAATCACCCACAGGTCAGTTTGTCCCCATTTTCACAAAAAGTACACAAAACTCTTTATTCGCACACAAAAGCACAATATAAATGACAAAATTCCTGTTAAATTTCCACTAAGGCCTCCCTCAGATGGGGAGTACTAAGGCGTGCACCCGTGTTTACGTGCACAGGGAGGCACAGGTGTTCCATGCATCTCTGTGCATTCAGTCCCATTTATGTCAATGAGGACAGAGCAGCTGCACAGACAAAGTCACTGCTTCCAATATGACATCCGTGTGGGTGCGGTGTGCAGCCCAAAATGCAGACAGTGTGAGTTCAGGGACATGTATACGCACCCACACGGATGTCAAATACAGAGCAGCGGCTGTATCCATGCAGCCAATTCCCAAATAACATCAATGGGACTGAATGCATGGGGATGTATAGAACACCTGTACACACCCCTGTATGGGTAAACAGGGCCTTGTATGGGTGTATGTTGTAGTATGCCCTATGTGAACAAGGCCATACTATGTTTCTTGTTTTGTATTTTTTTTTTTTACAATGGCATTTTTAATACTTTTAATTAATTTTTTTTTTTTTGGGGGGGGGGGCTTTGTAAGCTTCAGTGGTCTAAATAGACCCCTGAAGCCTCTTTTTTGAAACAGTAGAAGGTTCTGAGGTTATAGAATTCGCATTCCCTTCCTCTGTAGCCTCCACTGCACTAGAGTCGAATGAGTAGAAGTCTCTGTACAGGGGCTCCTATTCATTCACATAAAGCAGTTTACTATGCTTCAGTGATGAATGAACACAGAAGTGATCGATACCTCCCTACCTCTCCATCCTGAAACCGATTTCCTGCCCCAGCATCATCTGGAGGGAGGGGAGAAGAAGGGAAGCCAGCCAGCAGTGCTGCAGGGCGGGGGCCCGGGAGATTGGTGAAGAAGAGGGTCTTTCCAGGGTGGGTCTTAGCTGTGGGGAGTGGGGAGTTTGCAGAATTTAATCTCCCTGTGGTTCCACTGCAGCGCCAGAAGCCAGCTGGAGGGGAGAGGAGGAGAAGCCAACAGCCACAGGGAATCTGTGCTGGAAATGGGGAGAATTCGCAGTGCTGCAAGGAATTGGTGTGCTTTGTGTGACAGGGCACACTGGGCCTCCCTTCTCTTATGGCTAATGTGCCCCCCACACAGTTGCACACTGGATGATACGCCACGGTCTCCTACAAAACACAGTTATCTCTACTGCCTTTAAAAATCAAGAATTTTGTGGGGCACTGCAAACTCCACACTGCAGCTTTCTGTTATGAATAGGCTGTAAAATAGAGACCTAGGGGTGGACTTACATTGTGGAGTATAGCAGAGATTGGATAGTGGTATCCACTCTCCCATATGGATCTGCCCCTCTAAGTCCCCTCTGAGTCCTGCTCATAGCAGTGAGCAGCTACCTCTGTCCGCTGCTGAACGATGTGTTGTAACTGCACACTGTGGCCTTCATTTTGGATACTTTATAGTAAATGCAGGAAATGGCGTAGAGGTTGTCCCATAGAGTTCTTTATGCTTAATACTGCAGAGAGAACTGCATGATTAGAGGAGATGCTTTTTTTTTTTTTCTTTGCTTCATAGTCCTAGGAAGATCACAGTATTACAGTTCAATGTACACATGTAATGTTGCTTTACACTGTAAATGTGCAGTTTTTTTTTTTTTTTTTTTTTAGACCATAACGTTTATTTATATGGAGCCCTTAGTAAAGACTGAGGGATCTGCTGGAGGAAGTGTTCTTTATCGTAGAATGGTGGAATCGATACACAAAAATCATAACATCATTCCAGTCTTGCCTCACTGTTTTCCACTCAAGGCCATTGGTGATTAGACGAATAAATCAACACAAACTGTCCAGATCTTTATTATAAACACTGACATTGCTTACTGGTTTCAATGGTGCAGATTCTGGGTTTGTCATACTAATTCTGGTTTCACTACCTAGTGAGCCACAAAACTGAAAATGCATGCAGCCAGTAGAGACTGAGAAGTCCGAAGACTGATGTTCAAGACTCACTAGACCAGGGGTCCTCAAACTTTTTAAATAGGGGGCTAGTTTACTATCCCTCAGACCGTTGGAGGGCCGGACTATAGTTTAAAAAAAAAAAAACTATGAACAAATGCGTACAGGAGATGACCAGAGACTGCGGACATAGTACAGGAGATTACCAGAGACTGCAGACATACAACAGCGGCGGGAATACTGGGCCAGCCGCTCCATAAGACGCACAGACATTTCCCCCCAAGTGTGTCTTATGGAGCGAAATAGTGCCCCATCATTAGTGTCAATGGGAGGAATAGTTCCCCATCATTGGTGTCAGTGGGAGGAATAGTGCCCCATCATTGGTGTCAATGGGAAGAAACGTGCCCCATCATTGGTGTCAGTGGGAGGAATAGTGCCCCATCATTGGTGTCAGTGGGAAGAATCGTGCCCCATCATTGGTGTCAGTGGGAGGAAGGGGATAGTGTCCCAACATTGGTGTCAGTGGGAGGAATAGTGCCCCATCATTGGTGTCAGTGGGAGGAATAGTACGTCATTGATGGGGCACTATTCCTCCCACTGACACCAATGACATTTAACTTGCTGACCCCTGTTCCAGCATGGTGCTGCTGCAGCCAGCATACCTGGTTGCAGCAGCACCATCTGCACGGCACACTTACCTGTCAGCTGTCCTTCACTCCGGCCTCTCCCTCACTCGATGTTCGCGGGGCCGCTTGGCTCCGCCTCCTCACAGGTGATTGGCCGCCTGTGTGCCTTTCCTGAGCTACAGTTCTGCCGGCCAATCACCGGTGAGGAGGCAGAGCCGAGCGGCAGCGCAAACATCGAGTGAGGGAGCGGCCGGAGTGAATGAAGGAGCAGCGCTTCCTGGACTGGATCATCGTGGGACCGGGACATGGAGCCAGGTAAGATACAGCAGCCCCCTGTCCGCCCCTGTACTTAGTGTCCCATCCTCACGGCAAATACACCCCTGCCAGCGGGCCGGATAAATGTCCTCGGCGGGCCGCAGTTTGAGGACCCCTGCACTAGACAGTTAAACCAGCATCAGGATGACAGCCTTGAAACCTACACCTTTTAAAAACAAGTAAGCGATAACTGATCCCATACATCCAACTTATAGGTTTCCTTTAATGGATTTAATTTGGTGTCTGAAAGATAACTGTATTGCAGTAAATTAATTGCTTTTAATTTTATTGTAGGATCACGTTGACCCCTCTGTCTGTCAACCATGGCAACTGGAGGCAGAGAAGATACAACGGATAATGCAGCTGTACTTGAATCAGAGGGTAAGCCACCTTTAAATCAAGATATAAAGTAGAATACCTTATTATTATCTTTTGTGAATTCAAGTGCATTAACAAATTATGTTGTTGCTTGTGGTTCTGATGGTGGAACGATTTTGCAAAGATACAACAAATTTCATATACTGTAACTTTTATATGAAAATGTGAAACATTTTTTACTCTCTTACAGAGGAGCAGGTGCGTCAACAGACAGAAGAAATATTCCTAAATTATGCCTTTCACATCACCCAGCTTAGAAGCGAAGATGAGGATTCCAGACCTCTTGTTAATGAAATTGAAGATGTGAGACAAGTAAACAGGTAATAGCTTAGTAAATGGTTGGGAAGAGCATAAGACCAAAAATGTATTGTAATTGAAATTTATTGTAATAAGGATGGGAAATAGGATGTATAAAATACATTCATATATAGAGTATAAAAATCTTGAATTCGGTGACTTTCACTGGCACAAAAGAATTTAATGTGTTGTTTTTTTTACAAGAATTTTATTGAGTTTTTGCACAATACAGAAAACAAAATGCAAAAAAGCACATTGACAATCTTGACTTGAAGGATGAAAACTAAGGTGGAGGGTTGAGCCCCTGTGTTCTAAGGTCTTTCTCCCTCCATCCAGCCTAGAAGAAGCTCCAGGTGGATTATCTGGTCTTATTTCACTTCCTGTCTACAGTGACTTGTTTACTTTTGGCCGTCTGTAACTCTTATTAGCACCATCTGCTAGATAAAGCCTCACTTTGTGCCTAGTTGTTCTCCATTGTAGTGGTGTAACATGTTTTAAAAACGCATAGGGGTGACTTCAGTCCATACTTTTCTACTGGTATGGGGGCATTTACTGTATCTGGTATCCCCAGAAGGAACTGAGACCTTTAATCTAGAAACTAGTCCACATACTACTATTATTATAAGGTCGTCCAGATCAAGAGCTTCTTCAGCTCTGCTGGGCAAGGCAGTGGCCTCCCCTGTGTTCACAAGGAGCTTAGTGTCCACTTTGGGCTTTTTTGTCTGTTTGTGCCCAATACTTGGGCAATCTGCTTTCAGAGGCTCTGACCCTTCTGGGCCTCCAACTCAAACAAAGCCCAAGGATGTTTTTACCTTCCTTGATTTAAGCTGGGTACATACAGTTCAAAATTTGGCTGATTTCACCAAGGACGGGCCAAATTTTGATCTGTGTGTAGCCCTCCCTGTTTGACAGATCAACTTCTGTCAACTTCACTAGATCAACTTCTGTCAAATGGGATTGATGGAAAACCTTCTTCCAGCCAATCTGCTACAGCACTGATCAGTGCATTCTGACAGCAGAGTCCCTGCTGTCAGAATAGAGTAGCACAGCAGGAAAATCTGTTAGTTTTACCCATCTTCAGATTTTGAGTCCTCCTAGTCTTCCCCTAGAGGAGATGTTTTTGTGCCATCTGCAGATGCCATAAGTTTACAAGACGTTGTTTCTAACCTAAATAATGTGGAACGTACTGCCCTGCATTAAGATTATAAGCCTGCTTTTTCAATCCTAAGGTCTTTAGAGCTCCCAAGCCGAAAAGATCATTCTGTTATACCCACTGTCTAAATTGTTCATCTATGGGGACATCCTGTAACATCCTGGGCCCCTCCAGTAATCCACAATAACAGGCATACTAACAAATAGATTGATGATATGCTCACCTTTTGGCTTTCACAGAAAGTTTTATTCCCTGCTTAGATAACAGTTAGATTTTGCTGGATTTACTCTGCACCCTTGGTTGGAAGTGATTTTAATTTGCGAAATTAAGTCCCTGAAAAGGACCTGACATTGGTAGGACAGGCCCTAGTTTAATTGAAAAAACGTTGCAAAGTAATTTGCAGCAAATGTCTGGAGCCTTGCATGTCAACTGTGACAGCCTGATAAAGGCATCTAAGCTTGTTTCTTGCATTAAACTCATCTCCATATACATGCGTAGGGCACTTTAGCCAATTTGCATGGAACACTGATGATATCTCCAAGAAACACTGGACTCAGTTGTCCTTCGGACCTGTTCTTGACTCTCTCTCAGTATCAATGCCTCTGGTGGTTGGAGCACATTCCTGAAAGGAGAGGAGTGACCCCCTTCTCCTGTATCTACTATACCAGTAGTAGCTGTAGGGCTTGAAGGCACAGATCCTCTTAAGTCCTCTGCACAGGTTTCTGCATGAAGCTGTGCCACCACTTTAAGTGAGGGATTTTTGTTTCTTTAGCTGGATCCCAGATTGGTGTACCTCTCATGTGTTTAGGTATTCAAGTCATCCCTGGTAACTTTCAAGCTAAATCACTCAAAATGCCTGTTTTCTCAGCTGTTCCCTCATCAGTCTTCAGTCTGTGGCGGGGCGTATCCATTGGAGGATGGACCCTAGTCATCCTGTACAGACAGCAAGTGAATTAAGCTAGGATCCTGCTACATGTACCCCTTATGGAGGATGGTATCCTGAGGTACCACCAAAATCTAGGTCCTTCATCTACAGCTGATCTGCAGACTATTGAGGAAATTCCTTCCTTCTGTTCCCAATCATGCGACTCTTCCTAGTAATGAGTCTGAGATGCCTACTCCCCTCATTCCTCAGAGGTGATGATTTGGGCAGGTCCATTGATTCCTAGAATCATGTGTTGCAGAACTATTAGACAAGTGTGCAGTGTTATCGTTCTATCTTTTTGGTACACTCTAGATCAGGGGTTCTCAACCTTTTGCAAAACGAGGGCCACCTAAGTTGTTTGGTAACAGGTAGTGGGCCACAATGAAATTAAATGCTTCAGAATTAAATGTGTTTTTTTTTTTTTTTTTTGAATAGCATAATGAACATCTTCCTCCTGCAGCCACTGAATGTCGGCAGGAGGGAGAGGAGGAGAAGCCCCAACGCCCCTCCTGTCTAAGTGTAAAACAGAATGTGACAGGGAGGCTGCAGGGGCCCCCCTGGAGCATAAGGTGGGGTTGCCTTTGCGACCCCTGATGCTATATCACTGGTTTGTGGAGTGTGGTAAAAACATATCTCAACTATGGGGTTTATTCCTGTGCTGTCCACCTGTTGCCAACTTCTGCCTATCTTATCACATTCCTGCCTCCTGCTTCTGCCAACCCAATGACGACATTTGGTGTGAGTTTCTGTTCCTCAGCTTCTGCTTCATCATGAGGTCTAGTTCTTCTGTTGGCCAGGACTTACTACAGGCGCCCATGCCACTTCATGTCTTGTTCTTCCTTGTTATCAATCACGGGGGACTAACAGGACAGGAGGTGTAAGGGAGAGCCCTTTCATCAGTTCGGCCTGTACCAATTTCCCTACAGAATGGCTTCAGGACTGGTTTGCTTGAGATCCCTCAAGGCTTGGTATGTTTTCCTTTTGTCTTTTCATTGGGATGATACAGCTTTACAATCCTATTGCAAAACTGGTTACTTGGTTGCACAGTCCTTTCTTCATCATATAACTTATTACCCAGTTTTGTACGTTAAGAGTGCAAGGCTTATGCCTTCTTTCCATCGTTATTGACCAACTGGTCTTTTTGCTGTGGAATTATGATATCTAAGCTTTTATTCCACCTGTTTTTTGTTTTTGGTGTATTGCGGTTTTGGCACTTCAGTCTCACTGGCAAGGGCCCATTGTTTCTTCAGCCAGGAGTTCTATTTGTGTGTTTTTTTTTTTTTTGTTTTTTTTTTTTCTGCTCTGAAACATTAGATTGATCTTCTGTCCTCCCCATGGTTGTGGCAGCCACTCTGATTGATTTAGGATTGATTGTTTCCTTCACATACCTCCTGAAATGCAATAGCTATAAACTTTATTTTATGTTAGTCACCCCACATTCAGATGGACTAACAGTATGTCCCAACTGTAACAGAATTCCTTGTCTCTTACTGAGCGAAAATAGAAAATAAGATTTTTGTACTTGCTGTAAAATCTTTTTTTTTTTTAATATATTCAAATTGAGTGGCACAGATTATGTCTCTCTGTGGTGTTGGTCCTGTGTTCTCTATTAAGCCGAAAATGTATAAATTAAAAAGAAACAAGTCCAGTAGGTAAGCAATGCCCCTAAAGAAAGTGCTCAGGACATTGCAAGGAGGTTTTATGGCATCCCAATGCCAGCTCCAGTAGTGCAATGCATATCTTCCTGAGAGGAACGGAGAGGAGAGATTCTGAAAAGGACAAAAAGGCACAGAACTAGTAAACTCCATCTTCAGGTGGGAAAGTAGTGTGAATGTTAAGAGGCCTTATGTAGATCTTCTGCCTCATTACACAGCTCTATTTTGCGTGGGGTCTTTCCAACCAAGTTGCTCAAGCTGGGTTTTTCCCTTTGATTTTAGTTTGGGTTGCCATCATCAGCAGCAGTGGGGACTAGTAACATTGTGATCTGATTAAGCAGCAGAGAAAAGCCAGTTTGTAGGCCTGAGTAGTGCAGCGTGGTTAAAGCACATCCATTACTCTGCCATTCTCATGTACCCCTGAATTTTTATTTTTTTTTCAAAACATGACCTGTACAGTCCCATTTTTTTTTATCCTGGAGCTGACCCCATCCAACAGATTGGATAAATATTGGAGTTTTGTGATATGGGAAAGTTATTAATAATTTAGGTCCCTTTGTGCTAATATTATTTACAATATTCATGTTCAGTCTCTAAGCATAAATAAACAAGTGCCAAAAACACTAATCATAATGACAGATTTGTAACCTATAATTGTCCTCTCACATTTTATTGGACAGCTTGCTGGAAGTAGTGTCATCTATATTTGGAACTTCATATACAGTATACTGTAGGTAAGGTATACAATTCAACACTGATTTGTATTCTTAGAATCTATCATGTACTAGGTGAAGACTGTGTTGGTGAGGGGATTCATGCACATGGTGTTCAGCACCCCTGGAGATAACAGGGAGTGTGAGGACATACGTGCTGAAAGTGAAGCACTGCAGATTCAAAATGTGCTGAAACCCACTGTAAGCAGAGTGTAGGAAGACAGGGCCAGGTGATGATACATACATAAGCTGGGTACAGCTGGAAGCAGGAATTAGGATAGCTGGAGTCAGGATCAAGCAGACAGTAGCAGGTACAAAAACAGCAGTTACCAAGTGAGGTCAGGAGCCATGATCATCAACAGAAGGCAGAGATCAAGAAGCAGGTTAGGAGGCAGGTGGGTCGATAACAAATCAAAATCACAGGGTCAGGTTGCAGGTCACAGGAATAGCTGTTCTGGGTTTAAATAGGCTAAGTGGCATCAACACCAGTGCTGGATGTGCACTCTTGCCCTTGTACATTGCTCTTGATTGGGACCATTTGTGCTAGACCCCATGCCAGATTGTTCTTACATCCCTGGGTAGGTATTCGATAATTTCTCTGTATTTTCCAATCTCTTTATTTTTATACTATTTTGCTTGTATGCACCTTCATGTAGGTTTTGTGTAAAAAGTGCTCTAAAGTACCACAAATTCAAAAGCAACAATAAGACTATTGTATATTTGCTACATCACTGAAAGTATATGGCCCAGTTAATCTTTTAACTACGAATGTCAGGAGTGTGGTTATTCTCATAAGCTTGTGATTTTGCAGTTTGTTTGTGTACATATTTTCATGTTGCTTTGTGTGCCTAGACAAAAAGTTTTTATTTTCTCATATTAGTGGTCAGCATGCTGGTAAACCTCAGACTCACATATTCTGTCCATTCCCTTCTCACTGTGTAACAAGTACCCACAGAATTCACATCAGTACCTCAGTTGAAAGATTTTTAACTTAAGTGAGACACACTTTAAGGGCCAACTCCAGCCAAAATGGGTTTGTGTTGTTTTGCATGTAATGCAGGACTCTTGTATCTCCTGGAGTGTCCCGTACCTGGTAGAAGTCTGAACAGATGAGGTCAGCCTCTCTTGTATCTCCTGCCCAGGCCCCACCGAAGGTGGAACAGATGGTGCCGAGGGACAGGAGAAACATGAGCAGGGGCGGACTGACCATTTGGAAACTTGGGCACTGCCCGAGGGCCTGGGGTCAGTAGGGGGCCCCATGAGATGCCCCTGGCACCTTTTTCATAGGTTTTTTTTGAGTTTGGGCAAGGACACGGGCCCCATGATCCCCTATTGCCCGGGGGCCCCATGAGTTGTCAGTCTGCCCCTGAACATGAGTGCCTGCAGATGTTGATTGCAGAACTTGCGGCTGGAGGTGTAAACTTGGTAGATCAGGCAGGGCATCCTATCAGGAGGAGATGCAGGAACAACCAAACGAGCTTAAAGGAGCACTCCACCAGAACTGCAAGATCTGGGTGCGTGACTTGCCGGAACCTCCAACAAGCTTGAGGCTGGAATACACGGTGACAACTGGAGAGGATATGATCGACAGCCAGGGCAAGCACTCAGAAGGTCTGTAGAGCCGAACTGGAGCCAGAAGCATAGTCAGGGGGCAAAAACAATATATAGAAAAATTGTGCGCTGCCAACTGTAGGTATAGAACAAAAAATAAACTTATAACAAAAACACAAAATGTGTCAAGCTGCTGCAAACCCATAAAGCAACAATAAATAAGTAAATGAAAAAGTGTTGCGTCGCTCCAAAAATGTATATATGTAACATAACAATGTGTAACAAATAATAATAAAAAACAGTCCCAATGTGTATAGGTCCACACAGCAGAAAAAAAAGAAAAAAAATCTTCAGAAGATCCAGATGGAGAAATACATCTTCCTACTGGTGACTGCACCCACAATCCCAGTGCTGTAAATCCTCAAATGAAGTGTATCACCACAGTGAATATATATATATATATATATGGTGGACCCTCACATGTCAAACGGGTATCTCCCCTTCTAGTGGGAATAACACATGGCTTTCTCCTCTGTAGGTAATCCTCCTCTTCTATGTCAACGCTGATCCTCCCAAAGCACCTGTTATCAGTATAGCTGGCTCTGTGGGTGGAACTCAACAACCATAAAGATAACCATAGTGCAGCATGCTTCTAAAAACTGCATAAAGTTTATTAAAAATATATGCACTCACATGGTAACCATGATAAAAACGCAGTGTAAAACAAACAATAACCGAACAGCAATATCCTACTAAACTGAACGGCATTCCGGCTCTGACATCAATCGGGATCCCTGATGAAGTCATGTGGTGCGTGACAATACGTGTGGGGAGGAGCCGGGTGACATCAGATCCGGAATGCTATCCACAGAAGAAAAAAGAAAAGAACTCTTCAGAAGATCCAGATGGAGAAAAACATCTTCCTACTGGTGACTGCACCCACAATCCCAGTGCTGTAAATGCTCAAATGAAGTGCATCATCACAGTGAAAAAAAAAAATAAATACAATTTTATATTTGTAGGCGCCATAAACTGTAGGCATGCTCCTGCGTGTGTGCGCATTCTTGCGCGCATGCTTGAGCCTATGCTCATTTATATTAGCAATGTGCCCGTGCTTATTTCTATGCACGATGTTATCTATGCGGCAGTCGCCGTACAGGAATTCCCTTACAAAGAGACTCCCATCTGAAGTCCCAGCTCTGTGCTATGGCTAAAAAAATTACAAGGCCAAATGATGATATTTTCTTCAGATGGATTTATTATGATATATACTGTAATTACATACAAATAGTTATGAAGTCTGGGTGTAAGAGAGTGATACCATTATTATGGTTTTGTGGGAGGGATCATGGCATACACTACTTAATGCAGGGCAAGCAGAATGATAACTAAACTCCTCTCCTTCCCTGCAGCATATACCCATCTTTCCTTTGCTCACTGCAAAAAGTTCGATACCTGACACTTGTGGTTAAGGGTGAGTTTGTGGCTCACTCCCCATCTCCCATGATTGGCCCTGTGATGTCACAAATGGTTTGGGAAGATACCATATTCCTTTGTAGGCTCTGACAAGTCAGTATGGAGATTAAACAGGACTTTCTTTTTGTAGTACCACTGGCCAAAATGAGCAACGCAAGGAAAGATGAGCATATGCCACAAGTGAAGACTTAAAGTGGAACCTTAGCATAAAAATGTTCCTAGCAGGAATTATTTTATTGCAGAAGAGACCTGGGATTGATTGACTAAAACTGTAGAGTGCACACTCTGGTGCAGCTGTTCATGGTAGCCAATCAGCTTCTAACTTCAGCTTGTTCAATTAATCTTTGAAAAAAAAAATTGAAGCTGATTGGTTTCTGTGCACAACTGCACCATATTTTGTATTCTCCAGTTTTACTAAATCAACCCTCTGTATGTCTCTTCTACAATAACCTCTTCTTACTAGCAAGTCTCCAAAGATTGTACACTGAACCATGCTTTTACAGCTTCGCATACTATCTTAGCATGCATTGGTGCTGGGATGAATTAACTTCCTTGGCATGCACAGAGTTTACATCATCCCAGGCTGGCCAATTAGGTTAACTGAAGATGATGAACCTGGAAGAAGACCATGTGAAAGTTTCAATGGTGGAAAAGGGACTCTTGGATGTTACATCCCTGGAGGAGGGTTGAGTATAGCAGACCTTAATTCTGCTTTATGTGACCCTTTTATTTTGGGTGAAGAAAAGGTTACCTTTAGAGGAAGTCTGGAGTCTCAGATATAAGAAAGTGTTGCATAATTCAGCCTACTGTGACCACCTATTACTGCAGTATTGGTTTTGGATACAGAAGCCTTTAAAAGATAACAAGGAAGGGCAAATGTGCCTTAGAAAATAAAGCAAATCCAGATAGAGTCTGAAATGAGTAAGTTCATTAATGCCAAAGACTAAATATAACCTTGTAATGGTGCCCTGGGCGGTTACATAGTGCTACAGGTCAGGAGGCTTTTGGCCGCACAGCAATGTATATCACTCTAATTTGGATAAATACTAAGGGTCAATTTATTTAAAAGAACAATCAGTACAAAATAAAGTTATGAGAATGTTTGTTTTTTTTTACTTTTTTTTTCATAAAATTAAAGGGGAAACCTAATTGGTGGCTATTGGCAGCAACTCCATGTTCTCCATTTTCTTTCCAGCAGTTTTAACCAATCCGCTCCAAAAAAATTCAGGGATTTGAGTGTTTAGAAGGCTCTAAACTGCCTTTCCTGAAAATGCAATGCTCTTATATTTTACCCTTGGGTCTGAATAACTTGGCTATTTTTGTCTTACAAAGTAAAATGTAAGGAGAAAAACTTTAAAAACACAGAAATAACCATTCTCTCTTTCTACAGCAATTTAGACAAAGTGGGATATCAGCTAGCATTGATTGGAGATGACTTGAATAAGCGCTATGAGGAATATTTTGATGACATTCTGATGAACCTGAATCCTAACTTGGACAACGCTTATGACTACTTCCGAAAAATTGCTTCCAGGTACTGCCAAAATAGAACTGTTAGAATACATTGTAGGGCACCTTGTATGACTGGATAGCAAAGTGTTGGATATCGCTTAGATGTACCTGGTTAACATAGCTGGTATAATCAAGTGATCTGCAGGGATGTGACATTGTTGGATATTTTAATAAAGCAATTGCAGGCAACATAAGAAGCTAGAGAAATGCAAATGCTTTACAGTATACACATCTGCAAGTGTATTCTGACCTGTTTATAAAACGTTTACATTTTATTTTAATTTGCTTGCTCCTCAAGCATTGGTAACAGAAGACTTACTTTGCCATAGTTAACCAGAAAGATTGATTCTAATAATGCTGTAAATTCAAACTAATTTGCAGCTGACTGAAGGTGCCATAATCCATTATTTTTAAAGTTAAGGTTCAAGCAAAAAAGTTACATGCACAGTTAGAACTGCTCTCAAATATGTATTTTATCTGCCAAAAGCCCCATGTTACTGTCCGTGCAGTCATGAGATTTACACTGCCCTAGCTGACAGCACATCTATCCTGATGACTTAACTACAGGCTTTACTGCAGATAAGCACAGCAAAACAAAATAAAGAAAAAAAAACACGAAGCACTTCTTTGCAGCACATGCACATTTATATATGCTTTATCATTTGAAAGACTCTGTAAGTACAGAAAAATAGTCATTGGTCTACTAGAAGTGCAGACAGCTCTTAATTACCTATTGTGGAATGACAGCACTCACAGCAATTCTGTACAGTGGTATCAGCTCTGCCCTGTTTTTTTTTTTTTTTTCACCAAACTACTCAACCTCTCCCACTGTCTTCATGTATCAAAGTATGTACACTAATTGATTTGTCCTATGATAAGAACCTGGATGGCTAAATAGACTCTAGAACGACGACACATGTAAAGAGCTCAGGACACAAGACAACCCTGATTTTTATTTTTTATTTTTTTTTACACTCATGACACAACAAAACATTTTCATTGGCATAACAAATTGACCAAAGGGAGCAAATAAGATAAGTTAATTGTTACTTACACTTTAAAGTGTTACTAAACCCAGGACCCTGTATTCACTGTATCTGGTCTTCCACAGTACGCAGAATATAGAAATGCTATTATTTTAGTAAATATAATCTGCTAAATACCTTTTTCTTATTAGCAGTTAGAGCAGTCTTGTGACTTCAGCTGAGCACTGGTTAAAGCTTCTAGGAGGAGTGCTGATTGGCCCTGTGCTGATCACATGTACTCTCCCAAGAAAAAAAAACAATCTCTCTAGCAATACACACTAAACTGAGCAAGTGCAGAAGGGCCACAGGTCCAGTCCGTCTTATCAGCGTGGACATTTGAACAGGAGGAGGGGCAGAGAAGTCAGGATCAAATAGCCTTTTTACACAATGCAAAGGATTAACCCTTTTAGGTTGCACAGTGAGTATAACAAGCATGCTTTACTGCATATACAGACTGATTTTACTGTTGTGGGTTTAGTAACACTTTAAGCAAGACAACTAGCCTTATACGTTGCAACTTCTACCCCCAAACAGGTGTGTATGCTAGTAAGACCTGGATGTGAAATGACATCACAACAGGAACATGAGCTGTGGTTTTATCTTCTGCTAAATAGATTATAGCTCCCAGTAATGTGTACGTGTGGTGTGAACACCAGTGGCTACCACTGGAAGCCCCCGTAACAAGAATAACACATAGATTCCTCTTTTGCTCAGTAGCGGTAGCACTTCAAGCCTTTAGTCAGGCTCCCAGCCCCAGGAGTGTACCCTCTGTGCACTTGGTGAATATACAAAGGCTGTAAGCAATGGCACATTTCTCTTTGTTCTTTTTCTACAAATAAGACTTATTCTGAAACAAATATGCAGCTCCTTCAATTCTACATTTACCGTAAATGTGTTGATCCAAGAAAGAAAACAAAGAACACCTAGAACTATAGCTTTATATTGTGTAGCTGGCACCTCTTTTGCAAATGCTTTAGAAGCCTGTTCAATTATTTCAATAACCTATTTTCTATATTACAGTTTAGTCTGTTTCCTGAACTCCAAGGTCCTTGATAAATACATTTTTAGAAAGTCAACCCCCGCTAATAATGAGCGTGAGGTTTAAAAGACAATAAGTCACTGTAAGTATCTTAAAGTTGATCTCTGGGCAAAAAAAGGAAAAAAGTTAAAAGCTAAGTTCACCTTTGTAATAAAATGTACCACACAGTCAAGGGGTTCCAGTAGTTTTAAATACACTGCACCTTTCCAAATTGGTACTTAGATTAAATACCATACTTGTGGCCCATAATAGGATCTGAGACGCACCGTATGTTGGGCACATCCACAGCATCATAGGAATGAGTGCTCTCACACTTTAAAGATTGACAAATGCTCCGCACCAACTGTTCTCCTGTCGCAGAGGCTGATGTAGAGACAGAGGTAGAGACCTATGTGACGGATGCAGCATCAGACCCCTAGCACTTCTCACCAACTTGTGACCAAAGGACTAGCCAATCTAAAACTGCACTGTCACCTGCGTACAATGCCACACTCAGCTGCAACCCGCACAAAGATTTTCCAGCTCACTGGACCACAACCTATGTGCCGCAGCCTGAGAGCGATTGTTACTGGGTCAGGTTAATTACGCAATTAACCCTTCACACTGCCACCACCACCTTTTTGTATAGAGTAGGAGGAAACTCTCCAATTTTAGCAGTAACACTATGATGTTTGAATAAGCGTCTGTATACACTCTGTCACCGCAGGCAGATGTATGCAGAAGTTTAAAAACACACAGTAGCACTCTTCAGAGACAGGGATTCTCACTTTGCATTAAAGAGCTTTAGAAACCGTTCAACACTTTTCAGATAATAGGATTTATTACTAAAAAGGTCAAAATGGTGCAATAAAAATATTTACAGAAAAAGATGTAGCATAAACAAATATATATATATACAGTGGGGATCGAAAGTTTGGGCACCCCAGCTAAAAATTTGTATTAATGTGCATAAAGAAGCCAAGGAAAGATGGAAAAATCTCCAAAAGGCATCAAATTACAGATTAGACATTCTTATAATATGTCAACAAAAGTTAGATTTTATTTCCATCATTTACACTTTTAAAATAACAGAAAACAAAAAAATGGTGTCTGCAAAAGTTTGGGCACCCTGCAGAGTTAATATCTTGTACTGCCCCCTTTGGCAAGTATCACAGCTTGTAAACGCTTTTTGTAGCCAGCCAAGAGTCTTTCAATTCTTGTTTGCGGTATCTTTGCCCATTCTTCCTTACAAAAGTCTTCCAGTTCTTTGAGATTTCTGGGCTGTCTGTCACGCACTGCTCTTTTAAGGTCTATCCATAGATTTTCAATTATGTTGAGGCCAGGAGATTGTGAAGGCCATGGCAAAACTTTCAGTTTACGCCTCTTGATGTAATCCCCCGTGGATTTTGAGGTGTGTTTAGGACATTATCCATTTGTAGAAGCCATCCTCTCTTTAACTTCAGCTTTTTCACAGATGGCATCAAGTTACCATCCAAAATTTGCTGAAATTTTATTGAATCCATTTTTCCTTCTACTCGTGAGATGTTCCCTGTGCCACTGGCTGCAACACAACCCCAAAGCATGATTGATCCAACCCCATGCTTAACAGTTGGACAGAGGTTCTTTTCATTAAATTCTCTGCCCCTTCTTCTCCAAACGTACCTTTGCTCATTCCGGCCAAAAAGTTCAATTTTAACCTCATCGGTCCACAGAACTTGTTTCCAAAATGCATCAGGCTTGTCTATATGTTCTTTTGCAAAGTTCAAACGATGATTTTTGTGGTGAGGACGTAGAAGAGGTTTTCTTCTGATGACTCTTCCATGAAGACCATATTTGTACAAGTATCTCTTTATAGTGGAATAGTGTACCACAACTCCAGTGTCTGCCAGATCTTTCTGGAGGGATCGTGCAGTCAAACGTGGGTTTTGAATTGTTTTTCTCACAATCCTGCGAGCTGTTCTGTCTGATATTTTTCTTGGTCTTCCAGATCTTGCTTTAACTTCCACTGTTCCTGATGACTGCCATTTCTTAATTACATTCCGAACAGAGGATATTGACATCTGAAAACGCTTTGCTATCTTCTTATAGCCTTCTCCAGCTTTGTGAGCGTCAACTATTTTCAGTTTCAGTTTTCTAGACAACTGCTTAGAAGAACCCATGGTGCTGATTGTTGGGGCAAGGTCAGATGAGTCTGGGCATTTAAAACCTTTGAGATTGACATCACCTGGTCTTCCCAGACAATGATTGAGAACGATCCATGACACTGGCAGGTCTCGGCTTTGCAAAGGGGGCAGTACATGCTATAAATTCTGCAGGATGCCCAAACTTTTGCAGATGCCATTTTTTTGTTTTCTGTTATTTTGAAAGTGTAAATGAAGTGTAAATGATGGAAATAAAATCTAACTTTTGTTGACATATTATAAGAATGTCTAATCTGTAATTTGATGCCTTTTGGAGATTTTTCCATCTTTCCTTGGCTTCTTTATGCACATTAATACAAATTTTTAGCTGGGGTGCCCAAACTTTCGATCCCCACTGTATGTGTGTATGTATATATGTGTGTATGTATATATGTGTGTATGTATATATGTGTGTATGTATATATGTGTGTATGTGTGTATGTATATATGTGTGTATGTATATATGTGTGTATGTATATATGTGTGTATGTATATATGTGTGTATGTATATATGTGTGTATGTATATATGTGTGTATGTATATGTGTATATGTATATGTATGTATATGTATATGTATGTATATGTATGTGTATGTATGTATATGTATATGTATGTATATATATGTATATGTGTGTGTGTGTATGTGTGTGTATATATATATGTGTGTGTGTGTGTGTGTGTGTGTGTGTGTGTGTGTGTGTGTATGTAAGATAATATGCCGAATGATATTCTAAACGCCCAGACATCACATATGACATATCTGGCTGTGACGGTTAAAGAGATATCGCTTTCTGCTCTTGGGTAGACGTAATTTAGGGGTGTAAGGTATCAGGTGACTTGTATTAAAATTACCTCTCTGAATACATGCTTTGTATTCTTGTACGTATTTCTCACAAGAAATTATGAAAGTGTATAAAAAGTGGTCTCCAAATGAGATCTATGTTTTACTGCTATCCCGGAATGCCAAAGTCCAGTGACTGACGGGTTTATAGCTTTACGATCAGCTTTTGAGCATTCACAGCAAGAGTGGGACAGACACCCTGGCATCATCTAATTGGGTTTATGACCATCAAGGATATCCAGCTGTGTCCTGTGCACTCCTGAACTCAGCACTCACGGACCACGTGTCACTCAACAGAGAGGGAGGGGGGAGCTGATTTGGAGTGAGAAATGATACAAGATGGAGGGTCTTTACCAAAATGGATGTTAGCGTCCATATTTGTACGTACAATTGCTACAACCTACAGTACAGCCTTCTAAACAGGGCCCCCCACCCCATTCAAACCAAAAATTAACCCCACTGACAGCACAATTCTATTCCTCCAAGCCCAAATTCCACACAATAGAAATCTCAACCAACAGCCCCAATCTAACCCCAGTACAGATCTTCCTCCTCAGTATAGACCCCCCATCTTTCCAGGCTACCTCGTCATAAAAGACATAGCCCCCCACAGTACAGACATTCCACAGTACAGACCCTTCCAGGCCAACCCTATACTACAGACCCAAAGTACAGATTTCCCTATCCCAGCCTAACCCTTCAGGACACCTCCCAAGTACATTCCCCCACCCCATCCAAACCCCTCAGTACAGAACCTCCATTACAGACTCCCTCCTCCAGCATATCACCACCCCTCCCAGCCTATCCTCAAACCCTTCTTAGTACAGACACATCCTACCCCCCCCCCCCCCTTTCCCAGTGCAGATATCCTTACTGATCAGTGGCAGTTTAGAGTGAGGTAAGTTCTTCCTTTCAGCTATATCCTGTGATTGGAGCTGGGGAGAAGCCTTCTGTTGACTCATTGTTGTCAGAAAGACAGAAGCAATGCTGCATTGCCCTTAATACGAGTACTATAGCATCACTTCTGTCTGTCTGGAGCAACACAAAAAATGAACATGTGAGGTGGCTGGCTGGTACTCCCAGAGTGCCAATGCCTATTACAGACTGCACCCCCCTTCCCCAAATAAGCCTCTGCCTGGGACCCATAAGTTCAACTGCAGGGACCAAAAATAGAGGGGACTATTTTCTTATTTTCAGGATCAGGTGGAGTAATCCTCTGTGTTGCAGCTCATGAGAATTAAAATTCCAGCCTGCCCCAGCAGATTGATATAGAAAAAGAGGCTTGAACTTTAATTTAATTGTCAGGAGTTGTGACATGGATGATTACTATGCCTGCTCCCGAAAATGAGCAAATAGTCCCCTCTCTGCCCCTGGCACCTGCTGCTGAACTGATGAGGGCCCTGGGTACTTCTGTTTCATCGTTGGGAGCCCGTGGGATTACTGTGCATTCATCTTGAAAGACAGTTAGAGTCCCCTCTCTGCCCCTGGGCCCCTGCTGGACTGGTAATCCCAGGCCCCATACATGAGGGCCAGATCTACTATTCAAAATCCTGGGTAGAGAGAGCACACTTTGCATGCATAGGTTTTCAGTGTGGAAGGTCGCTCATTCCTGTAATGCTGGGGGAGCACCCAATGTACGGTGTGTCCCAGATCCTAGGCAGGATGGGACCGATCTCTATTAATCAGAGGTTATTTTTTACTGTGGGGAAGTAGCCATTGACCTGCAGGAATGGCATTTGAACTAAGCACCAGTTTTCAAAGGTGCCCGTGTTTTTAAAACTACTGGGGCTCTTGACTACATGGTACATTTTGTTACAAAGGTGGACTTAGACTTTAAGTGGAGAAATGGTCACCTCTCACACATTCAAGTTATCCTTTTTCAATACTTTTTCTGTGGTCCAGAATCTTCAGAAATTTTGGCCTAATTTCTGTAGAGGTACCCTATTTTCTGTGAAAGGGTCCAGTCACCATTGCCTGCTTCTTGTGTGCAGGATGACTAGTCTCATAACCTCCCCTTGTAATGAAACCAGGGAGGCTGAAAATATAATGTGAGCACGGTCTGTGGAAGGGAAGGTGGAGATCAAAAGCCAGCATACATAGCATTTCCATACCTGTAACCAGCACTCACATCAAAGCTGCCTCCCCTGCCACTTAGCAATTCTTCTCCCTAGCAGTACCTTTGCCTTGCAAGGGAGTACATCACTATGCTGCTTGCTGTTGCCTAGTGATCTGCCTTGCTCCTTTTTGCTCTAGCCTACTATTGCCAGCCCAGGTTGCTGAAGCAATGACAATGGAGTTCACTGCCTCCCTGCAACCATTGATAATTGCCTCAATAACATAAGCTCACCTATACTGTGTAGGCACTCCACTTCTCCCATAGGCTACCACTAAAGGGAGCTCAATTTGAGCCAGGGCAGAAAAATATATCTGGAGAAAAAGCGTTTAACTTAAAAAATCTTCTTGATGTCTTATAATAAGGGGTTGGAGAGGGAGAATCTATAGTCCTTCTTCTTTTTTTTTTTTTCCTTCTTTCTTTTTTTACTATTCCCAGGTATCAACTTTAAAGTACAACTGTATTCAAATGGCAAAACTTACATTGCAAGGATCATTTAAAAATAACTGATCCTCAACTAAAGAGTTCATGATTTATTGAACCTTAAAATAGTTGCCTAGTAATCCTGCCAGTGAGGCACCTTCCTCCTGCAGGGTGACAGTGCTATTTCATCTGTAGTAAATTTCTAGATTTGGTGGGACTGCCAAGCAAAATGAGAGGGATTTCCTGAAGGTCCAATGAGTGGCAGGAGAATCCTGCTATTTCTCAATTGGCCCCGCTATCTCTCTCTGCAGTGAGACTCTACCTCTCGAATTGCGCCCACCATGTTGACTCATCTTTTCCTCCTGACCAGCTATATTAGGGGCGCTATGACATATACGGCTGACTTCTGAACTCTTACACTATACAATATGTTGAAAATAATAAAGTACTTACTGCTTTACAATACATTCTCCCAAACAGTGTTCATTGTCTTAACAGTTGCTTGTTAGCAGTTCCTGGTTGTTTTAATGACTTAATTTATTTAGGGCCTGTTCACACCAGAATCCAACAGGAACAAATTTGTGTTCCTGTGTGATTCAGTGCGGTGCAATTTTCAGCCCAGTCATTTGAAAGTGCTGAAATCACACTGTATTGCACCAAAAGTTGTGCATGCACAACTCTTGAAAATGCATGGTACTGCTGTACCATGCAATTCGGTGCAGGCATATGCAGTACATTTGTAATCTGCATTTGGGGTGTCATTAAGAATACATTGATACTCACAGCAGATCGCGCACACAGTGCGTTTTGAATGCGGTGCGAGAAATGTGCACAGGATGTGGGTTTCCCGCATAGCATTCTTGTGTGAATTGGTTCTTAAGGCTCAGGCAAAGTGATAGCTCTCAGTGTGTTGGCTATTTTAGTGTATGCAAAACCATATGCAAGTGTTTGCTATTTCAATGTGTGTGTAAAATCATATACTGTACATATATTTGTGTGTGTGTACTATATATATAAATATACAGTCAGGTCCATAAATATTGGGACATCGACACAATTCTAACATTTCTGGCTCTATACACCACCACAATGGATTTGAAATGAAACGAACAAGATGTGCTTTAACTGCAGACTGTCAGCTTTAATTCGAGGGTATTTACATCCAAATCAGGTGAACGGTGTAGGAATTACAACAGTTTGCATATATGCCTCCCACTTCTTAAGGGACCAAAAGTAATGGGACAAATGGCTTCTCAGCTGTTCCATGACCAGGAGTGTGTTATTCCCTCATTATCCCAATTACAATGAGCAGATAAAAGGTCCAGAGTTCATTTCAAGTGTGCTATTTGCATTTGGAATCTGTTGCTGTCAACTCTCAAGATGAGATCAAAAGAGCTGTCACTATCAGTGAAGCAAGCCATCATTAGGCTGAAAAAATAAAACAAACCCATCAGAGAGATAGTAAAAACATTAGGCGTGGCCAAAACAACTGTTTGGAACATTCTTAAAAAGAAGGAATGCATTGGTGAGCTCAGCAACACCAAAAGACCCGGAAGACCACGGAAAACAACTGTGGTGGATGACCGAAGAATTCTTTCCCTGGTGAAGAAAACACCTTTCACAACAGTTGGCCAGATCAAGAACACTCTCCAGGAGGTAGGTGTATGTGTTTCAAAGTCAACAATCAAGAGAAGACTTCACCAGAGTGAATAAAGAGGGTTCACCACAAGATGTAAACCATTGGTGAGCCTCAAAAACAGGAAGGCCAGATTAGAGTTTGCCAAACGACATCTAAAAAAGCCTTCACAGTTCTGGAACAACATCCTATGGACAGATGAGACCAAGATCAACTTGTACCAGAGTGATGGGAAGAGAAGAGTATGGAGAAGGAAAGGAACTGCTCATGATCCTAAGCATACCACCTCATCAGTGAAGCATGGTGGTGGTAGTGTCATGGCGTGGGCATGTATGGCTGCCAATGGAACTGGTTCTCTTGTATTTATTGATGATGTGACTGCTGACAAAAGCAGCAGGATGAATTCTGAAGTGTTTCGGGCAATATTATCTGCTCATATTCAGCCAAATGCTTCAGAACTCATTGGATGCTGCTTCACAGTGCAGATGGACAATGACCCAAAGCATACTGCAAAAGCAACCAAAAAGTTTTTTAAGGGAAAGAAGTGGAATGTTATGCAATGGCCAAGTCAATCACCTGACCTGAATCCGATTGAGCATGCATTTCACTTGCTGAAGACAAAACTGAAGGGAAAATGCCCCAAGAGCAAGCAGGAACTGAAGACAGTTGCAGTAGAGGCCTGGCAGAGCATCACCAGGGATGAAACCCAACGTCTGGTGATGTCCATGCATTCCAGACTTCAGGCTGTAATTGACTGCAAAGGATTTGCAACCAAGTATTAAAAAGTGAAAATTTGATTTATGATTATTATTCTGTCCCATTACTTTTGGTCCCTTAAGAAGTGGGAGGCACATATGCAAACTGTTGTAATTCCTACACCGTTCACCTGATTTGGATGTAAATACCCTCAAATTAAAGCTGACAGTCTGCAATTAAATCGCATCTTGTTTGTTTCATTTCAAATCCATTGTGGTGGTGTATCGAGCCAAAAATGTTAGAATTGTGTCGATGTCCCAATATTTATGGACCTGACTGTGTGTGTATGTATATATATATATATATATATATATATATATATATATATATATATATATATATATATATATATATATATATATATATATATATAATTTTTTTTTTTTTTTTTTTTTTTTATTATTATTTTAAGAATATGCCAGTCCAACATTAATATTCCTGATATGTGACTGCTATACTATGTACTTGCATTAAAAAGTATCCTGTACTCTTTGTATTCCTTTGCTTCCTTTGTGGGAAATACCTGGTGTTCTGCCAGGCCCTCTGCTTTCCTACCACACTTGGCAGGAGAGCACAGGGTGGTCAGTTTTCTAGCTGTGCTGGGAACTCAGTGTACTCTCCCCCAATGGTCTGACTTCTGCTTGACAGCCCCCCCCCCCCCCCCCTGCACAGCTATACAGTGTGCTGCTGCTGCTGCTTATTCTTTCTGAACACCTTACCTCTATGTTAAGAAGAGGAGTAGTTGTTCGGTAGTCCAAACAAATGTCTTGTCCTGTTTTGTCCTTAAACTCCATACAGTGAAGGACAGTGAGCGAGCATTGTCGGTCTAGGCGAGGACAAGAAGTGTGTTACTGGCAGGATCACAAGGTTGAAATAAAGAAAAAATCCTGAAAAAACAAACAAATGTAGCCACCATGGCTAAGGATTTGTAAGCTGCAGTACATTTTTGTTCTTGGGGTTAGATATATTCTGATAATAACTGTATAAACTGGTGCTTACAAAGGCATAAAAAATAATGAAATGTTAACAGCGTTCCTATTTCTATTGAGCATATTCAGTAGACAAAGTGCAATGGCCGTAACTCATGGAAACCAGCAAAATTATTCTTCTATTGACTTAACTGCATTAAACTGAAATCTTGTTTCCTGCATTTAATCATTGCTATTTCCTTTGATTTACTAAACAATCAACCAAAAGCCTTTCTTGAACTGCAGCAGCCAATGGATCTGATTTATAAGGGTCCTTACACATACACACCTATACAGTAATGTGCATTTTGATGTACTGTATGTTGCATTTATGTGCTTTTTAAAGTGCATCTTCAGCCAAGAACAAAAATGTAAGATATTGCATATCTTATCGGTCTTTAGATGTAAAGGCTGCATTCGTTTTCTTTTGGGAGGTTTTTTCTTTTTGCTTGGTTATCCAGCCAGTAAAACCCTTCCTGTTTTATGGTGACTGTGCTCACTTGCTGTACTGTATCTATGGAGGAACAGCATTTCCATTCTAGTATGTCTTCTAATTTGGGTTACAAACAACCCCCTCTCCTCACCTTTATAATATAGGGGTGATGTGTTCTGTGGTCCACAGAGTTAGCCTGGGCAGGGAGATAAGACTGCTTGAGATAACATGTCACAGTGTACATGACATTGTTGAATTTTTGGCAGGGTTAACAGGCATTTTTTGCACTTAATAAACACTTTCAATGGTTTATTTAGAAGACCAAAAGGAAGTAAATAAGATAATTAATTTAATTGTTAGGGCTTAAAAGGTGACTCCACTTTCGTTTGGGTGAGGGGGGAGCAAATAAAAATAAAGCATATACAGTTGCTACACGAACCATACTTTAATTAAATGTTTTTAAAATTTACCTTTCATTATCAAATCTGCAGCTCAAACTTTTCTGTAAAATGCAAACCAATTTGGCAACCTGGAGGTGTTCCTTACATCATTAGTGTATGGAACTCCCCAGAAATGTCATTTCTTGCATGTCTGATTGGCTAACTGATTTTCCAAGAAGTCTGCACTGAGATACAAGTCAGATTTTATGTATCCCCTGCATAATCTTTTTTGGTGAGATACGGTCAATGGTTAATCACTTTTAAATAGATGCAGACACTACAACATTCCCCATTAGAATACTGCAAGTGCATCAGCTGATTGGCACGGCCATTCACAGTCTCCATGCACACAACAAACCGCTTTTTCTTTGGAGCAGAACCAGGTAGGAATCTGCTACAATGTACATTGACCACCCAGAAGGGATTTTTTTTTTTTTTTTAAATCTCCAAATTCGGAAAGGCTTTTTCACAGTAAGAGCTGTGAAAATGTGGAATAGACTCCAGCAAGAGCTGGTTCTGGCCAGTTCAGTAGATTGCTTTAAAAAGGCCTGGAATATTTCCTAAATGCACAAAATATAAATGGATACTAATATTTATAGGTAAAGTTGATCCAGGAAATATCCGATTGCCTCTTAGAGGATCAAGAAAGAATTATTTCCGCTGCTGGAGCAAATTGGATCATGCTTTGCTGTGTTTTTTTGCCTACCTCTGGATCAACTATGGGTATAGGTTTGTGTATATAGGATTGTATGTTTTTTGGGGGTTTTTTTTATTGGTTGAACTAGATGGACTGTGTCTTTTTTTCAACCAGACTAACTATGCAATTATGTAAAACAAAGTGTGAATGAGCACAAATAATTATGGCAACTGACTGTACAACAGCCATTCTGATTTCAGTTGTAGTCCATTTGCAAGTTAGACGTTAATAGGAATACTAACAGGAAGAACAAAGTTGGCTACCATGGGAAGGCAGTGTACATTTCAGGCATGTTGTTTACTGTACATCAGGTAAGACATATCAGCTTTGGTCCAGGAATCAGAATGGATCTTGTGCATTTCTATGTTCTTTGGTATAGTTAAGTTTTATATGGTATACGTGGACTTTGTGGCATAACTTTCTCTATTCTCTCTCCTGTTTCCCAGCCCGCTTCATGGGCTAGAATCTTTTCTGCATTCTCAGGTAATTTGCATTCAGTGCAGTTTCACTATCTAAATGCTTTGCTATCATTTTGAAATCTGTAATTTCATTTTTTTTCCTTTCTGCCATATCTATAAATATGCCCTTTCAGCTTCTTACTGTGCATTTTAAATACAGACACAAAAAAATGTTCCATCATCCTTTTAATAACGTACATTACCCTGATTTTCAAATAATGTAAGACTCCCAGTTTCAAATGTTGGGTAGAATGTAAGCCATGACTCCCAAAAGGTAGGATTACACATTTTATGTAATCAGTAGGGGGTATCATTGAGCGCCACGTCAGGATTAAATGATAAAATGCTGGTGCAGCATTTCGCTGATTTTCATGCTGTGCAGAGAGCCAGATAAATGATGACGGGATTGAAGCTGATTTATATGAAAGCCAGAGGGGACTTTCCCTGTAAGTAATATTTGAAAAGAAGACACACTAAAATGGCAAACTACAAGTGGATAAAATGTGTTGATTCTTAAATTAAAGGAGCAATTAGCAAGTGTGTAAGTAATAATCAGTGGATATGTAAATGCTTTTATTGAAGCATCCATCAAATAGAATATAAGTACAGCATATATATTTCACATTGTGAAATATTAAAGGACACACAGGCTACATTTTAGCACCACCATCAATTTTCACTTTCAACAGTTTTTACTAGAAAGATTTTTCATGTAGTTACAGAGCATCACATATTGATCTTATTCACCGTTGATAGGTTTACAATGAAATAGGAGTCTTTTGTAGAATACCACATACTCCTCTTTACTTGTAATAATTTCACACTATTGTTAACTGGTATGTACCACCATCCATTTTGATTGAGGCACTAACTGGGGTAGTGGTATTCTAAACTTGGATATTTACCTGCAACCCCATCACAGTAGACTTATTGTGACAGGTCGGAAGGTGCAGGCTCAGCAACATAAATGTTGCAAGCCTACTTCTCGGTCTGGGGCACATATTTGTGTGCCTGCTGCTGGCCAGACCAAGTTAGACATATCACAATTTTGGCAGCAGGTCCAAACCAATGATTTATGGCTGGGACCTGCTGATTGGCAGTGTCCAGTCACTGCACAGAGCCCTGTATTTACAAACAACACAGAGCTTCGTATACAGAGCAGCAATGTGGCTGTTTCTTCTCCCTGCAAAACGGGGAAAAACAGCCACATGTATTAGTAAAAGTAGCACATATTACACACATCACACATTGTTAAGCACATAGTTAACACCTTGATTGCCCCTAGATGTTAACCCCTTCCCAGCCAGTGTCAGTACAGTGTAGAGTATTAGCTCTGATTACAGTATTAGTGTCCCTATTGATGTCAGTGTCAGATGGTATACCTCCCAGCCAGCATCGGCTAGCCCGCCAACTATCACAGTCCCACATCACTGCCATTACCAGTATAGCGTCATAGCTGTTATAAATTTCGCACAAACCAAGTAATATTCACACATACATTTGGCCTAAATTTATGAAGACATTTTTTTTTTCATTTTTTTATTGGTTATGTTTTATAACATAAAGTAGAAAATATTGGGGGGGGGGGGGTTAAAATGGTTTCATCTGGGTGCAGTGTTGCATGACTTCACAATTGCCAGTTAAATTAGCGCACTTCTGAGTAGCAAAAAATGACCTGATCGTGAGGGGGGTAAAACCTTCTGGAGCTCAAGTGGATAAACAAAATTTGGAAAGGGTTTCCAATGTGCTTGTTGAAGGTGGAGGTGTGACTGGAGTAGAACCTGCAGCATTTTGTTAAATATAAACATTAAAGGAAACTAGAAACTTTTTTTGTAGTTTTGGATAGGGTATTGTAGGGTTATAACCCATCAGGTTTTTGTTGATGTTGGTCTTTCCACTGGAAAGTTTCACCTTCTCTATTTTTCCGGTACAGCAATTTTCATCAATATTGGATGTGAAAATCCCACATTTTGAGGGATAGAAGGAAAATGTTTAGATTGGGACACTGAGAGATATCTTCTCACTTCCTCTACTGGACAGAAAGTTGGGCCCAGATGCCAACAAACTGACGGGTTTAATCCATTCTCTAATCTGTACAGAAATGCTTTGATTTTAGATACACTTCAAAGGGGAGCGATGGCCAAAATAAAAGTAACATAGAGGAGATGATTTACTAAAGGCAAATAGAGTATGCACTTTGCAAAATGCAGTTGCTCCAGACCTTAGTAAATCAGCAGAAGCTCTGCTGACTTCCATCATTCAGTCATGTGCAAGAAAAAATGCTGTTTTTTTTTTCCTTGCATGTGATTGGGTATTCTTTGCAAAGTGAAGCTTTACCTCATTTACTAAGCTCTGGTGCACAGTCTATTTTCCTCTAGTAAATCAACCTCATAGTATATGATCTAGTCTGTTACAAGCACCCCCAGCCCCCCACCCCATAACATAGTTTCTTTACCCGCTGTTCCCACCAGTAGATCTGTTACTATTCCACTTCTTGTAACAGGCCAAGCCATCCAGCAAAAGTACTAGGTACATGGGTTGGGTCAAACCAAATTGCACTGCCTGGATGCTTAAAACATTAGTTTTTATTCATAAAGTTTAAACTTTTTTTTCCAAGTGAAAAAGAAAACATTTGCTGTAATTGATTAAAAAGTGATAGCTGGATTAATATATTATATTGTTACAAAAACCATGATGACGTCAGTGGGTAAATACCTTTTTACAATGTAGCTATCAATTCTCATTTGTGGATGCACATAGAAAAGTACTGAATGTGACTTTGGCAAAAACATTCACTAATAGTTAAAGTGATATTAAAGGCATTTTTTTAAATAGCAAAAATGTCATGCTTACCTACTCTGTGTAGTGGTTTTGCACAGAGCAGCCCAAATCCTCCTCTTCTTGGGTCCCCCACCAGTGCTCCTGGTCCCTTCCTCCTGCCTTGTGCCCCCAGAGCAAGCAGCTTGCCATGGGGGCTCTCAAGCAGGCTCACTCCTGAGCTGTGGCTTGGCCCCATCCCCTCTTTCTCCTCATTGGCTCACTGGTTGCTATTGACAGCCGCAGGAGCCAATGGCTCCCACTGCTGTCTAAGCCAATGAGGAAGGAGAATCCCTGGAGAGCCTAGACTCTCGTGCACATCAATGGGGTTCAGATAAGTAACTGGCTGTTGTTGACAGCAGCAGGAGCCACGGCTTTCATGCACATCGCTGGATCAAGATTGAGCTCAGGTAAATATAAGGGGGGGCTGGGGGGGGACTGCATCCAGAAGGTTTTTTACCTTAATGGAGAGAATACATTAAAGTAAGAAAAAACTTCTGCCTTTAGAACCACTTTAACATAATATAAACATGCAACTTTCTATCACCTCTTTCCATAGTTTCATCTTTCCCGGTTTTTATTTTACAAGAATCACAAAGAGAGAAGATGCCAAGGCTATAGTAAAGGTCGAATCCACAAAAAATTTATATATTAAAATTATACCCTGTCACCAATTTATAATTATGCAGGTAAAAGCACAGAAAAAGAAAAAAAAATAATTCTTGCTTGCAGTGTTTTCCTTCCCATAGGTGATTTTTTTTTTTTTTACTTACTTGCACATCCTAGCACTCTCCTCCTAATTTTATGAGAAGATTTTTGTTGAGTTGATGGTCTGGTGACAGGGTCCCTTTTTAATGTTGCCTTTTAAGTTTAGTATTTATTATCTTGTGAATACTCCAAGGGCAGCATTTTCCTGAAGCACAGTGTTTGTCTCTCCCCTTTAACAAAGCTGTTTGT
Organism: Staurois parvus; assembly: GCF_062004578.1. Lineage (NCBI taxonomy): Eukaryota > Metazoa > Chordata > Amphibia > Anura > Ranidae > Staurois > Staurois parvus. Next base: position 2,921,147 of record NW_028317938.1, read on the forward strand.
TTCTCTGCAGCTGGATGACCTAATTTTTTATTTACTCTGTTATAGGGAATCAATCCATAGATCATGCCACCATCATTTAGATTTATGGCTGTAACTATTGGTCAATATTGTGTTTTTGATATATTTCACCATTGGGGTTCTGAAGAAATATGATAAGCATGTACATTTATCCCTCGAGCAACCACATACACTACTACATTTTGACTCTTGGCCCTTGCATTCCCAAATGTTTTTTGAGGTTTTTTTCAGCTACATTGGTTACAGTATGTGTATAGAAATGGGTAACATTTACTCACTTAACTTTAGGGCCAGTGGAAAATTCTAATATACTCTCTGTCTGGGAAGATAAGAGCATATAAACATACCTAAAAGCATGGGCACTATGTCTGCTTTATAAATGACCTTTTATATTCTTACATCTTGCCCAGTGCACCTTTCTTCAGCATCGCTGCCAAATTAGTCATATTAAATTCACTTAGAGCTTTTTCTTATGCCTCTAGCCCTAATTTGTTTATTTAACTAAATATATTATTGACTTATTTAATTTTTTTACTCTTATTTATGCATTCTCATTATTCATACTTTAATTTGTGGTTATTTTTTCTTTTTTTTTCTTCTTACCGTTTTTCTGTGCATTTTATTTTGAAGTATAACATTGTTTTCCTTCTGTCTTTTTTCAGTGTTTTTGAAACTGGGGTGAATTGGGGACGTGTTGTAGCACTCCTTGGCTTTGGATATCGATTAGCTGTCTATGTGTGGAAAAATGGACGGCGCAAATTTCTAAGAACGATTGCTCAGTGGCTTGCTAGATACCTGGTGGAAAGTAGAATTTACCGATGGATTGAAGGACAAGGCGGATGGGTAAGTAAACAGCAAAGACATTTTAGACAGCATGTACATTATTCAGTTTATACAGTTTTTCCAAAAAAGTGAAATACTCTAGAATGGGTTAATGTTAATGAAAATGTCGTTTTTCTGTGCATACTGCTCTTCTGCAAGATATCTGGTTTTCAGGATGCTGAACAGGGATGTTGCCCAAATGCAGTTGGCCAATTATGCTGCCTGTGGCCATCAGCATATGTTAGTTATGACACTGGAAGGTGGCAAAGAAAACATAATTAAACATATAGCTAAGGCTTTACATATGTATAATTACATAGCTGAAATATATTGAGACCACAGAGAAAGATATGTAACGTAACTGTAATATAAATAGTATCCTCTGCTTAGAATTTAATATTTATGCTTGTCATATCTCATGATCCTCTCCCCAGTCATGTGATGAGTTGACCAGGGAGAAGTCTTTGGGACTAAAGTCCACAGCAGGCGCCTATGCTGATTGCCTGTTTGCTAGTGCTCTGCATTACCAAAGGGGGACACTGTAACTATTCTTGTGGCACCCTCCAATCCCCCCCACACATTAAAAAATGCTATGCCTGGGGCAGCTGCCCATCCTACTCCCCCTCCCTTGTCCTGGCTCTACTTGGGGGATATTCCATTTCTATAAAAACATAGGATAAGTTGATCTAAGAGAACTTTGCTAAGGTTAAAGGGCAATGTTCCTGCACAAAGAAAAGGAAACGCTCCTGTGCAGAGGCAAGGTTTCACACTTGATTACTGCACAGATTTGGAAGAAATTCACAAAGCACACCAAGATTCAAGTAAGAATACACATGCCTCTGTAAGACAATATTTGTTTATCCCAGAGTATTGCCAGAGTTTCTATTTGTAAGAACCTCTATCTGTCCCAGACCTAAGATTTTGGGTAATAACCCTAATGTTGTAAGATCTTTTTTCCCATAGTAAAGATAGGCATGATTTTATTTTAAAAATACATACATGTAATAGACCCACTGATTCTTCTCAACAAAAGGATATATTATAACACAATGGGGTTTATACACAAAACCTGGACACTGATTGGTTTCCATGCAGATCTGCACCAGTTTTTATTGGCAAAGCTCAATTGAACAAGCTGAGTTTGAAAGCTGATTGGCTACCATGTACAACTGCACCAAATGCTGGGTGCACCAGTTTTTATAAATCTACCCCCATGTGTTTAATAAGGTCTGGTAAACTAAAAATACAGGGAAAAAAATGGCAGGTCAACAGGACAACCACATGAGAGAAATACTTTCCCACTTATAAAAGATGACGACATCTCAATAGGTATGTTTATCTGGATGGGTGACAATATTATTTCTGTGTGTGAACATGTGAGATGGTTATTATCCAGGGGTGAAGGGGCACCATTGAGCAGGTGGCTCAGAAAACCTGTCCCAATTTCTGTTGTTTCCTTTTGAGATAAGGAGCATTTTGCTATCTTACAAAATTACCCTCCCCCTCCCCACTCTCCCGGCTTCATGCTGAGCATTCATGTTCATTGACTGCCTTTGCTTAGGAATACACTGTAATTTCTGATCACCTTTTTTTTCCTTTTTAAAATGTGTATAAATAGCATGTTTCTTATTTAAAAATGAATAAGAAGGTTAAATAGTATAGTTTATGAGCAACTCTGCAAATAATATATAAAGTTTTTTTTTTATGTATATGAATTAATTTCTGATCTAAGTTTCATTTTGTATCCTTATCAGGCTGCTGTACTTAAATTGACAAATAACAGTATCCGATACGTACTGATGGCATTGGGTGTTGTCCTTATCTTTCAATTTGTGATTAAACGTTTGGGCTCAGGATCCTGAAATTTGGAGTGTATTTTCATCACCGAAGAATAATCTGTGAATGAATTCTGCAGCCACAATTTGGTTCTTAAAGAGCCTGTCTCAACGGTTTTTTATGATCTACTATATAATCGGAAAAGACCTTATATTTTATATCTGGGAATATTGTGGTGGCCAAACCTTCACCCACAAGGACGTCCTGAGTGGTAACATTTACTTAACTGACACCTGTTTCTGTTCCAGCCTCAGGGAAAATATTTTTATGGGATATACTCGATCTCTTGAAAGGAGATCTATTTAGTGCAATGTTTATTAATAAATGTCCCTTTTTTTTTTTACATCTTTTCATGTTTCCTGTTTAAAATGTTTAACACCTAACCACTACCATTAATAGGAAGGCTAGTAAGCACTCCAAAACTGACTGTATACATCATATTCATACTTTGATTTGGTTGACTTCATCTTTCAGACAACTGGCATCCTTGCAAAATTTTTGGCATTGCAATGAAAGTTGGGGAACAGAAATAATTTGTTTGCCAATGTCAGCAGGGCTGTAGATACTTATTTTTTTTTACTGGTGGTGGTGGTGGGGGAGGGGGGTCAGCCTTGGGTACCCAGAGGAAAATAAACAGCACACTGTGTATCAGGAGAGAGAGCACCCATGTGAGGGGGTTTGAATCAGAGGAAAAGCTCACACCTGTGTTGGTGAAGGTGAACAGTAACAGCTGGGCCTCTCTTAGCAGTGTTCGTAGAAGGATCCATGGAGTTTTCCAGTCAGGTTTCATGAGCTACATAAATGGCCTGCACCAGTAGTCTCCAAAATGCGACCCGCAGGTCAGATATGGCCCTTTGCTTGACTGTATCTAGCCCTTGGGGCACTGTTGATCCCACTGACACCAACAATGGGGCACTAGTCCTTCCACTGACATCAGTGATCAGGCACTATTTTTCCCACTGACACCAATAATGGGACACTATTCCTCCCACTGACACCAATGATGGGGCACTATTCTTATCATTGACACCAATGATAGGGCACTATTCTTCCCAATGATGGGCCACTATTCCTCCTACTAATAGCAATGATGGGGCACTATTCCTCCCAAAGAAACCAATGATGGAGTACTATTCTTCCCACTGACACTCAATGATGGGGCATTATTCCTTTCAATGAAGGGGCACTATTTCTCATCCTAGTAGCAATGATGGGGCATTATTCTTTCCACTGACACCAATGATGGGGCATTATTCCTCCCACTGACACCAATAATGGGACACTATTCCTCTCATTGACACCAGTAATGGTGCACTATACTTCCCAATGAAACCAATGATGGACCACTGTTCCTCCAACTGACAACAATGATGGGGTACTATGCCTCCCCATGAAACCAATGATGGGATACTATGCCTTCCACGGACACCAATGATGGGGTACTATGCCTCCCACGGACACCAATGATGGGGTGCTATGCCTTCCATGGACACCAATGATGGGGCAGTATTCCTCCTACTAATAGCAATGATGGGGCAATATTCCTCCCAAGGAAACTAATGATGGGGTACTATTCTTCCAACTGACACTCAATGATGGGGCATTATTCTTCTCAATGAAGGGGCACTATTCCTCATCCTAGTAGCGATGATGGGGCACTATTCCTCCCACTGAAACCAATGATGGGGTACTACTGCTCCCAATGATAGGGTATTACTGCTCCCAATGACACCAATGATGGGGCAATATTTCTCCCACTGAAACCAATGATGGGGTATTATTCCTCCCACTGACACCAGTGATTGGGCACTATTCCTCCCACTGAAACCAAGGATGGGGCACTATTCCTCACACTGAAACCAATGATAAGTTACTATTAATAAAAAAAGTCACACCTGTGTTGGTGAAGGTGAACAGTAACAGCTAAGCCTCCTTTGGCAATGTCCTTGGATTTTTCCACTCAGGCTTCATGAGGTACATAACAGCCTACACCAGTGGTCTGCAAAATGCACCCCGCAGGCCAAATGTGGCCCTTTGCTTGATCTTGTCCGGTTTTTGGGGCACTGTTCTTCCCACTGCAGAGCTTCTTTTATTCTACAGACACCCCTTATCTGCATAGGCAGTTTTTTGGGCAAGGGGAACAAACCCTTTTATAGAAGAACTTCATTAAAAACAGCTGTTGTACTTTACAGCATAAAGATTGCAGTTATCAAGTATATGTTAAATACTACTGTGCGTACTAAGTGCGGTGGCCGGGACAATGTCATTTGCTGCCCAGCATACTAAATACAATGGTCAATAACATGCCATATACAGCAGGTGTGGAGAGTGTAGGTTGGGCTGCATATGACATACTCCTGACCACTGCAAAGTGCAATGGTCAGGATTATGTCCTATACAGTCCAATGTACAGAGTGCAGCGGTCAGGAACAGGTCATATTCTGCCTACTGTACAAAGTGCAGTGGTCAGGAACATGTTTTATACAGTGCAGTGGTTAGTTAAAGTAGCCTGTTAGAACCGTGTCAGTCGTATAATTCACTATATGTAGCAATATCATTCTACATAAAATCACATATAAATACTGTTTCATCAAACATCAAGCTGTGATGACAAAACACATACATTGCACCCAACAAGAAACAAAATTTGTAAGAGCCAGCTAAAACCACTGTCGCCTACCTGGGCCTACTACAGTGTCCCTCTATAAACGCATCTGACTCTTGACTCTTCTGCTACACACTGCAGAGCACCAAGCTTCTTTCAAAATTCCCACCCAAGTAGACCACCTCAATTGAGGCATATTCATAACAAACATGCTATGCCTCAGGAAGATGCTCAAATGGGAAAGCTTACTTTAAATCATTAACAGAAATCAGATCTGCCAGCTGGGATTGCTAACATAGCTGCTGTACCTGCACCATCAATGGATGCTCTGGAGGGATTTGGACTCCCCTATACCTCCTTATCTACGCCCAAGAATGGCAACACATACATATAGTGTCAGTGTATGATTCAATTTGGCACTTAGAAACATAGAAAAAGACTGAGTGGTCCACCGAGTCTGACCTTCTTTTTTTTTTTTTTTTTTTTTTTTTTTTTTGCGGGGGGGGGAGGGTTTAATACATTTTTTTTTTTTCTTTGTTAACTTTTTTGTGTCTGAGTATAGATCTATGCTTGTCCCAAGCATGTTTGAAGCTATTTACTGTTTGCTGGCTCACTACCTCTGCTGGAAGTTTATTCCAAGCATCAACTACTCTTTCAGTAAAATAGTACTTTCTGAGATTAGTTTTGATTTTTCCTCCAGTTAGTTAAGGTCATGTCTCCGTGTACTTGATTTTGGTTTTGTGTTGAAAATACTGCCCTCCTGAACCTTATTCACCTCACCCCCTTGATGTATTTAAAGGTTTCAGTCATGTCTCTCCTTTCCCTTCTTTCCTCCAGACTGTAAATGTTAAGTTCCTGAAGTCGCTCTTGATATGCTTTATCCCCCAGACCTTTCATCATTTTTGTTACCTGTCTCTGGACTTGTTCTATCATATCAATATCTTTTTGTAAGTGAGGTCTCCATAACTGGAGACCATATTCTAAATGAGGTCTAACTAAAGATCAGTATAGGGGAATCAGGACCTCCTTCCTCCTGCTTGTGACCCCTCTAGTGATTCTATTTGCTTTCCCCACTGCCTGGCCACACTGTTTGAACATTTTACAATTATCTAAAATATGTACCCCCAAGTTCTTTTCCTCTGAAGTCAACACTGTACCCCCAATGTTGTACTCTGAGGATTTTTTTTTCCCTAGGTGCATTATTTTACATTTCAAAACATTGAACTGCAGTTTCCACTTTTTTGACTAATCTTCCAGCAATGCCAAATCATGGTCTGTTTTACAGACACCTCCAGGGATATCAACCTGGTTACACACCTTTTGTGTCATCAGCAAAAATACATAACTTACCCAACAAACCTTTAGTTATATCACTTACATATAGATTAAAAAGAACAGGACCTTAGTGCAAAGCCTTGTGATACACCACTAGTGACTGGTCTCTGTTCTGAGTGAACTCCATTTACAACCACACTTTGGTATCTATCCTTTAGCCAGCTGCATATCCACTGAATCACCCAAGGGTTAAGTTCTAGCTCGTACAACTTTTGTATTTGATCATTATGAGGAGCTGTATCAAATTATTACTATACAGGATTTATGCCTGTATCACATAATTTTACTATTTAAAAATTATTTTTATATCAAAGAGCACAACTTTTTAGATAGGTGTAGCAGTTTCTTGGGGTGGTGTGAAATGACCAGAAATAGTGTGGCAGACTAACATCTGTTTTTTGGTGTATGGTGGGGAAAAATATAAGTTTGGCAACAGTGACAGTTGAGTATTAGCAATGAAATGTTTCTTGATTTATGGATAAAAAAGCTCAATACAATGTCCTGCAGCAACATTTACCCAGCTCCTCTAACACACTCATCAAGTGGCTTTAAAGTCTAAACATGTTTTACCTTAATGCATATTCTGCATTAGAGTAACAGATGTCTCAGTATGTGTATTGCCCCCCCCCCCCCCCTTATTTTACCTTATCTCACTGCAGCACTGTGCCCATCTATAGTGACTCCTTCCTCTTCCTCCCGCTCTCATAAGCTTTGCTAAGAGCAGCAGAAGTCATTGGCTCCCCCTGCTGTCAGTCAAATCCTGTGATAAGGGCATGGGGCTAAGCCTTGATGTCTGTGTCTTTAGATGCAGACAGCACAGTTTGGGACTGAGCCTACAGGTGTGCCACAGTAAGAAGTGGCTTTCTATGATAGCACACCGAAAAGAGCAGGAGCCAGGAGTGCCAGCAGGGGACCTGAAAGGAGGAGGATCAGGACCATTGTACAGAGCAGGCAAGTATAACATTTTTGTTATGTTAAAAGAAAAACAATTTGACTTTACAAAAGCTTTAAGCAAGAAGATTCTTTACAGTCCTGCTTCCTCTAGATATCCACTCAAGCAGACAACTTTACATAGTATTACATAGTTAGTCTGGCTGAAAAAAGACAAAAGTGTATCCAGTTCAACCATGCAAAAAAAAAAAACAAGTTATAATCCTATACCCACAGTTGATTCAGAGGGAGGCAAAAAACCCAGCAAAGCATGATCCAATTTACTCCTGCAGGGGAAAAAATTCCTTCCTGATCTCCCGAGAGGCAATCGGATATTCGCTGGATTATCTTTACCTTTAAAATGTTAGTATCCAGTTATATTATGTGTATCTAGGAAAGAATCCAGGACTTGTTTAAAGCAATCCACTGAGCTGGCCAGATCCAGCTCTTACTGTGAAGAAACCTTTCCGTATTTGGAAATTAAATCTCTTTTCCTCCAGACGTAAAGAGTGCCCCCTTGTCCTTTGTGATGACCTCAGGGTGAATAAATCTGCATCGAGTTCACTATTTGAACCACTGATGTATTTATACATGTTGATCATATCCCTTTTTAATCTTCTCCTCAAGAGAGAATAAAGTCAGTTCCTCTAATCTTTCCTCAAAGCTGAGCTCCTCCATGCCTCTTATCAGTTTGGTTGCCCTTCTCTGCACTTTCTCCACTTCCCCAATATTTTTTTTGCGAATTGGTGCCCAAAACTGAACTGCATATTTCAGATTAGGTCTCACTAATGATTTGTACAGGGGAAAAATTATATCTTTCTCTCTGGAATCTATACCTCTTTTAATACAAAAAATTTTGCTCGCTTTAGAAACCACGTCTTGTCATTGCATGCCATTATTAATCTTGTGATCTACCAGAACTCACAGATCCTTCTCCACCAATGATTCCCCCAGTTGTACTCCCCCTAGTATGTATGATGCACACATATTCTTAGCTGCCCAATTAAACAGTGCATTGAGGTCGGCTTGTACAGTAAGATCGGAGATATACTGTAAGGACGTTACTCTACTGCACAGCTTGGTGTCATCTGCAAAGACTGAAATGGTATTTTTAATCTCAGACCCTATATCGTTTATAAATGTATTAAAAAGTAAGGGTCCCAACACTGAACCTTGGGGTACACCACTGACAACCCCAGACCATTCATTAACCACAACTCTCTGAATACGATCTGAATACGATCTTTTAGCCAGTTTTCTAACCTTTTACATACTGATTTTTCCAAGCCTGTAGACTTTGCCTTACACACTAGTCGTGTGTGGGGAACTGTGTCAAAAGCTTTTGCAAAATCCAAGTAAGCCACTTCCACAGCCTCCCCTCAAGGTTTTGCTCACCTCCTCATAAAAAGAAGTCAGATTTGTTTGACAACTTCTGTCTTTCATTAATTCATGTTGGCTGTTGCTTAAAATATTTTTTTCCCAGCAAGAACTCATCTATGTGGTCCTTTATTAAACTCTCCAGTATCTTCCCAACTATAGATGTTAAACAAACAGGTCTATAATTACTTGGTAAAGACTTTGATCCCTTTTTAAATATAGTCACTATATTGGCTTTACACCGATCTAGTGGTACTATGCCAGTCATTACGTCCCTAAAAAATAGAAACAATGGCTTTGAAATGACAGAGCTCAATTCTTTAACCCCTTCCCGCCGGCGCCTCCGGGTCCTTTAAGAGTTTGACGCCGGGAGGGGTGTGGTTTAGGAATCGTGACCACCGTGATGCGTCATCACGGCGGTCACATGATCGGGAAAGGTCCCGATCGAAAGAGCAGACCGGGACCTTTCCGTGAGTACCACACATGTGTGCTGGGAGAGCGCAGGGCGCGCTCTCAGTACATATGTTTTTTGCTACATGAATGCAAATGTGCGGCCACTCGGCGTCTGGCGCAAAGGGGTTAAGGATCTGTGGGTGTATGCCATCCAGTCCAGGTGCTTTATTCACCTTTATTATGGTCCAATATTTAGACAGATCAGTTATGAGGATTATCTGGGGCTGTGCCAATACTATGCCCATTATGAACAAAAGCTCCCTCATGCTCCTTTGTATACAGAGAGTTGAAGAAGGTATTTAATAAATTTGCCTTGTCTTTGTCCCCAGTCACCCACTCTAGATTATTTTGTAAAGGTTGTACATGCTCGGACTGGACCTTTTATATATATTTTGCAGTGTCTTTTTGAAGAATTCCCATTTCTGTGTTGTGTTCATCGCTCTGTACTAGGTTTATACATTTTTGCCCTTTAACTGTTCCTTCAGTGCCATCACTCCAGTCAGTTTCCGAGTAGTTAAAATCCCCCATTATTATCACTGTCCCAGCCCTTGCAACCCTTTTGATCTGTGCAAGGAGCTGAGTCTCCACCTCCTCATTAACAATGGGTGGCTTATAACAAACTCCAATGATTACCTTTTTAATACTCACCCCCATGTGCAGTTCCACCCATAATGCTTCAGCTTCATCACACTCCATCAACTAGGTCCTCTTTCAGACTCACTCTGAGATCACTTCTCACATAGAGACAGACACCGCCCCCTTTCCTTTTTACCCTGTCTCTCCGAAAGAGAACATAGTCAGGAATATTAATGGCCCAGTCGTGAAGTATGAAGCCAGGATTCAGCAATACCAGCTTAAGTTTTGATCCCACAGCACATATCCAAGGTCGAGGCTAAGCCCAAGTAGAGAGAACCTCTAAACACAGATCCTCTCTAAGCAGAACTACAGGAGGTATGGAAGACTCTGGAAAGGTGACCCAAATATTTATCATCTCTGGACCCATACCTCTGACCAAGGACCTCAGGGGTTGGTTGAATCAGATGCATATTCATAAGTGGTTGTTCTACCAACTCTAAATACTGTACTGGAACCTCCTTCATATTAACAAGCAGAGAAAATCAACTCACTGATCTGAAAAATGTGTTGAACCCAGAAAAATATGTAAACAATATGCAGGCTTGATGCAGCCTAGCAACAAACACACTGAATTTAATTGAGGACAAGAACGCAAAGGGCAGGGCACCTATATAAGGAATTTGTTTTGACTTCAAACCTATGTGTAAAACAGCAGATAAAATTGCTAATGAGTTCAGTGCAGCTGGGGACTGCAAATGCTGATCTGATCTGAATGCATTTCATAGAACCAGACAACACAGGATTGAACAAATAAATTGTTTTATGTTATTACTAGGAAACCTCTGCCCTGTTTAGGAAGCTGTCACATTTATTACAGTATACCAGCACAGACATTCCACACTCTGACCATTAGCGTCTTTCTGTACACCAGCTCAGTCTTGGTTTTAATTGTCACCAGTTTCCTAATCTGCAAACTGATGGCATTTTTAAAATCTGTTTCAGCCATATAAATAGTATCTAAAAGTGATGGTAGCAGGAACTACCTGATTCTGGCACACGTGTTGGTACAGTACAGGTACTGAAACTGGGGCAAAGGTTTGTCTAAACTGGGTGGTTTTAGAGGGACCTACCGCCAGAAATGTCCCAACAGGTTTTTTAATTCCCAGCAGAGTGTTCATTGTCAAGGACAGTAAAATGTAGCAAGCAACGGCTACAATTTTCCTTAGAGTTCAATGTGTATCAGTAAATGATAACTAATCTTAGCAATCTCCAATGTATAGAATGTCACTGGGAAGTAGCAGCCCCAATCTGCTAGACAGTCCATAACACATCAAGGAGGAGTGGAAGGAGAAACACTGACAGTTGGTGCAAAGCAAGTGTGAAGCATCATTACAATAACATCATGTCCTACTCTATAAAGGAGGATCACATTAATTTATGTTGTCTGAGGACAGGATTGATTTCTGTATGCTGATGGTGGAGGAACACATTCCACCTCCATCCTGCATCACTTCCTCACACAAAGGGAACAGGAAATCATTACGCTTTAGAAAACATAAGCTGGACCAGGTGTATTGGGTTGAAGGGGTCGAGTGTCCAGTAAGTAAAGCATTGCATAGTATTTTGTTATGACCAATAAAGTTGAGAATTAAGCTATTATGGGCAAGTGTTTAATACAGTTAATTACAGCATATGAAAAAAGCGAGTCTATTATGAATTACTACGTGACAGCAACAGGTAATTGTATAAAAGAAAATGTGCATATAACCTGCTGACAGGTGCCAAGTTGTTATTGTTTTGTACAGAAAATACAAATGTAAAAAAAAAGGAGTGTTGGTTTCCCATTATACATAGACAAGGGGGGGGCGAGCAGTGCTGTATGGGTCTATGGATGCACACAGCCCAGCTTGGGAATGAGCACATGTCTGCCCCCATAGCAAGCAGCTTGCTATGGGGGCACACAAAGAAGAGAGAGAGCCAAGAGCGCTGCCAATGGAACCCAGAAGTGGAGGTTCAGGGCTGCTTTGTGCAATACCATTGCATAGGGCAGGTAAGTCTGTCATGTTTGTTATTTTAAATAAATATAAAACTGTTTTTGCAACTGCTCTAAGAGACTCACATAAAAATAAAGCAAATAATAAAATTTGTTGCGCTATTGATAAAAAAAAATATACTTATAGTGAGTCACTTATACTTTAAATGTGCTCCTGCCAATAATAAGTCAAAATGCATAAAACCCCAAACAATGAATTTGATGATAAAATACCAATTATGATGAACAGCTGTGTCCACAATAATCCTCCACATGTGTAGTGAAATAGACTCTCCTGTCCACCACCACAAAAAACACACTGCTCCTTACCGAATAGTTAGACTCCAGATTATAGATGGTCTAACAGAGCATGATGCTGAACATACAGTGTATTGCTTGTAACATTCTTGATGGAACAGAGGTGTCACAGAATTCGGTATCTCCTCCTTTCTTCCTTCATTTTTGGGATCCACTGTGCACTAACAAAAAGGATAATACTCCAGATAGTGTAATAACGTACAAATGATTTATTAAAATAAATAAAAAAACTACTTACAAACTTCAAAGACAAGTGAGCATGTAAGTCATAAACGCTGCTGGTGCCGGTTCCAGACAGGTATGGGTGACGTCAGCACAATCTCTGCCCAGCCCCAATGTATGTTTCGTCTCAATAGATGTCAAGGTGATCAGGTGACTGTGCTGACTTGCATACTTAGTTTAAATAGACACATGTCCGTTCACAGTGACTGCACCTACACTACAACTCCAAATTTAAACCCCAAAAAATTACTGTGCAACAACCACTGCCAAATAAATGGAGAGAAATCTTATATTGAACATTTATTAAACATTTATAAAATCTAGCCACTTAAACATAATTTCTTTTGGCAGAATGAACAGTACTATTTGCAGAAAACAGGAGTAGCTAAAGGGTACGTTTGCTCCCAGTGTGGCCAACTTGTTTATGACCTACTGGGAGGCAGGTGTGGTATATAGTAAAAACATGGCTGAAGTAGTCATCTGGAAAAGATTCATTGATAATGCCCTCTTAATATGGCAAAGGGCAGAGAAAATGACATTATCATTTATGATTTCTTTGAATAATAATGACTTAGGGATAAAATGGTCATGTGCATTGAGTAACACGGAGATTAACTTCTTAGACCTTGCTATGTTTAACCACTAGCCTACAGGGCACTTATACCCCCTTCCTGCCCAGGCCAATTTCCAGCTTTCAGCGCTGTCACACTTTGAATGACAATTGCGCGGTCATGCAACACTGTACCCATATGAAATTGTTATTTTTTTGTGACAGAGCTTTCTTTTGGTGATATTTAATCACCTCTGTGTTTTTTTTATTTTTTCTTAAACCAAAAACCACTGAAAATTTTGAAAAAAAAAACATTTTTTCTTAGTTTTTGTTATAGAATTTTGTAAAGTGATTTTTCTCCTTCGCTGATGTGCGCTAATGAGGCTGCAGTGATGTGCACTGATAGGCTGCACTGATGGACACTGATAAGTGGCACTGATGAGGAGGCACTGATGGGAATTGACAGGCATCACTGATGGGCACTGAAAGGCAGCACTGATATATGGCACTGTTAGGCGGCACTGACTGGCACTGTTAGGCGGCACTGACTGGCACTGATAGGCGGCAATGATTGGCAGCACTGACAGGTAGCACTGACAGGTGGCACTGATTGGCACTGATGGATGACACTGAAAGGCAGGTCAGATGGGCACTTGTATGTGGCATTGATGTACACTGGTATGCACTGATATGTGCCACTGATTGGCACTGGCACTGATCGGCACTGACAGCTGGCACTGATGGACTTTGACAGGTGGCACTGCTGGGGCTACACTGATCATCAGGGCACACTGATCATCAGTGCCCTGATGATCAATGTACATGTCCCCTCCACAGAAAGCCAATTACCGGCTCTCCTCTCGAGCTGTCAGTGTGACAGCTCGAGAGGAGAGAAATGCCGATAACCGGCATTTCCGTGTTTACATGTGATCAGCTGTGATTGGACACAGCTGATCACATGACCGAGCCAACATCTTCGGCTCTTTCCGTGATCGGTGATCCGCTGTGTCCGAGGGACACAGCGCACGGCCATTCGCTGCGCAGCGCACTCCCTGAGCCGCGCATGCGTGGTGAGAATGGGAGGACGTCATATGACGTCCTCTCAGAACAAGAGAACCACCTTGCGCCCGTCATTGGATTATATGGCGGGTGGGAGGTGGTTAAAGAGAAACAATCAGTAGCTTACTAAATTTGGGACAAAATATATACTGTTACATTGCTTTGGTAAGAATAATCCCGATCAGTGTGTATTATTTGGTCTGTGTGGAAGTTATAGCGTCTACAAGCTATGGTACCAATTAGGGATCCATTAGTGTGCTTACACTTTAACTGTTTGGATTTTTTTTATCTCTCTTGATATGATAGCATGAATCTGGTTATTTCATCTTTCACCACTGGGGGGGGTTAATACTCAGACTATAATGTGGTAGGATTTTTATCATTTCTACCACCGGGGGGAGTGAGCATTCAGATGGTATTGTGGCTAGATTTTACAAATGTTTAATAAATGTTCAATATAAGATTTCTCCCCATTTATTCAGCAGTGATTGTTGTACTATCAGTCATTTTTTTTAAGTTTTACATTTGGAGTTTAATACTAGTCGTAGTGCAGGTGCGGTTACTGTGACCTCACATGTGTCTATTTACCACATGCCTGCTGGGTAGGGGCGTGTGTAGCTGTACCCGCGCTGCTATTGGCTCCTGAGGATGTCAGTCCCAGGTTCCCAGCTGGCGATTTTCGTCCGGGACTCGGTGACCGTCGGCGAAGCTGAGAGGGGAGAGATCTGTGTGTAAATAACATACATCGAGGCTGGCCAGAGATTGTGCTGTCATCACCCATGCCTGTCTAGACCACTTATAATCTGGGGTCTAACTATTGAACAAGGAGCAGTGTGTTTTTTTGTGGTGGTGGACAGGAGAATCTGTATTTCACTACACACATGGAGGATTATTGTGCACACATCTGTTCATTATAATCGGGATTTTGTCATCAAAAGACTTTTTCAATCTTTGGGGTTTCATGCATTTTGACTTAATATTATTGATAGGAGCACATTTAAAGTATAAGTCACTCACTATTGGTATATTTTTTTATCAATAGCGCAACACTAACTGCATATTACATATTGAGTATTTGTATTGATATTTTTGAGTGCAGCTACTGTTTCACTATTTGTTTTATGGTTCACAATTTGTTTGGAATTTTTTGGTACTCAGCTCAGTTACATAATTTTCACGAATTATAAAATTTGATAAGGCAAAACTCAATTTTTTCAGGAGTATATACAACATACATATTCTACATAATCCATCATAATATAAAAAGACAAGGGCATTCCTGTTTCCTGTCAGAAGCACTGGAGGCTTCTTGCACCCGTACATTTTCTAAAGCCTTAATGAACATGTTCCAACTCCCTGTCTTCTCTGTTTCCAAGTGCTCACTCCCCCCTCCCAACTCTTCTTTGTAGACAGATTTTGTGTCCTGTCAGCTGTACTTGAGGCTTATTGCACACATTCAGTTTAACATTATGTCTTGAAGAATTCCAGGTATGGATATTTTATACATAGTTCCATTAGTCCAGCTTGGACCAATGTAACTGTGTATATACCATACAGTTCCCGTGCTGAGCAGCTGGCCTGATGCATTGTGAACACAGGAGGTTGGCCACTCGGCACAGGCACCATTCAGAGAATGCTTTGCATTTTTGAATGAATGCAAAGCATTCTCTGATTGAATGAACTGGAGAGCATGAGCTCATTGCCCTGCTTCTCCACCTTTTCCAATCAGAGAACGTTTTGCATTCATTCAGAAAAAGCATTCTGTGAATGGCGTCTATGCTAAGTGGCTGAATCCTGTGTTCACAATGCATCAGACGGGCCAATCAGCATGGGACCCGGAAGCAAGTGGAGATCACTGGCATAGTACTGTCCACTTCAGTGAGTTCCAGATTCCAGGGCCATCGGCCAGGTATAGTATATAAATAGTTAATTTGATCTAAGCTGGACCAATATAACTATGCAAACTATGCAAAAATACACTGGTGGGCCCTTTTATTAGGTACACCTGTTCAGTTGCTTGGTAACACAAATTGCTCATCAGCCAATCACATGGCAGCAACTCAATGCATTTAGGCATCTAGACGTGGTGAAGAAGACTTGCTGAAGTTCAAAACGAGCATCAGAATGGCGAAGACTTTGAACGTGGCGTGGTTGTTGGTGCCAGACAGGCTGGTCTGAGCATTTTAAAAAACTGCTAATGTACTGGGATTTTCACGCACAACCACCTTTAGGGTTTGCAGAGAATGGTCCAAAAAAGAGAAAATATCCAATGAGCAGCAGTTGTGTGGAGGAAAATGCCTCAATGTCAGAGGAGAATGGGCAGACTGGTTCGAGATGATAGGCAACAGTCAATATGGACCAAAATCTCTGAGGAATGTTTCCAACACCTTGTTGAATTTATGCCATGAAGAATTAAGGCAGTTCTGAAGGCATAAGGGGGTCCAAGCTTGTACTAGCAAAGTGTACCTAATAAAGTGGTCGGTGAGTGGATATCATAACTGGAATTTTCTTTGTAAGCACTGTGGGCTCAATTCACTAAGCATTATTTACTGCTTTAATATCATCAGTAAAATGGCTCATAGTTTTTCAAAAATATTTTTGTTTGTAATACACTAAAAAAAAATGCATGCGCTATTTCTTTTAATGATGCAGTATTTTAGTAGTCAAAACATGCAATATTTTAACGCCAGCACCCGCTGGTGTCCCTGAAACCCAGCTATTTCCTGGTTGTTGAGGATGCTGGTGGACACCGGCTCCTTGTCAACCAGCTTTTCATCAGTGCTACCCTTCACCCTCTGCTCAACACATTTGCAAAGTTGCATTCTCTAATATGAAAAGTTTGGAGTCATTGTGCTGTGTTCTCACTAAACTTCATAGATTCATTTCATAAATCAGATTTAAAGTGGCAGGATTAGAAATGTAAAATTTCTGGAAATTTTGAGTCCATGGGAAAAAAAAGTTTTTCCCTTTTTTTTTTTTCCAGAAAAAGATGGAAATTTTTGGAAAGACTGAAAAAAAAATCGGTGCAGAGTAGTTTTACAAATTGAAAGTCATTTTGTTAGACTGGGAGTGTGAAATGCAGTGTATTATGCTTGAAATAAAACTACACCTTATTCAGTAAATAAACTGAACCTTCTTTTTTACAATTTGTGGTGATCCAGGAACAGCAGAAATAGTGTTTCTGGAATGGGAACTCTGGAGGGAAAGGCTGCTTGCACTTTCATTATGGTCCTCATCATTTAATTCTATAAAGTATTTTTAATGTCTTTTGGGCACCTATGGCATGCACTTTGGATAATTTTTCCAAACTCAAGATGTTGGTTTCACAATTTTACTGAGAGGAGGAAAAGATAAAACAATTTACTTCCCAGACTATAAGGAAATAGTATGCTTTGATAGTGGATAACATTAATAGGAATCATTTAAAGGTTTTAAGGATAAACTAATTTGTCAGACAAAATTTACTCTCTTACCTGTCAATTTAGGCCTAAGAAAAGGACAGAAACTATCATCTACTGTATCCCAGGAAACGCCCAACTGTAGGAGGTACATGATGGAGCCCACAAGCAAACTAAGCTGGAGCCTTACCCCTGCAGTGCCCCACAATGGTAGAAATGCATGTTTCTCTTTTCTGAGAACTGCATTGAGAGGTACTCCATTTTTCAAACTTTTTTTAACTTCACTAAAAAATGCTACTAATACACCGCATGAGTTATTTTATGAAGTCATGTGGTATTTAAGTAGTGAAAACAAGCTGTAGTTTAACTCCATCTGTAATCAGGTTACAGTAGTAAATACAGTGTTGCTAAGGAGCGGGCAGCTGCCAGCGTCTTTAACAACCAGTAACTGTCGAGATTTTTAAGAACCAGGTAGCTGCCGTGTCCTTAACATACGGTGAATCATCAGCTGCCAGCAGGGTCCCCGCGCACGCAAACGGTGATTTGTCAGAGTGGCAGGATATAAGGAGCTACCCGGTCTTCTTCTTCAGAGTCGCTGGAGGTGTGGATGTTGCGGTGCATGGCAGCCCCCAGATTCCAGGTCTTTAACACACTCGTGTGGGCAAAGTGCGACCAAATAGCAAGCTGAAAGGGCACAGGGTACACAGAGGATCAAGGGAAGCAAAGTAACCTACTGCAGCAAGCTGGGTAGGGACTGCATGGCAAACAAACAAGAAACAATGCTTGGAAGGAAACACAGTAACAGGGATGGAAGGGATCCAAGGGCATACAACTGCACAGCCAGGGGAAAACACTGGGAGCAATGACAGAATCAAATACACAAAAAAATTTGAGTATACTTAAATGGCGGTGAACACCACAGGAAACAGAGGGGTCCGGCTTCTACATGGAGACACATTACCCAAACACTAATACACAGGTGCACAGGCTTAATACCTAGGTTCAGGGCAGATAGGCAGGCAGGAACCTGAGCATCTTGGACAGGAGGTAAAACCTGACGCTAGATCGATATGCACGGAAGCGTGACTTTTTCTTTTTAACCCCTCCTGAGAATTTATCCCCCTTCCTGACCAGGCCATTTCTTGTGTTACAGCGCTGCGTTATTTTAACTGACGATTGCGCGGTCATTCAGCACTGCACCCAAATTAAATTTATGTCCTTTTTTCCCCACAAATTCAGATTTCTTTTGGTGGTATTTGATCGCCAGTGCATTTTTTATTTTTTTGCGCTATTAAACAAAAAAAAAAAAGACAATTTTGAGAACAAAAACAATATTTTGACGTTTTGATATTAAACATGTCCAGAAAAAAAAATTTTAAAAATCAATTTTTTTCATAAGTTTAGGACAAAGTGTATTCTGCTACGTCTTTGCTCAAAAAAAAAAATCCCAATACGTGTAAATTAATTGGTTTACGTGAGAGTTATGGCGTTTACAAAGGGCGGTATAGATACTGGAATTTTTTTTTCTTACTAGTAATGGCGTTGATCAGCGACTTATAGTGGGTCTGCGGAGGACATTCTGACACTGGGGGGAGCTGACTTGGTATCACTGATATCCCCAGTGACACCAATACAGCGATCAGTGCTAAAAAAAGCACTGACACTGTACTAATGACACTGGGCAGGAAGGGGTTAACATGAGGGGCAATCAAAGTGTTAACTGTGTGCAGGGAATGTTTTACTAGGGGGCGGTGTCAGCTTGCTTCACTTGCAGAGCCATCCAAAGCAGTGTGCCCAAGCTGACAGGGAGAAGAACTGTTAGTAAACAAAACAGTCCTCCTCCCTGTTAGAGATGCTCGGTAATCATCGGGCGCCGGCGAGTAATCACAACCTGGTGATTGCTCACCCCCTACCTGGTAATGCAAAATCATGTGTGTGTTTTTATATATATATATATATACACCGCATTCCAAATTATTATGCAAATTCTATTTAAGTGTCCCAAAGATTAAATATTTTGTTTTTCAGTTTAACTCATGAATGGCATTGTGTGTCAGGGCTCTTTTGATCACTGAAAACAATCTCGGACACCTGTGATAATTAGATTGGCCAGTGAGTCCAATTTAAGGAAAAACTACTAAAGGAGGGTGTTCCACATTATTAAGCAGAGCACCATTTTCAAGCAATATGGGGAAGAAAAAGGATCTCTCTGCTGCCGAAAAGAGTGAAATAGTTCAATGCCTTGGACAAGGTATGAAAACATTCGATATTTCACGAAAACTTAAGCGTGATCATCGCACTATTACGAGATTTGTGGCTGAGTCAGAGCACAGATGGGTTTGTGCAGATAAAGGCACATTGAGGAAGATTTCTGCCAGATCCATGCATCGGATCAAGAGAGCAGCTGCAAAAATACCATTACATAGCAGCAAACAGATATTTGAAGCTGCTGGTGGCTCTGGAGTCCCACGGACATCAAGGTGTAGAGTCCTCCAGAGTCTTGCAACTGTGCATAAACCTTCTATTCGACCACCAATAACCAATGCTCACAAGCAGAAACGGCTGCATTGGGCAGAAAAATACATGAAGACTAATTTTCAAACAGTCCTCTTCACTGATGAGTGCCGTGCAACCCTGGATGGTCCAGATGGATAGAGTAGTGGATGGTTGGTGGACAGCCACCCTGTTCCAACAAGGCTGCGACATCAGCAAGGCGGTGGTGGAGTCATGTTTTGGGACGGAATCATGAGAACAGAGCTGGTCGGCCCCTTTAGGGTCCCTGAAGGTGTAAAGATGACCTCTGCAAAGTATGTGGAGTTTATGACTGACCACTTTCTTCCCTGGTACAGAAGGAAGAACTATGCTTTCTGTAATAAAATCATCTTCATGCATGACAATGCTTCATCTCATGCTGCAAAGAATACCTCTGCAATAATGGCTGTTATGGGGATAAAAGAGAAAGTCATGTTGTGGCCTCCATCCTCCCCTGACCTCAATCCTATTGAGAACCTTTGGATCATCCTCAAGCAAAAGATCTATGAGGGTGGGAGGCAGTTTACATCCAAACAGCAGCTCTGGGAGGCTATTCTGACATCTTGCAAACAAATTCAAGCAGAAACTGTCCAAAAACTCACAAGTTCAATGGATGCAAGACTTGTGAAGCTGCTATAAAATAAGGGGTCCTATGTTAAAATGTAACGTGACCTGTTAAAATGTTTAAAAAGTTAAAATGTTGTTAAAAGTTTGATTGAAATAGCTTTTGATTTCAGTAAATATGCTGCAAACACAACAAATGACAGTTTTTTCAGTTCTTTACAACCTATAAAGTGTTTTGAAACTTACTGTGTGTAATA
This sequence comes from Staurois parvus, assembly GCF_062004578.1. NCBI lineage: Eukaryota > Metazoa > Chordata > Amphibia > Anura > Ranidae > Staurois > Staurois parvus. The sequence continues at coordinate 2,942,031 of NW_028317938.1, forward strand.
ATTTGGAACAGTGCATTGTAAGGGTTTTATGTTTAACAAAAATCCTGTTATCATTAGGAGGTTTGTTCAATAAAATGTGAATTGTACTCTTAATAGTTGATAACATGAGAATTATACTGACTGTTATTTACATCAATTATTTAAGTAAATGAGAAAAATATAATTTGCATAATAATTTGGAACACTGTGTGTGTGTGTGTGTGTATATATATATATATATATATATATATATATATATATATATATATATATGATTTTGCACATCCCTGCCGCCCTGTAGCAGTATATCTGCTATAGGGTGGCAGGAAAGCAGTTAATAAAAAAATGTGTCAAACTGCCTCCTGTGTTTATTTACACAACTTATTTTTGGTTAATTAGTATGGGTACTATGTACTACCCTATACTCATTCACACGGGGAAAGTGGGAGATCTGGGGGCACCCTTGTTTAGGGGGCTTCCAGATTCCAATAAAGCCCACTCCCACAGGCCCACACAACCGCAGGCCAGGCTGTTATCTTCATCAACATGGGGACAGGGTGCTTTGGGGGGGGGGGGAGCCCAACCTGCCCCAAAGCATCCACCCTATGTTGAGGGCATGTGGCCTGGTATAGTTCAGGAGGGGAGGGGGGTGCACGCTTTTTCCCCACCTTTACTGACCTGCCAGGCTGCATACTCGAATAAGGGTCCACTATGGGTTTTAGGGGGGGGATTCCCACACTTGACTATGGATTTGGGAGGACCTCATGCTATTATTTTTTTTTAAATATTTTAGCGTGGGGTTCCCTTTAAAATCCATACCAGACTCGAAGGGCCTGGTATGGACTGGGGGGGGGACCACCATGCTGGTTTTTAATTGTTGACAATTGTTTTGTTTACATTCAGCTGTCAGTGGGAAACCCCACTGACAGTTGATGACTCATCAGTTGTTAAGCACAAGGCGGCTACCCTCTCCTTGACAACCATGTTGTTTACTGGTTGTTAAGGATGCCGGAGGCTTCCAGCTCCTTAACTATCACATACCTGGACCACTACTTATTTACTGCATGCATTTATATTTCATTTTGTGAATTGATTTTAACTCCTGTTTCATGAAGTATTTACTGAGTGTTTTTGTGGCAAATACTGCATAAAGCAGTAGCGATTTGACATTTTCGTGCAGTATTTAGGAAAACACTTAAATACCGCATGTGATCTGCTTTTGTGAAAGAAGCCTAGTGTTACATGAATTGTATTCCAGGATTTACTTGTCTTCAGATGAGAGAACATAGCAATAACTTAAGACTAAAGTCTCAGAAATCTTTAATTAAAGCGGAGTCACACTGTAAAAAAATATAAGTCAGCAAAAACTGTAGCTGCTGACTTTTAAAAAACAGCCACTCACCTGTCCCTTGCTCTTGCAATATCCTCCCGATGTTTTACCGTCTGGTGTTCTCGGCGCTGGAATCGTCAGTCTGGGCACCCGGCTGTGACAGCTTGTGGCTTCACAGCTCGGTGCCCACTGCCCAAAGCACTACACTTTCTGAATGGTCCTGTAATCTTCTGGGACCTGTCACATGTCACAAGACTATGGGGAGGTTGGGGGGAGGACAACTTCCACTTCCGATTGCCTAGGCGATCTCAGTGGAAATGGGAGTGGGTGCCTGTTAATTTCGGGTACCGCTCCCCAAAGGTGCCAATCGCTAATGGGGAGAGGGGGACCAGTCTTTAAAGTGTAACTTCCCCTTTTAGGTGGATCTTTAAGGTCTTCATGTTATGTAGTTTGAATACCATGTCATATATTTGTTATTTATCATTGTAAAAGAACATGTTTCGCATTTTGTTAATTTTTCTGGAAGAAAAAATAAAAAATGGCTTTGTAAAAAACGGGAAGAAAAAACATTTTTTCCCCAATGTTGCCATTTTTTTTCAAGGCCTTCCCATCTTTAGTCAGGATAGACACACACTCTCAGGGCAGATACACAAACAGTGCCAGGGATGACAGCCACACAGTCTTTTGGCAGACACAGAGTTTCAAGGTACACAGAAAATGTCAGAGTAGACCCACAAACAAAGTGTCAGGACAAACGCATGCGGTGCTTGGGTAGACATGCACATATCAACATATCATACAACACAGTCACTTACAGCACATGGCAAAGGCACACTGAGGGTGCATACATACTTTATTAACTCAGAGTTACGTTGATCCAGGGAATATCTGATTGCCTCTCGGGGGATCAGGAAGGATTTTTTTTCCCTGCTGGAGTAAACTGGATCATGCTTTACTGGGGTTTTTTTTTCCTTCCTCTGGATCAACTTTGGGTATAGGATTATAACTTTTTTTTAATGGTTGAACTGAATGGACTTTTGTCTTTTTTCAGCCAGACTAACTATGTAACTACGTAACTCTATTTAGTAATGTTATGAGAGTTTGTTGGCTGCATATTGGAATTTCTATTTCTGCTTTAAGCTTGCACTGACATTTTTCTTACATGAACAGTAATGCATTGACGTGCACATGCCTCAGATTTCCCTGTTGTATTTAAGCAGCTTGGTGATCTGAGATCTAGCCAATTATGTTGGCTTGGTTGGAGCCCAGAATTCTCATTCCACTACTGATTGGTCACTGGCTACAAATTGCTTGTATTTCACCCACTCTCTACAAATGAAAATGCAACCCTTTCAACAGTCACGATTGCAAGCAGGCATCAGCCAGAGCCATACTGATATCATTTTGTTTCTTCAACTGTTGTTGATTTATTTGTCACCTAACATTTGAATAGTCTTTGCATTGCATCTTGCTCTAACTTGCCCTAAGAAGTGTACATTTGGATGTCCTAGACCAGTGTTTCTCAACCCTTTTTTCAGTCAAGGCACCCTTTAAAATTATGGACAGTCCCAAGGCACCCTTTAAAATTATTCTATAATGGGGTGCCTTTAGACTGTCCATAATTTTAAAAGGGCACCCCATTCTAAAATGTGAAAAACTATTCTAATAGTTTTATATAACAGCAACATCCACACATGTAGGACACCCAACATTTAGAGGTGATTTATTCTTCTAAAGCAAATATACTTTTGTACACTGGTATTGAGTGGTATTCCAGTGTTTCTCTTCTCCCTCAGTTTTTCTCCATCATTGAGCTAATGTGACCCTTGCACTGATGGAGAGGGGCAGGGGAGGGTCAAACTAGGATTGTTGTGCAGGCAGCTGACAGCCTACTTTGCAACTGATGATGCCATTGTTTGTCAGGAACTGGCAGCTAGAAGGTGGTAATGGTGCACAATGAAAACCTATGGCTTTGTGTAACTAAAAGGCAGGCTTGTTCCACCCTCTGCCTTCTCCCTCAGTTTTTCTCCATCACTGAGCTAATGTGACCCCAGCACTGATGGAGAGGAGGCAGGGGAGAGTCAAACTAGGATGCTGTGCAGGCAGCTGACATTCTCCTTATCAACGGATGATGCCATTGTTTGTCAGGACACCGTCGGCTAGAAGGTCGTAATGGTGCACAATGAAAACCTATGGCTTTGTGTAACTAAAAGGCAGGCGTGTTCCACCCACAGGCTTGTATACAAGTTTTGGGCAATTTTTAGACATTTTGCCAAGGCACCCCTGAAGAAACCTCAAGGCACCCCAGGGTGCCTGGGCACCCTGGTTGAGAAAGGCTGACCTAGACACAACAGTCCTGCAATATAGTAGAAAGCTGCTCAGCTCCAAAGCAGGGATTTTTAGTAGATACATTGCAAAAGATATAAAATAACTTATTTCATGTTACAGAGCTGACTCCGAACTGCAAGACTTTGAAATTACAACACTATGCTCCAGACCAGCCAGCGCAGATTTATATCATATAAAATTCATATGATAGTGTAAATCAGACTTTAGGCTGGAGCCATATAATTTGGTCTGCAGTTCCAGGAAACAGAATCTGTTTATGACCAATACAAATCTGACAGTACAGGTATAAAAAGGGCACAGAGTACTCTGCTAAAAAAAAAAAAGAAAAAAAAAACATGCTGAGATATACAGGTTGTGTTATTGTGTAGCATACAGGAAGGCAAATAAATAATTAGATTGGAAGTTCTAAAGCAGTTTTGTAGGAGAAGGATCCTATATTCTGTAGACAGGGGTAATTATAATAGAAATGCGGGGCCTTAAAAAAATGGATAAGCTTTTTATTTCCTCTGCAGAAATGTTGGCTCGAAGATCAAAGTAATAACAATACCCCATGGCTACTGCTACTGGATGAGTCACTGTAGTCACTCGTAGTGTAACAAAGCTTTCTTTTACGCTGAATGGCCAGGCTAATCGGTGCACTAATGTGTAAAAAAATGCTTAGGAATGCACTAATACTTGGCAGTTCTCCTGGAAATTAGTTGTAGATGGACAACCCATTATTAAACTGTAACAATAAAGTAAAAGGCTATTTCATAATTATATGTGAAGCTAAAAAAAAATCAAGGCATTATGTATATTCAGTAAAAAAAGTTAAGTGGGAAGAAGAAGTTAGACATTTCCAATATATTCTTTATATGCAAGCCTAAACTTTGTTGATCATATGCATAACTAGGGCTTTTTTCAGTGGGAATGTGGGGGAACGCAGTTCCAGCACCGAATGTAAGTAATGGCATAGGGTGCTGGGGCATGCTGGAGGGTCTGGTAATGCTGGCTGCTAGGTGGACTATTGTTGCTGGGGGATCTATTTTTGCATGGTAATCAATTGTTTCTGTGAAGGTCTATTGTTGCTAGGGGGGTCAATTGTTGCTGGAATGGATCAACTGCTGAGGGAGGGGGTCTACTGTTGCTGGCTGCTGGAGGTCTATTGTTGCTTGAAGGCATCTATTTTGTGGCTGTCTATTGTTTCTGAGGAGATCTATTGTTGCTGGTGGGGAATCTATTGTTGCTAGGGTTCAATTGTTGCTGGAAGTGATCTACTGTTGTCTATTTTTGCTGGCTGCTGGAGAGTCTATTGATACTGGCTGCTGGAAAATCTGTTTTTGGGGGTCTGTTGTTGCTGGGGGAATCTATTGTTGCAAGGGGGGGTCTATTTTACAACTTTTTTTGTTAACAAATTCCATAAAAATTACTATTTGTATGAAATCACAAAATGATACTTGGCTCTATATTCTCTAAAAGGGGTGGTACTGGGAGGTGGGTAGGGAGTGGAACTAAGGGACGGTGCTCGGAGGTGGGTAGGGGGCGGAGACAAGAAGTGACTCAGAAGGCCGGAGTTCCTGCACCTATTCTCAGAGAAAAAAATCCCTGTGCATAAGCATGAGCCATTCACAGAATATAAACAGAGTAGTTTTAAGCACTCTGTTGCTCAAAGCTAGATACGTGGAAAATGAAAACATTTGTTTAGCTTCGAAATCTAAAATTGCCTGTAGTTGGATTCGGTAAATTTGTTTTAATTCGTTTTCAGGATTCATTACGGTAATTTGTATTCGAATTCAACTGGAAAAACATTTCAGCCAAATTTGAAAAGTCATTCACCGAATTGAACTGAATTTGAAACTGCTTCAACAAAATTCGAAAAGTTGTTCAAAAGCGAAAAGATTTCAACTGAATTCAAAACAATTCAACCGAATTTGAATAGTTAATCTGGCCATACACATGTAGATTTTTGTCCAAGAATATTAGTTTCAAGACTATTCATTTGATTTTCTAACCATTAGTGGGGTCAAATTGATGTTTGTTTTCAACAGCTGTGACGGAAAAATTCAAAGGGGCAGGAAGGAAAACTTCTCCATCTAAAGGATTTTCGGCCAGTGTACAGTGGGGCAAAAAAGTATTTAGTCAGCCACCAATTGTGCAAGTTCTCCCACTTAAAAAGATGAGAGAGGCCTGTAATTGGCATCATAGGTAGACCTCAGCTATGAGAGACAAAATGAGAAACAAAATCCAGACAATCACATTGGCTGATTTGGAAAGAATTTATTTGCAAATTATGGTGGAAAATAAGTATTTAGTCAATATCAAAAGTTCATCTCAATACTTTGTTATATATCCTTTGTTGGCAATGACAGAGGTCAAACATTTCCTGTAAGTCTTCACAAGGTTGGCACACACTGTTTCTGGTATGTTGGCCCATTCCTCCATGCAGATCTCCTCTAGAGCAGTGATGTTTTGGGGCTGTCGCTGGGCAACACGGACTTTCAACTCCCTCCAAAGGTTTTCTATGCTGTTGAGATCTGGAAACTGGCTAGGCCACTCCAGGACCTTGAAATGCTTCTTACGAAACCACTCCTTTGTTGCCCAGGCTGTATATTTGGGATCATTGTCATGTTGGAAGACCCAGCCACATTTCATCTTCAATGCCCTTGCTGATGGAAGGAGGTTTGCACTCAAAATCTCACGATACATGGCCCCATTCATTCTGTCCTGTACATGGATCAGTCGTACTGGTCCCTTTGCGGAGAAACGGCCCCAAAGCATGATGTTGCCACCCCCATGCTTCACAGTAGGTATGGTGTTCTTTGGATGCAACTCAGCATTCTCTCTCTTCCAAACATGACGAGTTGTGTTTCTACCAAACAGTTCTATTTTGGTTTCATCTGACCATATAAAATTCTCCCAATCCTCTTCTGGATCATCCAAATGCTCTCTAGCAAACTTCAGACGGTCCCGGACATGTACTGGCTTAAGCAGGGGGACACGTCTGGCACTGCAGGATCTGAGTCCCTGGCGGCGTAGTGTGTTACTGATGGTAGCCTTTGTTACGTTGGTCCCAGCTCTCTGTAGGTCATTCACTAGGTCCCCCTGTGTGGTCCTGGGATTTTTTCTCACCGTTCTTGTGATCATTGTGACCCCACGGGGTGAGATCTTGCGTGGAGCCCCAGATCGAGGGAGATTATCAGTGGTCTTGTATGTCTTCCATTTTCTAATTATTGCTCCCACAGTTGATTTGTTCACACCAAGCTGCTTGCCTATTGCAGATTCAGTCTTCCCAGCCTGGTGCAGGTCTACAATTTTGTTTCTGGTGTCCTTCGACAGCTCTTTGGTCTTCACCATAGTGGAGTTTGGAGTGTGACTGTTTGAGGTTGTGGACAGGTGTCTTTTATACCGATAACAAGTTCAGAGGTGCCATTGATACAGGCAATGAGTGCAGGACAGAGGAGCCTCTTAAAGAAGAAGGTACAGGTCTGTGAGAGCCAGAAATCTTGCTTGTTTGTAGGTGACCAAATACTTATTTTCCACCATAATTTGCAAATAAATTCTTTCCAAATCAGCCAATGTGATTGTCTGGATTTTCTTTCTCATTTTGTCTCTCATAGTTGAGGTCTACCTATGATGCCAATTACAGGCCTCTCTCATCTTTTTAAGTGGGAGAACTTGCACAATTGGTGGCTGACTAAATACATTTTTGCCCCACTGTATATGGTTTTCATTCAGAAATTACATTCATTTTAAAATCAAATGTCTAAAGCAAAAGACAATTTTCAAACGACATTCGTCCATTCATCGAATGTGCAAACAATTTACAACTTTTTTATGAATATTCTCAGGCAAAAATCTACTCGTGTATGGCCAGCTTAAATCAGGGGAAAAAAATTAGAATTTAGAATTTTATTGAAATCTTTTCGAAATTGTTCGCAATTGTTTCAAATTTGAATAAGGCTAGCCATAGAGGTGTAGATTTTGGCTGAGAATATTCATTTCAAGAATATTTGTTTGATTTTCTAATCAGTAATGGGGTCAAATCAATGTTCATTTTGGACAGCAGTGACGGAAAAATTTGAAGGGGCAGGAAGAAAAACTGTAGCTGCTGACTTTTAAAAAAAAAATGAACACTTACCTGTCCCTCGATCCCACGGTGTCCTATCCGCAGCCTGTTTCACCGACCGCCCTGTGTTCCCGGCGCTGGCATCTTCAGCGTGGGCACCCAGCTGTGATAGCTTGTGGCTTCACCCCCGAGTGCCCACAGCGTATGCCTGATTAGTACTGCGCTTTCTGAATGGTCCCGTTATCTTCTGGGACCTGTCATATGTCCCAGAACACTACTGAGAGGGGGAGGGGACAACTTCCACTTTCAAATGCCTTAGGCAATCTCAGCGGAAGTGGGAATGGGCACTTGTCAATCCTTAACGGGGAGCAGGGGACCAGTCCTTTTTGAATATTCGATTTTGTTTTCAAATTTGTTTTCAATTTTGTTTCAGCCAAATTTCGTTTCGTTATTTCGATTAGTTTAAATTTGTTATTTTTGTAATTCAGAATTCTGATACATCTGAATCTCCAAAAAATGAAAAAATTAGTCCGAAATTCGATTCAAAATGAAGCAAATTGCACGTCTAATTAAAGCAAACATTCAGTTGAAGAAAGAAAAGCTTTATCTTTAGATTTTGCTTTTGCATAATGACAGATTGTTTTCTTTTGAATTACAACCTTTTTTGTTTTGTGTTTTTAATAGATCAACTATTCATATACTGCTGTTTATGCTTTTTTTTTAACTGCAACAATTATATATCAAATGCTCCTATCATTACATGTGTGGACACCACACCAGTATGACGCAGATCCTTCTATGCTTGTCCTTGCTCTTGTCCTACTCTTCCATATCCACAATAACAAGAAAACCCTATCATATTCAGGCTGCAGAGAAAGGACACAACACTCATGATAGGGAACAGCTACAAATGAGTCAGGACCTGTTCAATGAAGGAGAATGTACTTACCAGTCAAAGTACAAGCTTCTATCCTTGTGCTTGCAATTGAAATTCCAGTAATAAATAACCATAAAACTCTGCTAAAGCCAGATATAAACTACAGTTTAGTAATGTATATAGGTATATGCTTACAAACAAAAATCAAATAGAATAAAAATGGCCAACAACCTTTATTTTGTTTCCCTTGAAAAGAAATCGCACACAATAGGGCTTTGCAAAAATCTAAATATTCTATCGCAAATTATTATTGTACATTATTTATTCATTATTTCTGTTGGCTCTCCTTCTTAGTTTTCCTTAATATGAATTTGAGTCTTCAACCTGAGAAGATCATCTGAGGTCTGGCATTTTCTACCTGTAATTTACCTGTCTTCACTGTCTGTCTACTTGCATTGGGGTTGGGATCCAAAGTTCATTATATTCCTCTTAAACCTTCAGTAAGCATCTTCTCTCCCCCAGGCTGAATTTGAGTCTTCAGTGAGAATCGTTTGCGTAAATACACATCCTAAATCTATTATTTTTTTTAACCACCGGAGCCAAACTTTTCACATTCCATAATTCGTACTGTGATGGAGTCACCTTATAAAAAGTGTTTACACAGAGAATGGGAAGATGTTAAGACACCTGGCATGCCTATATTACAAGGTCCAGAAGGCAGTAAGGAACAGGCAGCACTCCTGAGAACCCTTTAATTTGTGATTCAACATGTACATTATATGATTTAACTTCAGTGATTTTTGGCAGTGGATGTTCAATATATTCTTAATAATGACCATATCATATTTGGTGTCTAACAAATGGTAATTTTATTCTATGCAATATTATGTTGATTTTTGAAATCTTGGCAGATGAAAGTATTCATAAATAGGTGACAGTAAGGATGTGTCTGATGATAAACTACTTTTCAGCCCTTCCAGCACACCCCTCAGACCCTTTGCATGTGTGTGTTAAGTCTGTAACACTCTCTTCAGGGAGGAGAAATAATGGCTACATTTGCAGCTCTGGAGCTCTAGTTTACTATCATAACTAAAGAGGAATGTTATGAGTTATTTAGAAGTCTAATATATCAGATTATCCTGCAAGCAATCGGGATCCTGAACAGAACCAAAGACCAAGCAAACTTTAAGTACTTCTTACTTTGACTCCTGTTTATTTTACTGCTGTGTACTGTCTGTTTTGTAATATTTTTTATGTAAATAATTTCTTGCCCCATTCTTTTGTCTTTAATAAAAACAATAATTAAAAATTGTTAAACTAAATCTCTGTAGGTTAGAATCAAGATGAAGGAACTGCCTCTGTCAGATGCTACTGTTTTGTACACTCAATTACATTTCTGTCTGAATATGGCAGTGCGTGTTAAATATATTTCTTACAGGTCAAAATTGCAATTGCAGATGCTTTGAGGGGTGTGTGTTTCCTTTAAAACATGTAGCGGTGACTGCTATGTGTGTGTCTAAAGGGTTAACTGTTCAGGTAAGCTGCTCTGGTGACAACCACTCTGTTTGCTAGGGCTCAGATTGTTGTCCCAGAGCAGGAAAGCTCCTGCATAGAGTGGGATCTGAGAGATCACATAAACTTCTACTCAGGCTGTGCCTGCATTCTAAAGAAAACTAACTGTAAGGCATTCATGCATCAGGAATGTATTTAGCCAATGTAAGCTGAACATTTATTTATTATTTATTTCAGGTACTTATATAGCGCCGTCAATTTATGCAGTGCTTTACATATATATTATACATTCACATCAGTCCCTAACCCTCAAGGGGTGTACAATCTATAGTCCCTAATGCACATTTATACATACACATACTAGAGCCAATTGAGACAGGAGACAAATCACCTACCAGCATGTGTTTCATTTGGGCTTTATGATGATACATACAGTAGAATGGATTGCTTACAACAATGTCAGGAAACAGAACTATATTATTTTTATCAGAGATGAATACTGTTGGAGTTGTTTACATTTTAACTGGGAACTGGAAAATTAAACTGTTAATAAACCCACAACAGTAAAATCAGTCTGTATCTGCAGTAAAGCATGCTTGTTATACTCCCTGTGGAACCTAAGCGGTTAATCCTCTACTTTGTGTAAAAAGGCTATTTGATCCTGACTTCTCTGATCATCCCCTTCTTCCAGTGCCCTCCTCTTATCTCCTGATAAGACATATGGCATGGAGTCACTCTGCACATGCTCAGGTTGGTGTGTATTGCTAGAGAGGTTTTTTTTTTCTTGGGAGAGTGCATGTGATCAGCACAGGGCCAATCAGTACTGTTCAGACAGAGGTCAGGGGTTCTGTATCCTCCTAGAGCAGAATAAAAACTCCTCCTACAAGCTTTAACCAGCTTGGCACTGATAGAAGCCACAAGACTACTCTAACTGCTGATGAGAAAAGGCATTTAGCCATTTATATTTACTAAAATAATTGCACTTCCATGTTCTGTGTACTGTGGGAAACCAGATATAGTGAATGCAGGGTTCTGTGTTTAGTAACACTTTAACTTTTTTGTAACAAATAGTAACTTTTTGGGCTAGTTCACACTAGAAGTAGTCCAATGCACTTTTTATCTGCATCAAAAATGCATACACAGTGTTTACCATGTATTCCAATGGCTCTAGTTCACACCAGTGCAGTCAGTTCCAGTCAGCTTCCAGTGCAGAAAAAAAAATAGAATATGCTGCATTTTTTGTGCACAGAACCATACTGGAACACAGCAAACTGCATCAAAACTGCACCGGAGCTGCGCGTGGTCTGAACTGTAAGCAAAAACGTATCCGGAATGCATCCGGAGTGCATTTTCGTAGTGTGAATTGGCCCTTCAGCTTCATGCACAGAGCTGTATTTAGGTATATATGCCTAGCACAAAAAACATGCTGTTTTCCTGCACTTGGGGTGTACAATCAGCCATAGATGTGAATGAATTGCTAATCTGCACTGGTGTTTACCAGCACATGCTCATACAACATAATTTCAACAAAATATGCACTGATGAACGCTGTTGCAGAGAAGCATCTTTGTTTACAAGAGTACAGAGGTGTACAGCTATTCACTTGTATGACTGGTTGTACACCCCACCTGCGGATATAGTTTATACCTAATTATGTAACTATTATTCTATTCTTTTGCAGGGTGCTCTTTTTAAAAAATTTTTTTTTGGCAACATAATTGTGGGAAGGAAAGATAACCCTGGGGGTTAAAGTAACACCAAAGCTTCAGATGTTTCGTTTTAAAAATAACTTACCTGCCCTCTGCAATGGTTTTGCACAGAGCAGCCCTGATCCTTCTCTTCTCTGGTCCCCGCTGGTACTCCTGGCTCTCTCCCTCCTGCTAAGTGCCCCCAGTACAAACTGCTTGATTTGGGGGCACTTGTGTATGCTCGCTCCAGAGTCAATTTTGTGTGTCTATAAAACGAACAAAGCGCTGCTTGGCATGGCCCCTGCTCCCTCCTCACTGGCCATGATTAACAGTGGCTCGAGCTGCTGTGTCCGAGCGAATGAGGAAGGAAAGACCCAGGAGAGCTGTTGCACACTTAAGGTTTTTTACCTTCATGCATAGAATGCATGAAAAACCTTCAAACTTTTAGAACCACTTTAACTATATACACTTCAAAAAAATGAAAGGAACACTTTTTAATCAGAGTATAGCATAAAGTCAATTAAACTCCTGGGATATTGATCTGGTCAGGTAAGTAGCAGAGATGTATATCACAACAACAAAGCAGGAGCAAGCCACCAGAAATGACACTAATTGTTAATGTCAAAGACACATCTCCGACTCACTTATATAAGTGTGGATACATAAACCGAGGGAACAGCATACTAAACAATATGATAGTGTGACAAGAACACACCTATCTAAAAAAGAAGGTTTCTAAGTAATCCACGCGGAGTAGTGTGAATTCAAATGAATTTAACAATACTTTATTTGATCACATAGATCATAGGGAGGTTAAACATGAGCACGGTGTACATATGAAAAAAATAAAATCATGTTAAAAAACACTTAGCGTCTTCAATTTAGGGTCATCTTAGCCAACAGAGCACCATATAAGGCAGAGTGGTGTAATGATGAAATAATTATCCTGGATTTCCGTAGGTTTCCTGCTTAATATTTGTGTGAGCCGTGTATTCAGTGGGTGTGTTCCCAGTGTATATCAGGGACCTCCTGGAATGTACAAGCTGGAACACAAAAATACATGGTATGTATCTAGCAATATGGAGACCAAATCACATCCAAAATTAACCAGACCTCCCTCCACAGTAGTCAATGGATACTGCTGTTACCTTCTCAAAGGTGAAACTATCATACCCGCCTCTCAAGTGTAGGGACTTCCTGGATAGCCACCCCAAATGGAACAAGGTCCACAGTACCAAATGATTCTGAGGATATATATAGAAAAAGTTAAATGTGTAGATCTTAGGCATCAGGTACCCCGAAAACAAAACATATATAAAAATGTGGATATATTACCATCAATGAGGATCAAGAAGACTCTTGTCGACTTGAACTAAGATCAGGTCCTTGATGCTTTTTCACAGATGCATATGGGGGTGAGGGACCAGGTATACACGATGCGTGGATTTCAAGCACATATAATGTGTATATAGCATATAGCAGGCCGTAGATACCTGAGTTTAATATACCCAATAAAGGGTTTCCAAAAATTGCTCAATTTGAGAAGGTTATTTGCGGTTTTATAAGGATGTGGCTATGTCACAGCAAAAAATACCTGAGTAGGATAGCGTATATATATATATATATATATGTAGATTCTCCTCCTGAGAGGAATTCCAAAAAATTCCCCGAGTATACAGGGTAAATTAGGCCCATGAATCATGCCCTATTAACGCCATGTAGGCTCTGTAAATCTCAACAGCCGTAAGCTTTTTAAATAACTTGCCACCGGTGGAAGATATGTTTCCCTGAGGGATTGCCGTTTGCGAACCGCTGTGATAGTAGCCCACTGGTAGTTCTCAGAGGGTCTTGGGCCTACCTAACAGGGAGCTGTGACACCGCCGTTCCTTCCCGCCTCGTGGGCGCCGCACCCTGTGAAGACGCCGAGCGTAGTGACGTCAATACGTTGACGCGTTTCGTCCGTCAATCACCGCAGACTTCGTCAGAACTGGGTTCTGACGAAGTCTGCGGTGATTGGCGGACGAAACGCGTTTCGTCCGTCAATCACCGCAGACTTCGTCAGAACTGGGTTCTGACGAAGTCTGCGGTGATTGGCGGACGAAACGCGTCAACGTATTGACGTCACTACGCTCGGCGTCTTCACAGGGTGCGGCGCCCACGAGGCGGGAAGGAACGGCGGTGTCACAGCTCCCTGTTAGGTAGGCCCAAGACCCTCTGAGAACTACCAGTGGGCTACTATCACAGCGGTTCGCAAACGGCAATCCCTCAGGGAAACATATCTTCCACCGGTGGCAAGTTATTTAAAAAGCTTACGGCTGTTGAGATTTACAGAGCCTACATGGCGTTAATAGGGCATGATTCATGGGCCTAATTTACCCTGTATACTCGGGGAATTTTTTGGAATTCCTCTCAGGAGGAGAATCTACATATATATATATATATATACGCTATCCTACTCAGGTATTTTTTGCTGTGACATAGCCACATCCTTATAAAACCGCAAATAACCTTCTCAAATTGAGCAATTTTTGGAAACCCTTTATTGGGTATATTAAACTCAGGTATCTACGGCCTGCTATATGCTATATACACATTATATGTGCTTGAAATCCACGCATCGTGTATACCTGGTCCCTCACCCCCATATGCATCTGTGAAAAAGCATCAAGGACCTGATCTTAGTTCAAGTCGACAAGAGTCTTCTTGATCCTCATTGATGGTAATATATCCACATTTTTATATATGTTTTGTTTTCGGGGTACCTGATGCCTAAGATCTACACATTTAACTTTTTCTATATATATCCTCAGAATCATTTGGTACTGTGGACCTTGTTCCATTTGGGGTGGCTATCCAGGAAGTCCCTACACTTGAGAGGCGGGTATGATAGTTTCACCTTTGAGAAGGTAACAGCAGTATCCATTGACTACTGTGGAGGGAGGTCTGGTTAATTTTGGATGTGATTTGGTCTCCATATTGCTAGATACATACCATGTATTTTTGTGTTCCAGCTTGTACATTCCAGGAGGTCCCTGATATACACTGGGAACACACCCACTGAATACACGGCTCACACAAATATTAAGCAGGAAACCTACGGAAATCCAGGATAATTATTTCATCATTACACCACTCTGCCTTATATGGTGCTCTGTTGGCTAAGATGACCCTAAATTGAAAACGCTAAGTGTTTTTTAACATGATTTTATTTTTTTCATATGTACACCGTGCTCATGTTTAACCTCCCTATGATCTATGTGATCAAATAAAGTATTGTTAAATTCATTTGAATTCACACTATTCCGCGTGGATTACTTAGAAACCTTCTTTTTTAGATAGGTGTGTTCTTGTCACACTATCATATTGTTAAGTAGCAGAGATGGTTGTTAATCAGTTTCAGCTGCTTTAGTGTTAATGAATTTGAGAACAGGTGCGCTAGATGGGCAAAAATGAGACGACCCCCAAAACAGGAATGGTTTTAGAGGTGGAGGCCACTGACATTTTTTTCCCCACTCATTTTTTCTGACTGTTTTTCACTAGTTCTACATTTTGCTAGGACCAGTGTCACTACTGATAGCATGAGGTGATACCTGGGCCCTACAGAGGTTGCACAGGCAGTCCAACTCCTCCAGGATGGCACTTCAATGCATGCCATGAGCAGAAGGTTTATGTGTCTCCCAGCACAGTCTCAAGAGCATGGAGGAGATTCCAGGAGACAGGCAGTTACTTTAGGAGAGATGGACAGGGCCGTAGAAGGTCCTTAACCCATCAGCAGGACTGGTATCTGCTCCTTTGTGGAACAGGAACAGGATGAGCACTGCCAGAGCCCTACAAAATGACCTCCAGCAGGCCCCTGGTGTGAATGTCTCTGACCAAACAATCAGAAACAGACTTCATGCAAGTGGCCTGAGGGCCTGATGTCTTCTAGTGGGCCCCATGCTCAATAGAGCTCGATTGGCATTTGCCATTGAACACCAGAATTGGCAGGTCCACCGCTGGCGCCCTGTGTTTTTCACAGATGAGAGCAGGTTCACCCTGAGCAATGTGACAGACGTGAAAGGGTCTGGAGAAGCCACAGAGAACATTATGCTGCCTGTAACATTGTTCAGCATGACCGTTTTGGTGGTGGGTCAGTGATGGTCTAGAAGGCATATCCATGGAGGGACGCACAGACCTCTACAGGCTGGACAATGGCACCCTGACTGCCATTAGGTATCAGGATGAAATCCTTGACCCATTGTCAGATCCTACGCTGGTGCAGTGGGTCCTGAGTTCCTCCTGGTGCACAACAATGCCTGGCCTCATGTGGAGAGAGTATGCAGGCAGTTCCTGGAGGATGAAGGAATTGATACCATTGAATGGCCCCACGCTTGCCTGACCTAAATCCAATATAACACCTCTGGGATGTCATGTTTCAGTCCATCCAAAGCCGCCAGGTTGTATCTGAGGCTGTTCAGGAGCTCAGTGATGCCTTAGTCCAGATCTGGGAGGAAATACCCCAGGACACCTGTTGTCTCATTAGGAGCAGGCCCCAACATTGTCATGCATACATACAAGCACATGGGGGCCATACACTACAAACAAACAAACTACTGAGTACCATTTTGAGTTGCTGCAATGAAATTTCAGACAAATGGACTAGCCTGCTGCATAATTTTTTCACTTTGATTTTCGGAGTGTCTGAATTCAGTCCTCTGTAGGTTGATCATTTTCATTTCCATCAAATGATGGGACATCCTTATGTTACTAACACATTACCCAGTCCATATCAGTATAGATATCCAGCATCATATTTTTCCCCATTGAGATCTGATGTCAAAGTGTTCCTTTAATTTCTTTGAGCAGTATACATTAAAAGTGTTTTAGTGCCCTTTATTGCAGATTCTTACCTGATCCTGCCCTGAAGGAAGTGACACGTGCCCTTTCTCAATCTGACTGCTTAGTGGGAAGGGCTGTTTTTAATATAAGCACCAGAGCGGTCACAGTGTAATAACAACAGGAAAAGCCCCAGCATCCCTTTGGTCTAAAGACTTTAAAAGTGTCTAACCACAAATTTAGGTAAGGCCCATGATTCATATACAAGAACAAGAAATATTGGGGATTCTGTACACAGGCAGTGTACCAGTCATTGTCTAGTTTGGTACCAAGTGAAACATACCATTCTCTTTGAACCTAGCAGCAGCCTGTCTTTTCTAGTAATTGAACAGAATGTCATATTTTTAAGGAGACAACAGTTTTAGTAAAATTGCACTTGTTCCCCAGTGAAATGGAAAGGTAAAATATACAAAATAATCTGCCACGGGTGTCAAACTGGCAGCCCTCCAGCTGCTGCCAAACTACAAATCCCATGAGGCATTGCAAGATTGACAGTTACAAGCATGACTCCCAAAGGCAGAGGCATGATGGGACTTGTAGATTCAGAATAGCTGGAGGGCCACCAGTTTGACACCCCTGTGCTATACCAATTAAATACAGTATGCTATATCAAGTTGTTGGAACAAGTGTGGTTTTTTTGGATTAGCTGTTTGCAGTCTTAAACATTATTAATTATATTACTTTACATACCAAAAGTAACGGTGGTAATTGCAAAGGATTTAATAACATTTATTGAGTTTTTGAGTACAGTGGTGATAGAGACATATAAGGCTTTAAAGCCAAGCTCTAGCTTCTCTCACCTCTATTGTCCCTCCTGTTGAGGGCTTTTCCAGATGTTCTCAGACCAGTTACATGACTCTCTTTGGAATTCTGCCATACCTCCACAC
This sequence comes from Staurois parvus, assembly GCF_062004578.1. Taxonomy (NCBI): domain Eukaryota; kingdom Metazoa; phylum Chordata; class Amphibia; order Anura; family Ranidae; genus Staurois; species Staurois parvus. The sequence continues at coordinate 2,959,573 of NW_028317938.1, forward strand.
AACAAAGGTCAGTACCAGCAACAAATTCATGTTCTTGACAGTCCCTATGGACACTCCATCCTCAATGCAGCTGAACACCCTCCCTGCTTCAATTTTAGATTTTTTAAACTGCATGGGTGGACCCTGATGGGGATTCTGAGACCCTAGGATCTCATCAGGTCTGCTCTCCTTGTGATTGATAGCAGGCAATGAGTGGACGCATAGCCAATAGACAGCCTGCTTTTGGCTATACCCACATGGAAGAAAAACATATTTGAAATATATTTTTAAAATATTCTTCCCAGTTGTATTGAAATATATTTGAAATGCTACAATGTTGGCCATATTCAATATATTTCAAAATATATTTCAAAAATATAACAAATTATTGGTGTTCAGCTTTCCACCTTGGAGGACATTTACAAAAAAACGCTGTGTACAATGCCTCTCATCTTAACCATGCACTGTTCATACTCCTTCCATCGGGCAAACAATACAGGTGTCTCAGAGCCCGTACAAGTAGACTGAAAAATATTTTTTTCCCTGTGGCTGTTAAAGCATTGAACAGCTAATCATTAGACAATATTGCATTACTGTATATTTTATTCACCATTGCATTACTGAATATTTCATGCATTAATGCACTACTCATTGCACCGATTATGGTATTACTGTATATTCCATACCCCAATTTTTGTTATATTGTTATTTATTGTAAATGGGCCATTTATGCACTTCTGGCTGGATGCTAACTGCATTTCATTGGCTCTGTATATGTACTTTTCACAATGAGAATAAAGCTGAATCTAATCTAATCTAATATATATACTGCCTGTTAAAATGCATTTGTATTGCAAAATATTTGAAAAATATTTTTAAAAATACATTTCAAATATACTGTATGTCTTTAAAAATACAAATCTCCATTTTTGGAATGCATTTACAACAATATGTAAAAATATATGTTAAAATGACTTTTTTATATGTTAAAAAAATCTGAAGAATATATTTAAAAAATACATATTTTTCAAAATATTTTTCATTTATTTTGTAATATATAAAAAATGCATTTCAACATGCAGTATGTATATGTGTGTATATATATATATATATATATATATATATATATATATATATATATATATATATAAAAGTATATTTTGAAATATATTGAATATGGCCAAAATTGTAGCATTTCAAATATATGTCAATATGTTTGGAAAAATATTTTAAAAATATATTTCAAATATATTTTTCTTCCTTATGGGTAGAATCTGTCCAGTGCTAATCACAAAGAGAGAGCAGACCTAATGGGGGACTAGTGCCTCAGTTTCCCCATCAGTCTTTGCCTACTGTAAGTATCACTGGTTGCTAGGAGGCTGTTGACAATAAAGGTGTCAGTGAGGTTGATTTAATAAAACTGGAGAGTGCAAAATCTGATTCAGCTCTGCATACTGTAGAAACCAATCAGCTTCCAGTTTTTATTGTCAAAGCTTAACTGAACAAGCTGAAGTTAGACGCTGATTGGCTGCCATGCACAGCTGCACCGGATTTTGCACTCTCCAATTTTAGTAAATCAACCCCAGTGTATTTAACAACCAGCAACAGGGAGGGAAAAGTGCTGCAGAGTGTTTGTCTCTGTACACCAACTTACAGTTCATCTTATTAACCTTCAGTTTCATCATCTACGAACTGCAAGTAATTCTCTTTGAATTTGGTGGCGTAACAGCGCGTAACAGCCACTATTTAAAAGGGAGGCTATTAAGAACTACTTTAATCTGCTGTACATTTTGGTAAAACTGCTGAAACTGGAAGCACTGCTTTTTGAATCTGGTACAGGACCTTATAAAGGGCCTTACCACCAGAAAAATGGCACTAATGCTTTATGGGTTTTCCTGACTAGGTCTTCTCCATCTTCGCTTATTTTCTGTCCTTTGAGGTCTCCTGCTGATGCTGAGAGCAATGCTGACTTGATGAGTTGGGCTTTAAAAGAGTTGGGCTAGCATTGCTGATCATTTGAAAAGGCTGATTAATGCTTCATTGCTTTCCAGGTAACTGATATGGAATAAGAATGCAGATTAGCAGGTCCTATTTACAGTGATTGTACAATCATTATATTGATCCAGAAATTAAGAAGCCGGAGGCAGCTAAGTAAATTGCATTTTCAGAAAGAGGTCCACAGTTGCAGCTTTTTCATTTCTTTTTGCACAGATCTCCTGTAAAAGTATTACATGGTGATAGCTGTAGTTTTGTTCATTTTAGAACCTTATCCTAACATTCCCTTTAATATTATTGAACACCAATGCAATCTGATTATAGAAAGGAAATTATAACTACTGAAATGTTTATCCATATATACACAACAGATTGGCATCAGCTTTAAAAAATCTGAATAATTCATAGTGTGCATTGTTAGAACACCAAAACACTGGCCTACATGTACAACACATACACATCTATTGACTCTTGAGTAGAAAGAACTAGAGAAAGCAAAGGCCCATTAGCCATAGCTTTACTATACTTGTACATTTCAGACAAGGACACTTAAAGTGTTACTAAACCCTGGACCCTGCATTCACTATATCTGGTCTCTCACAGTACACGGAAATTGAATTATTTTAGTAAATAAAAACTGCTAAATACCTTTTCTCATCAGCAGTTGGAGCAGTCTTGTGACTTCTATCAGTGTCCAGCCAAGCACTAGTTAATGCTTGTAGGAGTTTTCATTCAGTTTTAGGAGGATGCAGAACCCCTGACCCTCTGTCTGGACAGTGCTGATTGGCCCTGTGCTGATCGCATGCACCCTCCCAAGAAAAAAAAAAAAACCCTCTCTAGCAATACAAACCAACCTGAGCATGTGCAGAGTGACTCCACACGATATGTCTTATCAGGAGATGTGGGGTGACACTGGAAGAAAGGGACGATTAGAGAACACAGGATCAAACAGCATTTTTATACAGTGCAGAGGATTAACCCCTTAGGTTCCACAGTGAGTATAACAAGCATGCTTTACTGTATATACAAACTGATTTTACTGTTGCGGGTTTAGTAACACTTTTACATATATTTTCACATGTCAAAGCCATAAAGAACATTTCCAAAAATGATACCATTTCATTCCTGCATTGATACCATTTCCATCAATGCTTCCATAAGCCAATCTTTTTCAATCAGGGTGCCTTAAGATTTCTTTAGGGGCGCCTTGGAAAAATGCCCCCAAAATCCAATGGGTAGATGAAGCTTGCCTTTTAGTTACACAAAGCCAAAGGTTTTCATTGTGCACCTTTACAACCTTCTAGCTGCTGACACCCTAACAACCAGTGTCATCAGTTGATAAAAAAATATGTTGAATGCCTCCATGGCATCTTTGTTTTCCCCTTCCCTGCCTCTCTCCATCAGCACTGGGGTCACATTAGCTGACTGAGGGAGAGAAACTGAGGGAGAAGGGAAACACTGGAATATTAGTCAGTACCAGTGTACAAAGGTGTGTTTGCTTTGGAAGAATAAAACACCTTTAAACATTGGGGGTCCTACATGTGTGGATGTAAAATTATTATTTTAGTTTTTTACATTTTAGAATGGGGTGCCTCAAGATTGTGCAGAATTTTAAATGGTGCCTTGAATGAAAAAAGATTGAGAAACACTGCCATAAGCATACCAATGCCTCTTTTGACATGCTCATTAGTGTTCAATTAGACCTGTAAATGCACCTTGCCTCCAGACTAGATGTGAGAACCCCAGCAGGGGTTCCCACAACTAGCTGCAAGGACAGCTGTATTGAAAGCAATGGGAGGCTGACGACTTTCATAGCTAATTGCAGCCAATTGCATGTAATCAGTCATGCAACAATCACATACAAGTGATCTGCTTTGGATGCAGACTGCCTGAAAATGATAATCACAGGTCACTGTATTTATAATACTCAGTGTGACAGTGATTCTTGTAGCTCAGATCTAAGATATGCAGCCCAATGCTCCCATTTCTCACTCATGTATTCACTAGTGTCCCACCTGTTCATACTTGCGATGGAACAGTGTAAACATGCATGGAGGGGTTCATAAAAGAGGAATCACAAGATCTATCTAGAAAACAGTTTGTTCAGATCCAGACTACACAACCTGTGACCATTCGGGCAGTCTTTCTACATAGAAACCAATCAGCTTCCAGGTTTTTTAGCCAGTTTTGTTGAACAAGCTGAAGCTAGAAGCCAATTGGCTCCCATGCACTGCTGCACCAGATTCTCCAGTGTTAGTAAATCTACGCCTTGTCATCCATCTATTAATACATGATTCAGCTGTTAGCATACAAAAATATCTTTTCTGTAAAGCAGAGTGAATTTTTATATTTTGGAGCTGTCTAATTCCTCCATCCAACAATCTAGGCAGGCAGCTCCATCTGTTGAGGAACATGGGAACTAATGCACAGAGCTTCTTTCCTTTTGCATTAATCGAGCAGATTTTTCTAAACAAGATAGGATACATAACTGAAAAAGTGAAAAACGGAAGCTGCTTCCTTTTTGCTGCCAACCCTTCAGTTATGAAAACATTTATTTTTTGCCAAATGAATTTACATTAATTCCTGTACTTTTTCTAAGCACTGAGCCAGCAGCACATCGTTTAGGTGTGGCACAATAGAAAAACATTGAAATCTGGTGTTAAAGAGTTGAAGTACTTCTGGAAATGTGTTTTAGATTTGGCTTAGGAAGAAATACTATACAGCTGGTAAAATAAGTATTGAACATGTCACCATTTTTCTCACTAAATATATTCTAAAGGTGCTATTGACATGAAATTTTCAACACATGTTGGTAACAACCCATACAACCCACACATACAAAGAAACCAAAACAAATACTTTCAGAAATTAAGTTATGTGTAATTAAATGGAATGACACAAGGAAAAAGTATTGAACACATGAAGAAAGGGAGGTGCAAAAAGGCATGAAAAGCCATAACAAAAGTTGAAATTTAACAGTAATTAGAAGGCCCTTATTAGTGCAAATTAATATCAGCTGGTTCAGTCTCAACTGGTGGCCTATAGAAAGGTGTCTCATTATCAAGGTGTCAAACAAGCAACATTTCATGATGGGTAAAAGCAAAGAGCTCTTTCAAGACCTTCGCAACCTTATTATTACAAAACATACTGATATAATTGGTTACAGAAGGACTTCTAAACTTCTAAATGTCCCAGTGAACACTGTTGGTGCCATAATCCGGAAGTGGAAAGAACATAATTTCACCATAAACCGGCCACGACCAGTTTCTCCCCGCAAGATTTCTGACAGAGGAATTAAAAGAATTAGAAGAGTTGTCCAAGAGCCAAGGACCACTTGTGGAGAGCTTCAGAAAGGCCTGGAATTAGCAGGTTTCAAAGAAAACAATAAGTAATGCACTCCACTACATGGCCTGTATGCACACTCATCATGCAAGACTCCATTGCTGAAGAAAAAGCATGTTGAAGCTTGTTTAAAATTTTCTGCACAACATTTAGACAAGCCTGTGAAATACTGTGAGAATATAGTCTGGTCAGATGAGACCAAAATTGAACTTTTTGGATGCCATAATACACACCATGTTTGGAGGTCAAATGCAACTGCAAATCACCCCAAAAACACAATACCAACAGTGACGTTTAGAGGTGGGAAAATCATGGTGTGGAGCCATTTTTCAGCATACTTTATATCACTGAAGGAAGGATGAATAGAAAAATGTACCAAGACATTCTTGATAAAAATCTGCTGCCATCTAGAGGATGAAACGAGGGTGGACATTTCAGCAAGACGATCCCAAACAGAAAGCCAAGAAAGCTAAATTGGTTTTGAGGAAAGAAAATAAAGCTGCTAGAATGGCCCAGGCAATCACCTGACTTGAATCTAATAGAAAATCTATGGAAAGAACTAAAGATCAGAGTTCATAGAAGAGGCCCAGGTAACCTTCAAGATTTGAAGACTGTGTGGAAAAATGGGCCAAAATCACACCTGCCTGAGCAATGCATGTGACTAGTTTCTCTATACAGGAGGCTTCTTGAAGCTGTCATCACCAACAAAGGATTTTATACGAATTGTCAAATAAATTTCAGTTAGCGTGTTCAATACTTTTTCCTTGTGTCGATCCATTTTATGACACATAACTTAATTTCTGAATGTACATATTTGTTTTGGTTTCTTTGTGTGTATGGATTGCATGGGTTGTTACTGACTTGGTGAAAATTTCATGTCAATACCTTTAGAAATATATTTACTGAGAAAATTGGTGAGGCATCCAATACTTATTTTACCCGCTGTATATTTACAAAATAAGCTACTAAATAAAAACCTGGTTTTGGTGCAAAACCATTACACTTTATAAGCAAACACACCTGTGTTTTGACCATGGATGGCAAAGCAACAGTTTTGTTTTAAAGACCCCTCTCAGCAACACATTTCTTCATTTTCCCACTGCTCCTTTCAGCTGCCAGAAATGCATGTAAAGCTTTACATTACATGCTAAAATCTTACCATACAATCTCACTACAATGTCTGTTAGATTTACCCAAACTTTATAATATAAGGACCTATCAAAACTATCCTGTTTGTTTTTGAGTAAGCAAATCCATGCATTACTTAGCTGTTGGTGAATCTAAGATTGTGCATTCAGATTTTAAGATGTGTGGTGAACAAGCATAGAGAAGCACAACATGTGATAGAGCTGGTGCTTTGTGATTGGTCCAGCACTGTCACATGTGACTAGAGGAATAGCCAGCCCTGTTTAAATTCTGAGTTGAGAGAGTCCTTCTTGCCGGCCTCTCAGCAGTTGGGCCTTAATGCTGAGAGGCCACATCTATGCGTACCTAAAGATAAACAGAACTGTGCCAAGAGTGTGCTCCTGGCACAGTTACCAGCAGCTAACGGAAAGCTCCCGATCTCTACTTGCGAATCATGTGCCCGTTGTGACAGCCAATCACGGTGATCACATGATCAGAAGCCCCGCCCCACCTCCCTGCATCTGAAACCCCTAAAGGGCTGGATGGCACTAACGCCAAGAGGTTAAGCTTACATACCAAGAAGAAAACGAAACACTGCTCCAGGTCACTCCGCTCTTTCACCACCACACACACCTTAATGGGTGATGGCCCTATCCTCAACAGTTTCCATGGAACCAAGGAAAAGCTAGTTGGTGGCGCTTCCAATAAAATCAACTTAATTCAATGAATATTCCACAAAACATATTAGGGAATACATCAAATCCAGCTAACATGTTTCACACTCCATTAGTGCTTAGCCAGAGCTAGAATAATTGAATAAAGGGGGTTTCTTGTCCGAAGTGCGGCCAAGTAGATTTTCCTTTGTTCCGTGGTTAAGCTTACATAGTGTGGCTGTCCTCGTTCCTACAGCTAAATAAAGTTATGGGACAGCAAAGTAAAGGTAAGGATATACTGCTAGGGTGCAGCTCATTAACCCCTTAGTGACAAAGGGTAAAACAAATCTAAATGCCTAAACAGAAATTTGCAACTTTTACACAAATTTGCAACTTTGACATGTGTTAGTAAAACAGTACATATCACAACTACTTTGTGTTTCCAGGTATATTATACATTTTTTTTAACACAAATTAGACTTTCTTTTGGTGGTAAATTGTAAACGATAACTCCTGATTTTTTTTTGTTATCAAGGGGATATTTTTTTTTAAATGTAGCTGTATACTTCTTGCTACCACCATAACCTATCACCAATTAGCAACTCAAAGTAAATTTTCTTGCTGCTGACGATCGCAGCAATACCACATATGTAAGTTTCAGTGTCAGGGTGTTTTAGGTAGGGTAAAAAAAAGCTAAATGCACACTATTGTTTCTGAGCCTTTCTACGAGTGCAAACAACAAATAACATATGTGTAATCACACTGGCACTAACTGACACTTATGCTACTTGCTTTAAAAAAAAACCTGCCTAAAATTTACTAACCATGACCTTAGACCTTTGACCCTAACACTAACCCTGGCACTGACCTAGATATAACATTGTTAATGTACCAAAGCCCACCATGTAGTAAAAGGAACACAACCAGAAATGGAGCTCGGAAATAACCACCAGGATGATCCTGGGGGGGGTGAGGGACATTCTAGCGCTGGAGGATTTGCCTGACATGTTTCACGACAGCAGTCACTTCCTCAGGGGCTAAATGTATATCTAAAAGAGATACATAAAGATAAACACAGCAAAACAAGATAACAAGATGTCATACAGACATAATACAAGACTTATAAAGTATGTAATAAACTTACATACAATATCATTATGCACCAGACAGTCATGAGCCCTCCAGTCAGTGAGAGCAGGCTTCCTCTATGTAAAGCAGAACTAAACTGTATCTGAGTACAAAAAAACTGAAAATGCTATTTAATTCTCTTTAAATAATTAAAAGCAAACATATCCATCCATCTTTGTCTCCATGCTTTATTTTGTTGAGAAATCCTTTTGAAAAACACCTCCTAGCATTTCTAGCTGTGGACATTCTGAGCAGAGGCAGATGATTCATGTAGCATTTACGCCCTGGAATTTAGCTACCCTTTGCTTAGGCACGCGCACACACAGAAGGGTGTGCTTAGCTGACAAACTCCTTCCTCCCTTCCTCCAGATAAAAGAAAAAAATGACATCAATTTGGCCTAGGCCAAAAAACAGGAAGCAACTACAATGTACAAATGTACAAATGTAAAAGAAGAAAAAAAGTTAAAACAAATGGATATACAGTTGCAAGAAAAAGTATGTGAACCCCTTGGGATTACGTGGAGTTTTGCATGAATTGGGCATAAAATGTGCTCTGAACATCATCTAAGTCACAACAATAGAAGAACACAGTCTGCTGAACATAATACTACACAAACATTAGATGTTGCCATGGTTTAATTGCACATAACATGTAAACATTCACAGTGCAGGGAGGAAAAAGTATGCGAGGACCTAGCTTAATAACTTCTCCCAGAGCTAATTGGAGCCAGGAGTGAGCCAACCTTGACTCCAATCAGTGTGATGATATTGGATGTGTTGCTGACAGCTGTCCTGCCCTTAAAAAACACACACCTGTTTTGGGTTTACTGGTTTCAAGAAGCACTGTCTGATGTGAACTATGCCTCGCAGAAAAGAGCTCTCAGAAGACCTACGATCAAGAATTGTTGACTTGCATGAAGCTGGAAAGGGTTACAAAAGTATCTCCAAAAGCCTTGATGTTCATGTGTCCACGGTAAGACAGACTATCTACAAATGGAGAAAGTTTAGCACTGTTGCTACTCTCCCTAGGTGTGGTCATCCTGTAAAAATGACTGCAAGAGCACAGCGCAGAATGCTGCATGAGGTAAAGAAGAATCCCAGAGTGTCAGCTAAAGACCTACAGAAATCTCTGGCACATGCTAACATTTTTGTTGACACATCTACAATAAGGAAAACATTAAACAAGAATGGAGTACATGGGAGGACACCACGGAGGAAGCCATTGCTGTCCAAAAAGAATATTGCAGCACGTTTGAAATTTGCAAAAGAGCACCTGGATGTTCCACAGCACTACTGGCAAAATATACTGTGGACAGATGAAACCAAGATTGAGTTGTCTGGGAAGAACACACAACACTATGTGTGGAGAAAAAAAGGCACAGCACACCAACATCAAAACCTCATCCCCACTGTAAAACATGGCGGAGGGAGCATCGTGGTTTGGGGCTGCTTTGCTGCCTCAGGGCCTGGACGGATTTTTGTCATTGATGGGAAAATGCATTCCAGAGTTTATCAAGACATTTTGCAGGAAAACGTACAACCATCTGTCCGCCAACTGAAGCTCCGCAGAGGATGGGTGATGCAACAGGACAATGACCCAAAGCATACAAGTAATTCAACAAAACAATGGCTGCAACAGCACAGAATATACCTTCTGGAGTGGCCCAGTCAGAGTCCTGACCTCAACCCGATTGAAATGCTGTGGCATGACCTTAAGAGAGCGATTCACACCAGACATCCCAAGAATATTGCTACACTGAAACAGTTTTGTGAAGAGGAGTGGTCCAAAATTACTCCAGATCGTTGTGCAGGTCTGATCTGCAACTACAGGAAACGTTTGGTTGAGGTTATTGCTGCCAAAGGAGGGTCAACCAGTTATTAAGTCCAAAGGTTCACATACTTTTTCCTCCCTGCACAGTGAATGTTTATATGTTCTGTGCAATTAAACCATGGTAACATCTAATGTTTGTGTAGTATTATGTTCAGCAGACTGTGTTCTTCTATTGTTGTGACTTAGATGACGTTCAGAGCACATTTTATGCCCAATTCATGCAAAACTCCACGTAATCCCAAGGGGTTCACATACTTTTTCTTGCAACTGTACTATACCATCCTATCTATTTACTACGGCTAGCAGCATAAGGATTACAAATACTTAATGTTGCTTTAGAGAGTTTAGTTCTGCTTTAAAGTAAACCCGTTGCTTTGCCCTGCAAAGTTCACTTTAAATAAAGGCAAATGATAATAAGTGCATACACATTGCAAGAACATACACACCCTGTAGAAATAACATTTCTAGGAATAAATAATTGAGTACTGTCCGAGATAATTTTTTTATTTGCACTAACATATAATTTTAAGGACAAGCTTTCGGGGTATGTCCCCTTCTTCAAGGTCCAAGTAGTACTATACATATCACAAAGTTTTAGCAGAATGTTAGAAGAGATTAAAAAAAAAAAAGAGGCTAGGGATAAGACACAGCAAAAGCAAAGGGGGGGGGGGACAACACTCACGTCACAGAGGGAGTCAAGCTTGAGCTGATAGTCATAAAACTGTTGGATAATGATTGAGGAATCCCCGGTCCAAATTCAGGCCGTTATCTCTTGTGTCAAATAGAATTATCATTCTTAGTTCAAAAGTTTTTCTTTCCTGAATGGATTTGAAATTTCCTTTAAGAACTAAAATATTGAGGTCTCCCATTGTGTGGCCTGGTTGTGTGAAATGGTGCCCCACAGGTGTGCAGACGTCATCTTCTTTATGGTCCTTGATGGTATGTCTGTACAAATTCATCCTTGTTTGCAACTTCTGTCCTGTTTCGCCAACATAAGATCCTTTGCTACATTTTCTGCACTGGATAAGGTACACAACATTACTGGAGGTGCAGCTGTATGATCCGGAGATATTGAAGATCCCTTTTGAGTGTGTGACACTTTTTTGATGGATTCATTTGGTTGCACAGTTTGCAGCGTTTTCTATTGCAGGGTTTGCTTCCATTGTTTGCGACCTCTTAATCAGAAGGAAGTTTCCTACTGATTAGTTTATTTCTGAGGTTGGGGGTTGTCTGAAGGCCAGTATTGGGGGTTGCTGGAATATTTCTTTCACAGTTCCATCCTCTGTTATGATGGGTTGTAAATCTTTGATTATTTTTCTTATTCCTTCTAGTGCTGGGTTGTATGTGGTTACTAGAGGTACACGGTTGTTTGTTTTTTTCTCTTTGTACTGAAGTAGATTTTCTCTTCGGGTTCTCAAGCTGTGTTTATGCTGGTGTTGATAGTTTTGTCCTTGTAACCTTTCTTATGGAAGGCGTCTGCTAGTGTCCCGAGATGTTTATCTCTGTCTCTAGGGTCAGAACATATTCGGTGGTATCTAATGGCCTGACTGTGTATGATGGCACGTTTTGTGTGTTGGGGGTGGAAGCTAGAACTGTGGAGGTAGTTGCATCTGTCAGTGGGTTTCCTATATATTGAGGTGTGAAACGTATCATCCCTGATGTATACTGTGGTGTCTAGGAAGTTGACGTGTGTGTTTGAGTATTCCATTTTTAGTTTGATTGATGGATGAAAAGTGTTGATCAATGAGTAAAATTGTTTTAGGTTTTCTTCACCTTGCTGTGTATTATCTCTAGCCTCTTTTTTTTTTTTTCATCTCTTCTAACATTCTGCTAAAACTTTGTGATTTGTATAGTACTGCTTGGACCTTGAAGAAGGGGACACTCCCTGAAAGCTTGTCCTCAAAATTATATGTTAGTGCAAATAAAAAAAGTATCATGGACAGTACTCAATTGTTTCTGTCGCAAGTGCACTAATACGGCTACAATCACCTCTAGGAATAAATAGAAACCAATACCTAAAATATGTAAAAGAAATACAAGAAGTATAAATTGCAGAAGTTAACAAAGACTAGAACTAAAAAGAATTTACTGATGATGTTACACTAAATCTCAAAAAGCTTTATAAGTAAAACATAAACATATATCTAAGCCAAAAAAATGATAACACAAATCTATCAAACTACATGGCAAGTTAGGAATTGGAACGGCAAAGGACAAAGCAAAAACAGAAATCTTAGATATTGTACATATATTTAAGCTATCTTCAAAAAAAAAAAGCTGCCAATGCCAGATAATATGATGGAAGACTTTCATTTCTTTTCTTCTTTGGATAGAGTAAAGGAGGTTCTGCCAGGTGTTTTGTACGTGGTATTTTCCATTGTTTTCTATTGTTGTGACCACAGCATCTCTCCAAAGGGAACACAAAGCAATAAAAACCCTAATGAAAATTATAATTCATCTCCATGTTCCATTCAAGATCTGACTAACATGCATCTCATCCTTCAGTGTTTTGCAGTGATCTGCACTCCAACAGACAAAGCTCACCACCATGTCACCAGTGATATACGCTTCAGCGCAAGCTCATTGCCAGTGTCCATTCTACCAATCTGCTTGTTAACACATGCATGTCACTCCCCAGGATGCCTGCTATTAGTGAGGTCTTCCTCGTACTACACAAACCTAACACCCTAATATCCATGCATCCAAGAATCACCCCTTGCCTTTCTATTATATGAATTATCAATGCCTAGTAAATGTTTACTTCAAGCAGTATCTCATGCCTTTTATACACAGTGCTTCATACCTTTCCATTACAACAGTGTCTCATACCTCTATTACAGACAGTGCCTCATACAACTCTACTGTAAGTACAATAGGGCCTTATACCTCCCTATTACAATCAGTGACTACAAACTCTTTATTACAAACTGTACTGTAAAAGTGTGAGCTATGCCCATAGGATAAACTGAATTTTGGACTGTCTATGCAGTTATTATTATTATTATACAGGATTTATATAGCACCAACAGTTTGCTCAGCGCTTTACAAAATAACAGGAGACAATACAGCAACAATACAGTTCAATACAAGAGGGTTAGGAGGGCCCTGCTCCTTGAGGCTTACAATTGGAGTGTAGTCAAAAATGCATCCCACTGGTGTGGGGTAATACTACCCCATTCACATTTTATGAATTTATGTGAGCCCACACATCTTTAGATTCCTGTACAGTTCTAAACTTGGTAGACTTAGGGCCCATTCACACTAGGAACTGCATGTGAATCACACAGGAACTTCACGTGCAGTTCTGTGCATTTTGAATGGGCTAAAATTGCACCTCACCAAAAGTAGTGCATGCACTACATTTTGAAATGCATGGCAACCGGATCACATGGTACTTTTGTACCATGTGGGCAAACACACTGTGTTTGTGGCCTGCTTTTGGGTGTCAGTAAATTTACACTGACACCCACATAAGATCTCAAGGGCAGTGCTATTGGAATGCAGTGCTGGAAGCTGCAGGGGAAAGTGATTTTCCTGCCCTGCATTCTATTGTGAATAGGCCTTAAATGGTCATATTGTACCATTATTGGCTGTTTTTCTTGGACCACAATTGCTGAACCCAGACCTAGTATATCCTAATCTAACTTCAAAGTAATTTACCACCACTATTATGAATATATCCGTAAGAAATGGATGCCCTCTTTCCAGTAATAAATAATATTTATTCCCCATTGCCAGCGTTTGTCATCTGAGAAACCCGTAAAACTCCATGGTCACTAAGAGAAGCTGAACAATAGTTTACAAACAGCTGACAAAGGTTCCATTGCTGCTAAGGATTTTATGATCTTTTCCATCTTGTCTACTTGACAGTACAGGATGAACTACTGTAAATGTTATGCTGGGTACAGAAACTAGGATACCGGGCTTGGCAAAGGTACATTTCATAGAGAGATAGCATGTCTCACACGTCTCATGCTGGCACAGATATACAGAATGAAAACCCTGTGGCCTTAGCGTCAGATAGACTACAAGCATCACAGATAAATTATTAGTATATATATCACAGAATGTCACCATGCACCAGCAGAGCTTGCAACCTGTTAATAAGGTCAGGGTATAGATTACAAATGGTGTTTGAGACTGAAAAACTAGAACAAAGTTGTAACAATAATTGGTCTAAATGATGCTGTACAGTGAACAGCGATCAGGGCAGGACTTCACTCTTGTACCCTAAGGGCACTTTTAGGGACCATGCCAGTGAACTCGCCATTCAAGCCAATGGGAGCCCAAAAGTAGCTTGATGCAGCTTTGAAGAAATTTGGCTGCAGGTCATAAGGAGATCAACTGCACATAATACATAGAGTACCTGTGAAAGAACTCCAAATGATCTTAGAAGCATATCAAATGGATGCTGCCACCACTAACCACAGATGCTGCTGTCCTTAAAGTGCTGCTAAACCCAGGACCCAGCATTCACTATATCTGGTCTCCCACAGTACACAGAACATGGAATTATTTTAGTAAATATAAACTGCTAAATAACTTTTCTCATCAGCAGTTAGAACAGTCTTGTGACTTCCATCAGTGCCCAGCTGAGCACATGTTAAAGCTTGTAGGAGGTGCTTTCATTCTGCTCTAGGAGGCTGCAGGACCCCTGATATCTGTCTGGATATTGCTGATTGGCCCTGTACTGATCACATGCACTCTCCCAAGAAAAAAAAAAAACCTCTCTAGCAATACACACCAAACTGAGCATGTGCAGAGTGTCCCCTAGGCTCTGTTCTATCTGGAGATGAAATGGGGAATGTGGAAGAAGGGGGGGATCAGAGAAATTAGGATCAAATAGCGGTTTTACACAATGCAGAGGATTAACCCCTTAGATTCCACAGTGAGTATAACAAGCATGCTTTACTGCAGGTACATGCTGATTTTACTTTGTGGGTTTAGTAACACTTTAAGGTTATTCAAATACCAAATAACAATATACACTCCCTTTTTATTCTTTTGCTTGCAAAATGGATCATCATGAATATATATGTAAACTTCATCTGGATTTGTATTATGCTCTATGTCTGTCTCTATTGGGAGAAATAAAAGCTGTTGTAAGTTTTCAGAATAACTTGCAGAAAAATGACACTTCTCCAAGTCTCTTCCCCTGGAACTTTAGACACTGATCAAAAGGAACACAACCATGCACTGCAAACTCAACAGGAAAGCAGGAAGTTGCACACCAACTGCACCAATGTGGAGCATCACTATGGCCAGCACTATGGCCACTGGATGGAGCTAAGAAGCATACGTATTTCCTCAACGCCATCTAATAGCCATAATGGGCAGCATAGTGGCTAAATGGTTAGCACTTCTGCCTGGCAGTACTAGGGTCGCTCGTTCAAATCCCAACCATGGCATAACCTGCCTGGAGTTTGCATGTTCTCACTGTGCCTGTGTGGGTTTCCTCCCACACTCCAAAGACATGCCGGTAGGTGAATTTGATCTTGTCTAAATTGGTCCTAGTATATGAATGTAGGTTAGGGACTATAGATTGTACGCCCCTTGAGGATTAGGTACTCATGTGAATGTAAAATATATATGTAAAGCGCTGCGTAAATTGATAGCGCTATATAAGTACCTATAATAATACAGTTTTTTTTTCATGTGCGCTTGACTGGGATTTTAAAGGGAACACAGCTTCACTTTATTTAGTAAACTCAGCGAGCATTCACTTGGCAAAGTGAACAAACACTTTTCTAACTGAAAAGTACCAAATTAAAGTTAGGTAATCAATGGAAAACAATGACTTCCTCATGTCACATATCTTATCACAGAAGAAACTAATAATAATTAGTGATGGGCTGAACCGTTCGGTTCTCAGTCGAACATTAGTCTGCGATCTTCGAACCTGGACATTTCACTAAGCGGTATATTACCGCATCCGAATATGTGGTAAGATACCACACAGCTATTAAAATACAGCATGAGTTACATTATTAAGCCATGCGGTATTTTAGTAGTGAAAACATTCTTTAATGGTTGAGCTGTCAGCAGGGTTCCCCGCTGACAGCTGAATGTAAAAAGAATTGCTGGCAATTAAAATAAAAAAAAAAACAGTGTGGGGTCCCCCCTCCCATCTAAACCAAGCCCTTCAGGTCTGGTATGGATTTTGAAAGGAATCCCCATGCCAATTTTTTTTTTTTATTGGAATGGGGGTCCCCACAAAATCCATACCCCCTTTCTTCTGAACCAGGCCACATGCCCTCAACATGAGGGGGGGTGCTTTGGGGCAGGGGGGCTCCCCCCCAAAGCACCTTGTCCCTATGTTGATGAGGACAAGGGTCTCTTCCCACATCCATGGCTGGTGGTTGTGGGGGTCTGCAGTGGGCGGGCTTATTAGAATTCAGAAGCCCCCTTTAACAAGGGGGCCCTCAGATCCTACCCCCCCATGTGAATGAGTATGGGGTACATAGTAAAGCTACTCATTCACAAAAAAAAGTGTAGTGTACAAAATGACAGGAGACAGTCTTTGACAAGTCCTTTATTAACCCCTTGGTGCCGGTGCCACCCGACCTTTTAAGGGTTTCAGAAGCCAGGACGAGGGGCGGGGTTTTAGGGTCACGTGACCGCCGTGATTCGCCATCACGGTGGTCACATGATCAGGAAAGGTCCCAATCGAAAGAGATCGGGACCTTTCTGTGAGTACCGGACATGTGTGCTGGGAGCACGCAAGGTGCACCCTCTCAGCACACATATTTTTTCTTAATTGCACGCAAATGTGTGGCCGCTCGGCGTCTAGGCCTTGATGCCGGGAAGCCACACATTTGCGTGCGGCCAGCATGAAGAGGTTGAAAACAAAAATAAAAAAAATGTCCCCTGAAGTAGATCCAACATCAATCACGATGCCCGCAATCACCACTGACCTGAAAAAAGAAAAAAGAAACATTCCGCTCTTGACACTGGCTGCCACTGTCTGACAGCTGCGCTTAAATATCTTATATTTCTTAAATATATAAGGGGCGGGGCCACCTGGTGACGTCAGCTGCTATCATGTGCTGTGATTGGCCAAAGCCTGTGGTCAGGTGAATTGCTTTGGCCAATCACAATGCACTGTCAGGTTGCGGATGAACAGCCCACCGAAACGCCCTTACCGTTTGTGTGTTTGCCGAACACACGAAAGGCCAATGTTCGAGTCGAACTTATGTTCAACTCGAACATCAAGCCCAACTCGAATAATAATACAAAGCTCCATCTAGTTGACTAATTATGTTTGGTTACCATAATCTGTACTTGTATTAAGCAAGTAAACATGTGAAAGTCAGAGTAAAAATTACTAGACAAATACTAGAGGTAATGCTCCAATATGTGCATACTGAAAATACTTTCCTTTAAGAACCTTCACAGCAGGAGAAAGTCATCAGGCATACCCACATTAGGCACTACAGTAACTGCATAACACACTAATATGTTGGAGATGTGCTGTGAAGGTCAACAGAATCAGCTAAGCTCCCTTTTTTGCTCTTATCTTCTTAGATCTAGAGATCCGTTCAGCTCTACCATTATGAACTAAAAAAATGTTTTCTGCGGCGCTCTTCTTTAACTCTTGGCAATTTAGAGAGGTTAGAAGAATGAAACATGAGGCCGTCTGGCCGGTGTGGATTACTACATGCTGCTCTTTACTCACTAAGCCTTTTAGTAACATCATACTAGCAGTTCTGCAGACTCTGTTTTCTTAACTGGCAGCTATGCCAAGCAAATTCCACTTTAAGCTGAATCTTATTGTGGAGGTCAACAGCAACATTTTTCTACCTTCATCAGGCAAATCTGAAAAAGGTGAAACTTTTATTTCCAGTGCAGGAGGCAATATACAGTATAGCAGTGTAAATGAAATAGAATAAGGCACAAATAATGTTTGCTTTACAAAAAGATTAGGACACTGTTTAGGAGATTTCACAGCTTTAAACCTGAAATAAACAACCTTGCAAACGAGAGCTCCAAATCATATATTTATTAGTGGGAATACAGCTGTAGGAGAGCACCTATGCCCTGCCCATCGGGTGCTCTGATTAAGCTGATTACAGTTCACATTTTTATAGGGCTTTCTTAGCACATGCTATACCCCTTATCGCTTATCATTTGACAACAATCATGATGTACAGTATAGTGGACCAGTCTGCAACACCCAGTGGTGCATAGTGGATCAACACTCTGCAACACCCATTGGTGCACAGTGGATCAACACTCTGCAACACCCAATGGTGCACAGTGGATCAACACTCTGCAACACCCAATGGTGCACAGTGGATCAACACTCTGCAACACCCAATGGTGCACAGTGGATCAACACTCTGCAACACCCAATGGTGCACAGTGAATCAACACTCTGCAGCACCCAATGGTGAACAGTGGATCAACACTCTGCAACACCCAATGGTGGACAGTGGATCAACACTCTGCAACACCCAATGGTGCACAGTGGATCAACACTCTGCAACACCCAATGGTGCACAGTGGATCAACACTGCAACACCCAATGGTGCACAGTGGATCAACACTCTGCAACACCCAATGGTGCACAGTGGATCAACACTCTGCAACACCCAATGGTGCACAGTGGATCAACACTCTGCAACACCCAATGGTGCACAGTGAATCAACACTCTGCAACACCCAATGGTGCACAGTGGACCAACACATGTCAAATGTAGCTGAATATACAAAAAAAAACAACTGAACACAATATATATTATATATGTTTTAGAATAAAAGTGCATATATCTATATACACCAGTAATAATAGCCATTTCTAATGCAATAGACCTTACTCCAAAATACTCATATATACAGGTGAAACTCAAAAAATTAGAATATCGTGCAAAAGTTCATTTATTTCAGTAATGCAACTTAAAAGGTGAAACTAATATATGAGACAGACTCATTACATGCAAAGCAAGATAGTTCAAGCCGTGATTTGTCATAATTGTGATGATTATGGCTTATAGCTCATGAAAACCCCAAATCCACAATCTCAGAAAATTAGAATATTGTGAAAAGGTGCAATATTCTCAGCTCAAAGTGTCCCACTCTAATCAGCTAATTAAGCCATAACACCTGCAAAGGGTTCCTGAGCCTTTAAATGGTCTCTCAGTCTGGTTCAGTAGGAATCACAATCATGGGAAAGACTGCTGACCAGACAGTTGTGCAGAAAACCATCATTGACACCCTCCATAAGGAGGGAAAGCCTCAAAAGGTATTTGCAAAAGAAGTTGGATATTCCCAAAGCGCTGTATCAAAGCACATTAATAGAAAGTTAAGTGGAAGGGAAAAGTGTGGAAGAAAAAGGTGCACAAGCAGCAGGGATGACCGCAGCCTGGAGAGGATTGTCAGAAAAAGGCCATTCAAAAGTGTTGGGGACTTTCACAAGGAGTGGACTGAGGCTGGAGTTAGTGCATCAAGAGCCACCACACACAGACGGGACATGGGCTTCAAATGTCGTATTCCTCTTGTCAAGCCGCTCCTGAACAACAAACAACGTCAGAAGCGTCTTACCTGGGCTAAAGAAAAACAGACCTGGTCTGTTGCTCAGTGGTCCAAAGTCCTCTTTTCAGATGAGAGCAACTTTTGCATGTCATTTGGAAACCAAGGACCCAGAGTATGGAGGAAGAATAGAGAGGCACACACTGCAAGATGCTTAAAGTCCAGTGTGAAGTTTCCACAGTCTGTGTTGATTTGGGGAGCCATGTCATCTGCTGGTGTTGGTCCACTGTGCTTCATTAAGTCCAGGGTCAACGCAGCCTTCTACCAGGAGATTTTGGAGCACTACATGCTTTCTTCCACAGATGAGCTTTATGGGGATGTTGACTTCATTTTCCAGCAGGACTTGGCACCTGCCCACACTGCCAAAAGCACCAAAACCTGGTTCAATGACCGTGTGATTACTGTGCTTGATTGGCCAGCAAACTCCCTGACCTGAACCCCATAGAGAATCTATGGGGCATTGCCAAGAGAAAGATGAGAGACATGAGACTGAACAATGCAGAAGAGCTGAAGGCCACTATTGAAGCATCCTGGTCTTCCATAACACCTCAGCAGTGCCACAGGCTGATAGCTTCCATGCCACGGTGCATTGAGGCAGTAATTGCTGCAAAAGGGGCCCAAACCAAGTACTGAGTACATATGCAGGCTTATACTTTTCAGAGGTCTGATATTGTTCTATGTACAATCCTTGTTTTATTGATTGCATGTAATATTCTAATTTTCTAAGATGGTGGATTTGGGGTTTTCATGAGCTGTAAGCCATAATCATCACAATTATGACAAATCACAGCTTGAACTATCTTGCTTTGCATGTAATGAGTTTATCTCATATATTAGTTTCACCTTTTAAGTTGCATTACTGAAATAAATGAACTTTTGCACGATATTCTAATTTTTCGAGTTTCACCTGTACATTAACTTAATCGAACACTCTTATTACTGTTATTTCATTATAATATATTGTTATGATGTAAGATATTGTAAGGATCACCTTTATCCCTATTCATTGATGAATTTACATATATCCATATACTATACAGTATATGCAGTTTTCTTTCAAAAAGTATGTATTTTGTATTTACAGAATGTATGGCCATTACCCAGGCTTCGGTGTTGGCATTAATAAGAACTATATTGAGTGTGCACCCTGCTACTTCCATATTAGGATACAGAAACCGCTCTACAGATAAGCCCCATTCCTAAGATAAGCCTCCGAAAAGACAGGAGGTGTCCTAAAGGTTGTCACAGCCAGCACTGCTCACTATGTGGCCTGACCACAGGTTTTGCCATATATTATATGCAGGAGATGCTTCAAACTGGTCCAAATTATGTGCACAAAAAGGCCAAATTCTTATATTAAATGAAAGTGTGATTCACTAATATGTAACAATGCTAAATTACATGAGTATATTTAGCCACAGCTTTTAACCTTGAAATGTACATTGTAATAACATAGAAAAATACCCAATACAGAGTGACAAACTGTAATGGCATATGACAGGCTCCCATTTGCCACATCCCATAATGATTGATAAAATGAACCAAAGAAAAATGAAAAAGGCAAATTGCGGACTTTAGAGGTACTGCAACAAAGGTATCTTTAAAATCACTTTATTGTAGAAATGTAGACCATCACATAGCAAATACATACATATTATTCCGCTACGAATGTAAGACCCCCAAAAGTGGGTAGAACATTCTATGCTGATTACAAAACTCTTCAAAAATAGTTAAAATTTACACAAAAATACCGTATCCCGGTAAGGGTGTCAAAAGACATAAATCAGATGTCGAAATTGGTAATCACTTTGTAGTTACTCGACATGTTTCATGAGAGTATCTCTTCTTCAGGAGTTACTACATAAAAGAAGGGTTGAATATAAGTATAACATGATGCCACATAGTATAAAATTATTAGTTGTTGATTATATAGATCCATAAATACCTTGAGGTATCAGCTACAAAGCAGAAATGCAGTAATGCACATCTGTTCATCCATAGATCTTTCCAGCAGCAGACCAGATTGTCTGTGTAAGCATCAGGGATGGGTTTGATGTTCGAGTCGAGCGTAAGTTCGTCTCGAACATCGGCCATTCGTGCATAACCCAAACACACAAAGAGTAAGGGCATTTGGCGGGCTGTTCGGTGCATTGTGAGAGCCATGATTGGCCAAAGCAACGTACCTGACCACAGGTCAGCAAGGGAAAATGTCTCCAGCACACCGAGGATCATCAATATGGGTCCAAAAGTTTTAATGAACGAATCACATAGTTACAGCAAGGCAATGTTTCTGAGTCTTGCAGGACCCCTTCATCAGGCACAGGTCAGGTGCAGTGCTTTGGCCAATCACAGCAGAATTGGGTCAAACTAGTGGTGACTTCGCCACTAGCTCCATCCAATTTTTTTACATCTGACCAGAAAATGTCAGATTGCAGTGAGCGCTCGGCGAATGCGGAGGGGTCGGCGGGTGTCATCTTTTTTTTTTATTTCAGGCGAGTAGGCATCTTTGTGACGATGCTGGATGCTGTAATTGATGATTGATTAAAATGATGGAAACATTTTTTGTCTTTTTTTTTTATTAAGGGATTAAAGGACTGTTTTTTTTTTTTCTTGTTTTTTGTTCAGTTCAGGGATTTTTCAAAAGTCCTTATTTTTTCTAAATGTAACCCTTTAGTGAATGGGTAGGGGTCGGGGCGGACTTACCATTTGGAAACGGGGTCAGTAGGGGACCCCATGAGATGCCCCTGGTACCCTTTTCATAGGCTTTTTTGAGTTTGGGCAAGGAAACAGGGGCCCCATGATCTCTTATTGCCCGAGGGTCCCATGAGTTGTCAGTCCGCCCCTGGTAGGGGTACAAGTTCTCTTTACTCATTTGCAAGGAGGAGGGGCAGCATCAGGGTGTCCCCTTATTTAAAGGGGTACCCTGATGCTAATGAGTCCCCCGGACACAGACACCCACAACCACCGAGCCAGAGTTGTGGGGAAGAGGCCGGAGTCCCCACGTTGAGGGCACATGGCTTGGTATACCGCAGGGATGGGGGGGGCGGTTGATCGTCCCCCCTCTCCTGCCCTGCCAGGCCTGTATTCGGTTCTGGTAGGAATTTAGGGGGGACCCCATGCTTTCCCCCTCCTTTCTTGGGGGGTGGGGTTCCCTTTAAAAGCCCTAACAGGCCAAAAGGGCCATGTATGGCTTTTTAGGGGGAACCCCATGCACTTCCCCCCATTTTTGGGAGGTGGGGTTCCCCTTAAAATCCTACCATGTCTAAAGGGCCTGGTATGGCTTTTAGGGGAAACCACACACCCTTTAAAAAAAAAAAAAACTTACTGTAAGGTTTACCCCACGCTGTTTTTTTTCAATGAAAATTAAATTTTTAAAAAAAAAATGTCAGTCCTGCTGCAGAAGGTTCTATACTTTACAGGTAGTTTAAGGGGACCCCCAGGCATGATATCTAAATGGATGTTTCATTTTTTCTTTAAGCAATGAAAAATTACTGCCCCTTTTTTTATTGCCCCCACACGTATCTAGGGGGAGACTTTCCCTTACTACCTGTTGAAAAGCCCTTAATGGGAACATATGCTATGGGTTAAGAATTCTGGCATTTGTTATTGCTGCCTATGCCTGCTGTCCCAGTGACAACAGCTGTAACCAATTTACTTTTTATTATACCTTTCTTTGCAATGGGATAAAAGAGAATATGATAAACGTGCATTTTGCTGTTTTTATGTCCAGCCCTCCCTTTTTTTTACCCCTAGGTGTAATAATCCACATGCCGATTTCCCACTAAGCTTTACGTATGGGTGCAGTGAAGACATAAAGTGCATGCTTATAACAACAGACTTGGTTGTACAAAACAATGCTTTGTTTTGGGGCATTTGTAAAAAATTTTGCTGCTTCAACAGCTAGATATTAAATGCCGACACTGTAAAATGTGGATGTTTGATGCATGAGTTAATATACTGTGTGTTGACTGTTTCCTTCTCTTCTAGCAGCTTGAAAAGTGGCTGGATCCCAATGTAATTATCACACCTACTGACTACAAAGCCTAAAGATTATTTACAACATGCACTTGCAATAAATAGGCATGAACTCCAGTACATGGTTGTGTAGCCGTATGCTAACTTATCTTCATAAAACACATTGGGGAATGAATAATATGACATATACAAATTGCAGTTAAATGTTTATCAAAGCATCCTCTGTGAAAGCTGGAGCATATGGCACATCCTTATTCTGTCACTGACTTATGTCAGCTAAAACCAGAAACTCCAAAAACCAGAAACTCCTCAGATGTGTAAAAGTGTCCACACAGTGTCCCATTGCCAGTCAAATGAGGTCGTTTTGAACCCACCCTGCTGAGAACAGGCTTGTATGTAATTAGCAAACAACTCCTTCAAGCTTTGTGCTTTGATCAGGCAGAATTACTGATACCTTTAATGATAGCTAAACAATACAAACAATCCACACTGCTTGACAAAGTAAGGAACCAAATACATGAACAGAAACTCAGAATCCTGTAGGCATTCTGTCTACAACTGTGAAGCAAAAAAAAAACAGCTAAGGATCTAATTAGGGTTGACCTAAGCTCATCCCTTTGACCTGCAGATGAATGAAACATAGTAGATACAAAAGTAACAATGCTACTTTGTATCTTTCTATATCTGTGCGGTGTTTATAAACACTGGTCCATGCAGTCTATTTTTGACAACAGCAGCTTCTACAATTGCTGTATTTATACAGCATCATTTTGACAGCCATTGCTGGCAAGAGCGAAGAGGAAAACAACAGCCTGGCAGAAGGACAGGGCATACAACACATGCATTGTTTACTTCAAAGACATTTTTGGGGATTGTGTGGTATGTCTGTCATCCACAACTGGTTAACCATTTCCCTTGGGTGGATGTCATATGATATCCTGGGAGTGAAGGGGTTATCCCGGGATGATGCCTGACATCAAAATTTACAGCTGGCAATGGGCTGTCAAGCAGAAGAGATCTGAGTGGCTGAACAACCGCTTGACCAGTTCTACGGGAGTCAGAAGGGGGTCTCCCCACCGCCACCTTTCCCACACTCTCCTATGCGATCGGGTAGCCCAGGACAGTTTCAACCAATGGCAATGGCAGCACTATACAGAGAGAGAGGAATTGACATTGTTCCTCCCTATCTGTGACCCCGGAAACACAGAGGATTTCGTCACTTCCGGTTTCGGGTCTTTGTTTACCTGGCCATTAGTGGCCAGGAAAGCAGCCGATGAGACTGATCTGTCACTGCACTGCACTGGAGGCCAGAAGGGAGATCTGGGGTTTCATAGACCCCAGATCTCTCCATACAAAGGACCTGCTATCCATAAAGATGTTCCATGCTATCACAAGGGATTTGTTCATAACTTGTGATAGCAATAAAGTTGATAAAGAAAAATGACCTGGTGTTAAAGTGGTTAACCCCTTGGCGCCAGCGCCTCCCAGCCCTTTAAGGGTTTTAGAAGCCGGGAGGCGGGGTTTAAGGTCATGGTGTTCGCTGTCACGGTGGTTACATGATCAAGAAAAGTCCCGATCGCAAGAGGAGATCGGGACCTTTACGTGAGTACCGGACATGTGTTCTGGGAGCGCACAGGGCGTGTGCTCTCAGCCATATGTTTTTCTTAATTACAGGCAAATGTGCGGCCGCTCAGCATCAAGGCCCAGATGCTGGGAGGCCGAACATTTGTGTGTGGCTGGCGCCAAGAGGTTAAATTACGATAAAAAAATTTTTGAAACAAAATGCAAACGTCCCATCCGCCTAGGTTCTCTGATCCTCCCCTTCTTCCAATGTCCCCTTCTTATCTCCTGATAAGACATATCGTGAGGAGTCACTCTGCACATGCTCAGTTTGGTGTGCATTGCTAGAGAGGTTTTTTTTTTTCACTTAGGAGAGTGCATGTGATCAGCACAGGGCCAATCAGCACTGTGCAGACAGAGGTCATGGGTTCTGCATCCTCCTAGAGCAAAATGAAAACTCCTCTTACAAGATTTAACCAGTGCTCTGCTAAACACTGATAGAAGTCACAAGACTGCTCTGACTGCTGATGAGAAAAGGTATTTAGTAGTTTATATTTACTAAAATAATTGTATTTCCATGTTCTGTGTACTGTGGGAGATCAGATAGAGTGAATGCAGGGTCCTGGGTTTAGTAAAACATCAAACTGAATGATGGGAATTCAGACCTGGTTCACACTAATGTGGGTGCGGGAATCACACCTGTTCCTGCACCCGCGACGATCAGCAGCCAAAACACACTGCTCTTTAAAAACGCGCACCCCCATGCATTTAAATATGCAGCAGGTTTGCGGGTGTGGTCACCGTGGGGATCTTGCATAGTGCAAAAGGACCATGTGATTTCCCCATTGCTGCATTTTGAAAATGGTGCAGCAACCTTTTTCGTGCATGAAAAACATTTTACAGTGAAATCCAAGGCATGGATAGTCAGATAAAAGTTAGAAACAGGCAAACACTAAGGCCTAGTTCACACTATTGTGGCTCTGTGAGCCACAGTTGCGCAGGTACGGCAACCCAATGTGGCTCGTAGAGCTGCAATAGTGTGAACTAGGCCTTAGCCTTTGCTCGATAAACAGGTTTGTCTCTTTCTACCCATATGGAAGTAAAGTATATTTTTAAAATATTCTTCTCAAATATATTAACATATATTTGCAATACTACAATTTTGACCATATTCAATATATTTAAAAATACATAAAAAAAAAATATTATATATATATATATATATATATATATATACACTGTATGTTGAAATGCATTTTTATTATAAAATAGATGAAAAATATTTTTAAAAATACATTTTCAAATATACTGTGTGTCTTTAAAAATACAAATCTACATTTTTGGAATGTATTTACAAATATATGTTAAAATTACTTTTTTAAATGTTCAAAAAAATCTGAAGAATATATGAATATATTTTTCAAAATGTTTTTTTTAAATATATTCAAATGCATTTCAACATACAGTATATCCATATATATATATATATATATATATATTTTTTTTTTTTTTAAATATATTGAATATTGCCAAAATTGTAATATTTCAAATATATGTCAATATATTTGGGAAGAATATTCTTCTATGTGAGTAACTTTCATCTGACTGTCCATGCCTTGGATTTCACTGTAAAATGTTTGGACTCTGTTTACACTCATTTTCTGATCCCCAATCCTGTATTATCAAAAATTCAGAATCATCAAATCTTGAGGTTGGTGTAGTTGAGGTTAGCAGCAGGGTGAGACTTGGCACTACAGCAATATAAAGCGGACTTTGCACTAAAAATGCGAAGTCTACAACAACAGTTGTTGTTGCACTTAGCAAACAGATATAACAAAACACTTTCAATGGTGTATATAACATAACAAAAGGGAGCAGGGAGCAAATAAAGGAAGTCAATTGTTAGGATTTACATACACTTTGATACCTAAAAATACACATGATGGTAAACAGGGGACAGAGGTCATGTCACATTTACATGACATATCTTCATGAACAAACAGCACAGGGCAAAGGGCACAAGCATGCTTCACATGTATCAAGTACATTATTGCCATTAGGAGATCAACGGCAGAAGTGAGTTCAGCTACTACATTTTAAAAGCAATGTTAAGTCTTCTGAGAGGACAGTGTGGGGTCTACAATTATCAGACATTGGTACTGGAACATTTCCTATGCATACATCTTTCCAAAATGTTTTGACACATCGCCAAATCAGATTTAGGATTATAATCATAATGATAGTTAACTATTTACACACATAATTATGCATTATGTATGGAATAGTGCCAAACTGTGGCCCAAGGGCAGATGTGGCCCTTTGCTTACCTTATATCTGGCCATTGGGGCACTATTTCTTTCAATGACACCAACGATGGGGCACTATCCCCCTCAATGACATCAACAATGGGGCTCTATTCTTCCCACTGACCCCAGGACATTTTCTGCTCCCAAATGTCACATTCCGGCCCCCCTAAAGTCGGAAGGATAGTAAATTGGCCTTTTGTTCAAAGTTTGGAGAGGCATGCTTTGTACAATGAAGATGATTGTCTCAAACCCTTCCTCAATTCCCACCAATCAGTTCATGTTTTGTTTGCTGACTATAATTGTCTATATGTGAAGCTACCTGCAAAATATGCACATACCAAATGAGTACAATACTGGAATAAATGAGCAGTACTTTACATATGCTTCTACACTTCTGGGAATTGGTGAGGCCATGGAAGATATTTGATTTTCATGCTGGTGTTCAATTTCAGTATTTCATTAAAAATCCTCCAACATGCAGGCGGCATATAAAGTATTGTTTCGTTGGTATTGGGTTCCGGCTCGTTTGGCCCAGGCAAACCCTGCCTGCAGTGATCGAGATTCTTTCGGGGTTGTGGCCATCGTGGTGATGTATTGCATATCTGGTGGTCATGCCCGAGACTGATTGGTTTTTGGTCTCGTGTGTTTGGCCTCCTTTTTACCTTGTTTCATCTCTCCATACGCCGGAATGCTTGGTATGCTTTGCTTTATTGCCCCATACCGGGCCTCTTGGCTCACCAGCAGAATTTGGCTTCCTATTTGTTTTTGTTGGCCACTAGAACAATTGCTCAGGCATGGAAGCGCCCGTTTGTCTCTCTTCAGGGGATGTGGGACCGTATGACCACTATGATGCTTAATGAACAGATATCAAGTATTTGTAACGACTCCCAATAGAAATTTTTTAAAATATGGGTGGCTAAATGGTTAGCACTTCCACCTGGCAGTACTAGGGTCATTGGTTCGAATCCCAGCCACGGCACTGCCTGCCTGGAGTTTGCATGTTCTCTCTGTGCTTGCATGGGTTTCCTCCAGGTACTCAGGTTTCCTCCCACACTCCAAAGACATGCTGGTAGGTTAATTGGCTCCTGTCTAAATTGGCTCTAGTATGTGTATGTATGAATGTGAATTAGGGACTTTAGATTGTACGCCCCTTGAGGGTTAGGGACTGATGTGAATATACAATATACAGTATATATGTGTAAAGCGCTGTGTAAATTGACGGTGCTATATAAGTACCTGAAATAAATAAATACATTTGGGAGCCGTGGTTGCAATATGCCTTTCCCACACTCCCACCGGCTAGTCTGGGGTTGTGATGTTGCTCAGTACTGGCGTTCCCAAACCCCTGCTTATGGTCTTGTCATCTTTTTCCTTTTATACTTCTCCTTCCTTTTCTTTTTCTGTTTGTTTTTGGTGTTGCAGTGGATAGCTGCCTGTTGTTTGAGTTACTGTGGATGTTATACCCCTGTTTTTGTTATTGATAGCCCCTGTGTGGGCACACCTTTTGCTCTGTTGATGTTAGAGCACTGTTTTCTTTATTTTTTATGTGCAATTGATGGCCTCTGCGTGGGTGTATCTTCTTGCTCCTGTTTTTTTTAAATGTTTATAAACTAATAAAAATCATTGAAATACAAAAATTCCACAAAAAAACTTAAGCGACTCTGTTACCAAAACAATTGTGTAAAATAAAGAGTACCCGGCAAGAAGAAATGTAATATTCACCTTCTAATGTCTACGTTGCCAAACTCTGCTGTAGTGAAATAAAATTGCCTGGCTGAAAAATCTGTGATTTCTCCTGATGGCCCCTACATTACTACAGCACACAGTAATGAGGTTGGGGCACCAGATGGAACCACTGAGTGCAGCGAGGGACAAAGACCACTGCTGAAAGTATCGGATTCTGCAGACACTTTATTTTGCTCTTGATTTCATTTCACAGCAGGGATTGCAGAATAGGCCATGTTAGAGTTTAATATTAAAATGTCTTCTTTGCAGGAATCACATTATTTTTTACATTGATTTTAGCAGCCCAGTCACTTTAATGGTGGTAACAGGCATTCTGGGTAGAAAGTGCACTTAGGCTGTCTCCAACTGTAAATCTGTCTCAGTGCAGGAAACAAGATGAAATGACTCCTCAGATGATATTACTGTTCAATTACTTAAGGTTTCTGTTTTTTTTTTGCTCTGTACACCAAGGTATTGTGCATTGGCCTTGAATAAAAGCTGGATCTGAATTGTAGTCCTGCCATAAATTCTAGATCTCTAAAGTGTACAGTTTTTTATTAGACTGGGATACTGAAATGCTTACTCAATTCTGTGGTAGTTTTCAAGGCTTTTTTGTGTGAAATTAAGCAATCAGCCTGTTACATCTCTGCTGTTTATGTCATGGAGCTTCAAAATATCACAACTTTCTCAATGAAAGTTGCCCGAGTATTCTTACTTTTAAGACTGTTCCCATAGACACCTAATAATAATAATAATTCTGCATGTTTCTTGGTATTCTTCTTGGAACACACCTCTTTCAAATCTGACACATTCTGCTAATTGCCAATTACCCAATATAACTCAACAACTGTTCTCTTCTGATAGAAGCTCTGTGGCAGTTGCTAACCAACTGTGAAAATAATAGCAAAAAAAAACAAAACAAAAAAGCCACAATTGTCCACAATGTCTCTATGGGTAGATGGAAAGATAAATAAAACATTTCATTTTTTTCGTTTATGTCCTAGGGGAAGACTCCTCTGTGAGCCCGCAAGTCACATGAATTTCAGTAGCAACAAAGAGCCATTAAAGATGTTACTGTTGATTTGTTTGAAGGTGCGCCTTGCTTTTCAAAGTATACAACAGATACCATGCAAATTATCTGTCTTGGAAACTTACCCTTTGTTTAAGTTGTCTCAGCTTTCATCAACATCAATTCATATTACTCATAAGTAATTTCATATTAATAGTGCCTTCTTTTTCTGTGAAAATGCATATCACTCACATATAGTTTCATTCACATTGAAAAAAAAAAATAATTTATTCATAAATGCATATTATTCAAATGCAATTTCACTCACATTCAAAATAATGGCGAATTATACAAACAAAGAAATGTGATCCAAATGGCTAGCCCAATCCTGTATCAATGTGTGAATAAAATCTTGAAGTGCTGTATGTGTGATTGAGGTTGGCCAACCTGGATATAGCCCATTTTCTATGTAAAGTTGCAAGCTGGGACTTGGTATTGGTGTGGTTTACCAAGTCCTCCCAGGTGGATGTCATATGACATCCTGGGAGTGAATTGGTTATACCGGGATGATACCTGCAACTGCAGGCATCATCCCAGTAGCAACATTTTCTGGTGATTCCCTGTTAGGCAGAAGTGATTCAGCCACCCAATCACTTCTGCGTGTGGCAGAAGGGGTTCCCCCCCTCCCACCGCCGCCAACTCCAGTGGCATCTGCAGCACTGAACAGAGATAGAGGAACTTATGTTCCTCTCTCTCTGTGACCCCAGAAACCATAAGCAATGAGGTTTTTGTCACTTTCAATTTCAGTTATTTGTTTACCTGGCAATTAACAGCCAGGAAAGCAGCCAGCCAGACTGATCTGTATCTGATCAGCTGCATTGGAGGCCATAGAAGAGATCTGGGGTCTAATAGACCCCAGATCTCTCCATAAAGAGGACCTGTCACGGCCCATGCTATCACAAGGGATGTTGTTTAGCAAGTTAGCAAGTTGAAAAACGTTTTACAAAATGTAAGGCAACAGTGTAAAAGAGGGTTTTAATAAAATAAATAATATTTAAAAAAATGTAAAGCACCCATCCCCCAGTGCTCACGCGCAAATGCAAACACATATGTAAGTCCAACATGCATATGTAATTGGTGATCGCACCAAATATGTGAGGACCATCATGAACGTCAGAGTGAGAGCAATAATTTTAGCTCCAGACCTCCCGTGGAACTCTAAACTGATAACCTGCATAGTGTTTAAAGCGTCGCCTATGGAGATTTTTAGGTACTGTAATTTGGCACCTTTCCACACGTGTAAGAAATTTTAGAGCGTGAAATGTTAGGTATCTGTTTACATCATCTTTTATATTTTACAAAAAATTGGGTAATATAGAGTGCTTGTGTGCAATAAAATTTATTAAAATGTATTTTTTTCCAAAAAAAAAGTGTTTGAAAAACTGCTGCACAAAAACCCTGTGACATACAAAATTGCAGCATGCACCATTTTATTCTCTAGGGTTTGTACTAGAAAAAAAAAAAAAAATTTCTAGCATAAAAATGTAGATTTGTAAATATATGTGTCAGAATTGACCTGGTACTGAAGTGGGTAAAGTGGACTAAAAATAAAAGGTCAGGTTATTTACCGAAGGTCCTTTTCTCTATGCCAAATCGCTGCACTAAAACTTAACCTCTTCCCATCTGGCCCATGTCCATAAATGGCCGGAGTGCTGCCGATGCAGGTGGACGTTTCTAAACGTTCCCCCTGCATCTATTGCCTGTGCACGCTCCCTGGGAGTGCGCGGCACCGTGATCAGTACACAGATCGCTGTATGGAATCTCTGTGTGATCAGTGATCAGTAGTGATGAGTGATGAGTAGTAGTAAACAAGATGTCACTTCCTGACATCATTGCTTACTACTTATGAAATCTGTGAATGATCACAGCCTATTCACAACAGCCTTGTACCATGTGACAAGCTGTGACCAATCACAGCTCTCACCGTATTTCTCAATGGCTGCAAGAATGCAGCCAGATAGAAGGAGAAATGATTGCTTTTACAGCCTTTATGGGTGTAATAACAATCAGTGTAAAAAAAGAAAAAAAATCACCCCCCACAAGTAGTATAGTGTCACTGGTGATACTGTACTACTAGGATGACAGTATTTAAAAAAAACCCACATAAATAATAATAATAAAAAATTAAAATGTAAAAAAATGTTTTAAAAAATTGTAATTTTTGCTTAAATACTAATTTGGATTATTTTTTTTTTACTAAAAAGGTAGATGAATACATTTTGACCAAGATTTATGAAGAAAGATTATTTATTTGCAATTGTTTTGGACTTTTTCATTTATATAGCAAAAAAATAAAAATCCCAGTGGTGAATAAATACCAAGAAAATAAAGTTTTATCTGTCTTAAAAAAATGCTAAAAAATTCATATGGGTTCAGTGTTGCATGACCGCGCAATTGTCATTCAAAGTGTGATAGCACTGAAAGCTGAAAATTGGCCTGGACTGGAAGGGGGTAAAAGTGTCCGGACTTGAAGTGGTTAAAAAACAAACAAACCTTTGAGTCAAAACAGTAAAATAATATAATTACCATAATTTCCACCTTCGGCATCTAGGTGAGGGTGATGTCGTAACCCTTCTGGAAAGAGCCTGGGGAATGCTGAAAAGCCCATATTTTATGAGAAAACGATCCTTCCTGTGCTGGAGGGTTAGCTCACAGGATTTGGACTACTCAGCATTCCCTGGGATCGTTTGAAGGATGTCGATGTCACTCCTGCAGTACATAAGCCTGGGGTAAGGTACGTATATTATTTATCTTTTTTTTAACCACAGCTTTTTTTTTAACTTTAGTGTGTGGTATGGGAGATGAAGGCCCTTCGTAGATAAGTAGGCCTAGCTTGTAGTGCAAGGCCTGCGTTAAGGTAGGCTCGCAAACCCTGTTCATATTGAATATGCCTACATCACATTTAGAAACACATGAATACTTTGGCACTGGATTTGATAACATGAGCCATTACTCAGCAGCCATGGGAAGGATAAGACCCAAAAGCTAATTTGGGAAACACTTCTTTTCCAAACTGTCTGAGAGACAGACACAGACTGCAAAAAGACAACTGTATCACCCTCAAGGGACAAAGAGAAAACATTTTCATTTCGGTTAGTGGCCTGTTTTCTCTGATACAGATCAGAGTCTGCTCTAGGGTATGAAACATTACAATGTAATTTTTCCAAAATAAATAGAACAATAAACATTAGGTGCAATAATATTAGAAATCTGATCATATGTAAGCTTTTCTATTATGTTACACGTTATTCACTGTCCTAATTCCATGTTCGGAAAAAAATATGCAGCTACTGTAATATTACTTAATGAGTTTAGTTTGGCACATTTATGTCAAACAGTATGTAAACCCCAAATTTGACTTTTGTTAGTATTAAAACTCATGTTAAATTTAACTATTGTCTGTGTCGCCACTGCTAAATCAGCGCAAAATTATTTTAATAGTTTTAGATTTTTTAATATAGTCACAACAGACCTATTGTATTGAACATTTTGGGACTGAAATTTCTTATATTGGACAGCTGCCTGCAATTACACACAGAAAATGCCATGTAGTATGTCCGAAACTATTTTATATTTTTGATTTTTTTTTTGTTGTTTTATTTTATTAAAACTCTCTTATTTCCAAAGTTGAGCTCTAAGGATATAAGTAAAATTGGTGGGAGCCCTACTGTAAAGGCTAAATTCTCATTTACTATTAAAAATAATTTTTACTTGTCTCATCCATCTCTCCCATAGGCCTCCATGTGACTGGTTCTCCAATGCCTTTCCCTTCAGTGCTCCATCTGTCATTCACACTCGGACATCACCGCATACAATGCAGGTTCAGAAGCCCTCCATTGTAAGTGAGGATGCTGAGGGCAGGTGAACAACGCTGAACATCAAATCGAAGAGAGCACTGGTTCCTGGACGATCAAGTGATAAGGTAAGTAAAAGTGCTTTTTAATGGTACTCTAGGCAAAAATTTAACTCTTGCAGTGTGGGGAGAGCTCCACTGCAAGAGTAGTTTTTTGCCATCTACCTGGAGTTTAAAAATCACTTTTAGGTTTGTGTCTTTCTTCTGTGAAGGTGTAACATATTTATTTTCCAAGTCAGCAACTAAGAGAGAATTGAAGTCAAAGCTTTATCATGACAGCCAAGGAATTCACGCTCGCAAAAGGAGAGTTCAGCAATGACAGCCTCCATAACTCTTTCATGACAAAGTCATTTTCAGGAAAGCTTAATATGTTACTAAACCCAGGACCCTGCATTCACTATATCTGGTCTCCCACAGTACACACAACATGGAAGTGCACATTATTTTATTTTAGTAAATATAAACTGCTAAATACCTTTTCTCATCAGCAGTTAGAGCAGTCTTGTGGCTTCTATCAGCGTTCAGCAGAGCACAGATTAAAGCTTGTAGGAAGAGTTTTTTTTTTCTGCTCTAGGAGGATGAAAAACCCCTGACCTCTGTCTGGACAGTGCTGATTGGCCCTGTGCTGATCACATGCACTCTCCCAAGAAAAAAAAATCCTCTCTAGTAATGCACACGAAACTGAGCATGTGCAGAATGGCTATGGTTCAGTCTGTCTTATCAGGAGATAAGACGTGGACATTTGAACAAGAGGAGGAGCAGAGAAGTCAGGATCAAAGGGCCTTTTTACACTATGCAGAGGAGTAACACCTTAGGTACCACAGTGAGTATAACAAGCATGCTTTACTGCATATACAGACTGATTTTACTGTTGAGGGTTTAGTAACACTTTAAAGTGGCTGTAAAGACTCAAAAAATTTTTTACCTTCATGCATTCAATGTGTTGAATGCATTCAACCTTCTGTGTGCAGCACCCCCCCCCCACTTACCTGAACCCAAGTGGCTCTCTGTGGTCTCTCCCCCAGCTGTCAATTATAGCCAGTGAGCCAATGAGAAGAGAGCAGGGGGAAGGGCCAAACTGCTTGCTATGGCGGCACTCAATAGGAGGGAGGGGCCAGGAGCTCCGGCAGGGGACAGAAGAAGAGGAGGATCAGGGCTGCTCTGTGCAAAATCACTGCACAGAGAAGGTAAGTCTGACACGGTTGTTATGTAAAAAAAAAATCAGCCTTTAATATTGTGATGAACGTGGGATCGCTGCCACCAATATGTGACGATCCCACGATCGCTGTCACCAATATGTGACGAACGCGGCGTCAGACCCCTGACCTTCTCACCAAACTCGTGACCGAAGGACTGGCCAATCTGAAACCGCGATGTCACGTGCGTAACAATGCCACACCCAGCTGCACCCTGCACAACGATTTTCCAGCTAATTGGACGACAATCGATGTACCGGCAGCCTGAGCGATTGTTACTGGGTCAGGTTAATTACGAAATAAACCCTTCACACTGCCACCACCTCCTTTTTGTACAGAGAAAGAGGAAACTCGCCGATATCCGCAATAACACTATAATGGTTGAGGTAATTGTCTGTATAACACGGTCACCACTGGCCGGTTATACAGAGGGTTAAACAAACACAGTAGCGTTCTCTTTAGAGGCAGGAGTTCGTAAATTGCAATTAAGAGCTTTAGAAACAGTTCAACACTTTCAGCAGGAAAGATTTATTACTGAAAAGTCAAAAGGGGGTGCAATAAAATATTTACAGAATAAAGATGTAACCAATATATATATAAATATACAGAGAACAACAGCACAGCAAAGAGATAACAGGGAGAGGTTAAAGGGTTAAAGTACTTGCCAAAGTTATGGGTTAGCATATCAAGTTTCAGAGAGCAAAAGGGCACGGGTCTCCCCAGGTGGATGTTGTGTGTATTGGTGTTAAAATGGGAGAATTCTTCAACTTCCCTCTCTTAGGCCTGACAGCCCAATTTGTAGTTCCCCAGCAGGGAGAGTCTCTAAAGCCAAGGACCAATGCCTCATTTAGGGAGGGGTGGTCTGGGCGGATATCTCAACTAGAGACAAAATCTCTCATACTCATTTTTTGGCTCATAACTTTCCATATGCATAAGTGACATTCTACCCGCGGGTAGATTATTATGCAGACACGTCTGAGGATTGATTAGATATGAATTATGAAATTATACACTGAATGGTTCCCGAGATCTACTTTTCTGCTTTCCTATGTATTCGAGACAAGGAGAGTGACCCATCAAATTGTTCCTCTCCTCTTAGCCAATCTGACGATATGTCTGGTTTTTATGTAAGTCTCTCATATTCCAAGATATGAGACATAGGGGAAAAATGGATTTTGAAAAGTGTTTATCTGATTCGTGCTTCGTTGGAATGCCTTGAACTCCTGGGAAAGCTTGCCTTATCTTATACGAGGTGTTATATGGCACAACTCGCTCAGACAGGCAGGTACCTTGGTCAGAGAGGTGTTTTATAACTCTGGGCTCCCTGCTGCCCTGACCTGCCAGGGACACACCCAGCACACACACACTGGCCAAATGTCTCTGTGCCTCTCAGAGAGGGAGGGGGAGGGAGTGAGGGGAGAAAATGGAGATTCTTAACAAAATGGAGGCTGAGTCCTGCTTCTGGTGTGCACGTTCACGACAAATATCACTTTAAAAGAGAAAATGTAAGTTGGTTGTTGTTCTAATGCTATACCGCTGAGGCCAAACTAAATTTAATTATGTATTATTAGATAAATATTTATTTGCATATTAAAAGTTCTTCTTTTTTTTTGCATAAATTATAATAATAACTATTTTTTCATATCAGAAACATCTGATTTACATTTCAAACTAAACTGTGGAATTCCTAAAGAATCCCATATTATACAATCAAACCCTTGCAGACCATATCTAGCAAACCAAACATACCCACTAAACCATTGCCTATATTTCTGCTTTCCTGGCTGTGGGGAGGCTGCATGAATGCATTAAACACAGTTGAAAAATAACAGATCAAAAGGTAAAAATAAAGATATGAAAGCCTAAAAAGGAAACTAATGCAACCATTTTAATTTTGCTTTGACATTTTAGTAAAACTGCAAATTACAACGTTTTATACTAAAAAAAGTGACCATAAAACATTTCCTGAAGTATTTTGCTGTAAAATTATGTAAAGTGTAACTTGTCCACCGTAGAACAGCTGGGGCCTGGTTCATTTATTATCTTTATACAAGAGGAGTAAGAGGGCCACATGTGGCCCATAAAACACTAGTTTGGCATCGTTGGTCTAAATCTTTGAACAGTGAAAGTGTAAGGCCAGATGGAAAGACAAAAATAATAAACCAGATTTGGATGGAACTAGATATGTTTAGTCAAGTGCAAATGATTTTTGCTAATAATATTTTGTGCTGTATTTATAGATCTAAACACATGACGAGAGCACATGGGTAATTACATGTTAGCTCTTTTGTTTTCTTCCGAGCAGTCTCACATTTTTTTCCCTGTGATATAATTAGAATACGGATACCCCATTGTTTACTTTAAACTACCGAGTGAGATTGGGTGGTTGACACTGTAGAAAGGACGACTGATAAGATATTAAAGAAAACAGCTGCAAGTTATAAGGGGGGAGATTTACTAAAACTACAGCACTTAGAATCTGGTGCATCACTGTATGGTAGCCAATCACCTTGTTCACTAAAGCTTTGACGATAAGACCTGGAAGCTGATTGGTTTTTATGCAGTGCTGCACCTGATATTGCACCATGAAGTTTTAGTAAATAACCCCTCAAAGTGACAGTCATATTGGCTAACCAAATAGTTTGTAGCAAGGGTGTCCCTAGGCAGGTGCGGGGGTGCGCACCGTACTGGGTGACACCTTTTGCATGGGGTGACGCTGGACCCGATCCATCAGGGGCGGACTGACCATTTGGGCACTCGGGAACTGCCCGAAGGGCCCAGGGTCACTACAGGGCCCAATGAGAGGCTCAGTCCGTCTCTGTATGTGCCGCTGCTGAAATAAATAAGCACTGAGGAGACGGACAGTGAGGCAGGCACTTCAGACACCTCTCCTAATCGGATTTTCAGTAGACGGGCGGGTCCACATCCCTGCCATGGATGCTGAAGTCGGAGAGCTGGAGGGGCAGGCAGAGTATGCAGCAGGTCAGTGTGTAATCCCCTGACCCTGGTGGCAGCACTGCAGCTTCATGTAGTAGGTAGGGGGGCGAGAGAGGGGGGAGAAAGAAGGCAGAGAGAGAGGGGGGGAGAAAGAGAGCAGAGAGGGGGGGGAAGAGGGCAGAGAGAGAGGGGGAGAAAGAGAGCAGAGAGAGTGGGGGGGGGGAGAAAGAGGGCAGAGAGAGAGGGGGGAGAAAGAGGGCAGAGAGAGAGGGGGGAGTAAGAGAGCAGAGAGAGGAGGGGGAGAAAGAGGGCAGACAGAGAGAGGGGGGAGAAAGGGGGGAGAAAGAGGGCAGAGAGAGAGGAGGGGAGAAAGAGAGCAGAGAGAGAGGGGAGGGAGAAAGAGGGCAGAGAGAGAGGGGAGGAGAAAGAGGGCAGAGAGAGAGGGGGGAGAAAGAGGGCAGAGAGAGAGGGGGGAGAAAGAGGGCAGAGAGAGGGGGGAGAAAGAGGGCAGAGAGAGAGAGGGGGGGAAAGAGGGCAGAGAGGGGGGAGAAAGAGGGAAGAGAGAGAGAGGGGGGAGAAAGAGGGCAGAGAGAGAGGGGGGGTAGAAAGACGGCAGAGAGAGAGGGGGGAAGAAAGAGGGCAGAGAGAGGGGGGGAAAGAGGGCAGAGAGAGAGAGAGGGGGGAGAAAGAGGGCAGAGAAAGAGAGGGGAGAGGGGGAGAAAGAGGGCAGAGACAGAGGGGGAGGAGAAAGGGGGCAGAGAGAGAGGGGGGAGAAAAGGGGCAGAGAGGGGGGAGGGAGAAAGAGGGCAGAAAGAGAGGGGGAAGAAAGAGGGCAGAGAGAGAGGGGGGAGAGAGGGGGGAGAAAGAGGGCAGAGAGAGAGAGGGGGAGAGAGGGGGAGAAAGAGGGCAGAGAGAGAGAGATGGGGGAGAAAGAGGGCAGAGAGAGAGGGGGGGAGAAAGAGGGCAGAGAGAGCGGGGGGGGGGAAGAGGGCAGAGACAGGGGGGAGAAAGAGGGCAGTGAGAGAGGGGGGAGAAAGAGTGCAGAGAGAGAGGGGGAGAGTAAGAGGGCAGAGAGAGAGGGGGGGAAAGAGGGCAGAGAGAGAGGGGGGAGTAAGAGGGCAGAGAGAGAGCGGGGGAGAAAGAGGGCAGAGAGAGAGAGGGAGGGGGGGGGGAAAGTGGGCAGAGAGAGAGAGGGCAGAGAGAGGGGGGAGAAAGAGGGTAGAGAGAGAGAG
Source organism: Staurois parvus (assembly GCF_062004578.1). Taxonomy (NCBI): domain Eukaryota; kingdom Metazoa; phylum Chordata; class Amphibia; order Anura; family Ranidae; genus Staurois; species Staurois parvus. The sequence goes on from NW_028317938.1 coordinate 2,999,007, forward strand.
GAGGGGAGAAAGAGGGTAGAGAGAGAGAGGAGGGGAGAAAGACGGTTGACTTGCTTTAAAACTTACCTTTTCGTGGAGCTCGTGGAGAGATCAGTTAACCCCGTATAGGTTGCAAACCAACGATGCCCGCAGGATGGATCGGATCTGTGGATTGGGGAGTATAATGGATCGGACTCAGATCCATTATGCTCAATCCGCAGATCCTGCGGGGATCGTCAGAGGGTGTGTCACCTAGTGTTCCGGCACTGGGTGACACCAACCCTAGGGATGCCCCTGGGTTGTAGTGCACTTCTTCACCACCTTCACCCCTGTGAAGATGGACCATGTCTCAGGTCCTATAGAATGCATTTATTTCAAATCTGGAATAAAAGCTAGTATTGCTGTCAAGGCCATATTTGGAGCCCATGCTGACCCACTTAAAGTAGAACTAAACTCTCTCAATCAAGTTGACTATTTTTAATTCTTATTCTGCTAGCATTAATTAATAGATAGGAATATTATATTATATATTATATTTACTTGTTTTAACTTTTTTTTTTACATTTCTTCAGGTGCTTCCTAGTTTCTGCTCTTGGCCAAAATGATGTCATACATCCCAGGAGTCTTTATGGGCATTTTGTTCTTGCATTTGGAGGAGGGGAGAGGGTGTTTTCTGAACTAAGCACCCTCTCCTGCCTGCTTGCCTGTGCTAAGGAAAGATGGACTCCAGGAAGTAAATGCTACATGGACCATTTGCCCTTACTCAAGATGGTCACAGCTAGAAATTCTAAGGGGTACTTTTCAAAGTGATTTCTCAACAAAATAAAGCATGGAGACATGGATAGATGGGCGAGATTACTGTGAATATTAAAAATGAATTAAACACCACTATTGCCTTCAGAGAAATCTTGTACCTAAACTGCAAAATCTTGTAGTATTTTTATACTGCACTATTTGCTGTTAAAAAAGAAAAATCCCCTGAGATCTTGTAAGATCTCGGGAGAAGGCTTTTTTTTCATTTCAACAGATGCATGTAATGTTGTACAGTGTATGCACGAGATGAGGCCCATTTTCAAAATGGCAAAATGGCTTGGGAACAAGGGCCCAGGCGTCACAGGAACATACTGAAAACTCTGAAAAATGAAGAAAAAGCTACATAGACATAGGTACGTATACTTGTTTATTACAAATAGTGAAAGCAAAATCACTACTATAAGAAGCAACAGGGGTTTATTTACTGAAGACATATACAGCCATGGCCAAAAATATTGGCACCCCTGCATTTCTGTTAGATAATGCACCTCTTCGCCCAGAAAATTGTTGCAATTACAAATGTTTAGGCATTCTCACATTTATTTCTTTTGTTTGTATTGGTATGAGAAAAACTGTGGAGAAACCAAAAGCCAAATCTGACGCATTCCATGCAAAACCCCAAAAATGGACTGGACAAAATTATTGGCACCTTCTCAAAATTGTAAGAAATAATTGCATTCCAAATTTGTGCTGCTCCTGTAATTTGTAATTACACTCACTTGTATCAATTACCAGATCTTAATGGTCCTGTGTCCACTGTGTGCAACATTGTCAAGAAGTTAACTGCCCATGGCATTGTAGCTGATCTTGGATGTGGATGAAAAAGAAAAATTGATCAAAGATTGCAACAGAGGATTATTCGAATGGTCGATAAAGAACCTTTATCAACTTCCAGATAAATTCAAGCTGACCTTCAGGCACAGGGTACAACTGTGTCAGCTCACACTATACGTCACCATCTGAATGAAAAGGGACACTATGATAGGAGACCCAGGAGGACCCTACTGCTGACACAGAAACATAAAAAAGCCAGATTGGAGTTTGCCAAAACTTACCTGAGGAAGCTAAATTGCATTATCTGATAAAAATGCAGGGGTGCCAATATTTTTTGCCATGACTGTGGGGAATTTTCCCTTAGCTTAGTGAATGTGATGAAAATTCACTTTACAAAAAGTACCCAATCTCCTGTAAGAAAATTAGTGAATTTTTCTTTGCACATGACTGATGTCAGCAGAGCTTCACTCATTCACAAAGCTAAGAAATTTCCGTGCAAAGTGAACAGCCTATTTGCATTTGATAAATCATCCCCATAGTGTCTACTTAATATTCATAACTACAATTGGGTGCAAAGAACTAGAAAATCTAAGAAATAAATACCACTATACTTTTTTTAAATAAATTTGGCTGTAGTGCTTTAATTACTGGTTGTAAAAATAGCAGATAAAACAGCTTTATGAAGATAACCATAAACCATTAACTTTTCTTATACTGCTAGCATCAATATTCAATTAACCAAAACATAGGTAGTTCAACCTTTAAGGCCCCGTTCAGACATTGCGTTGTGGGAACAAGCGCTCCTGCTTGCAATTTTCAAAGCGTGATTTCTGCATGTTGTGCATAGGACATCCTATTCACTTCAATGGGCTGCCCTATGGGCATATATCGCCCAGGAGAAGCTCCTGCTACTTTTTGTGCGACAAGCTAAAGATATTTTTAAAACAAGCATTTTGGAACCCAAATGCGAATTGTGCCACCATTTGGAATCATGGTCAAATCGTCTAATGCAAGTAGGTCTAAAGCTCAAGATAACTATTAGAGTAAACATAACAGTGAATAACTGTCCTCTTCACTGGGGAAGGGACTAAAACCACATAATATGAGCTGCTATAATATGAAAGGGGGGGGGGGACTTGACAAGTTGTACCCACTGTCTGTGCTGTTCCACAATTCTGGTCTTCTTAAATAATACATTTTATGGAGTTTCAAATGTAAATACACACACAGGAACAAAGAAAATATGTATGTGTTCGAAAGTATATAGGGACACAAGGCAAGTCCCACCCTTGATGGGTTACAACAGATACCAATCAATGGTAAATACAATGTAATGTACCAGTTATGACCAGTCATTAAATTACACAGGGTCAACAGTTCTTGATAGGGGTTGAAAGCCCATGCTTCTGCTATCACTGGTGAGTACGAAATTAAAGACCTCTTTCTTCTTTTATAGATCTTCTGAATGATACATGGAATACCATTGATCATCCATGAAGTGTCAAGCACCAGGTGAGACAGCTTTTCTTGCTATGTAAAATAAGTGAGCGCTCCGTACACAAATAGCAGCTAGAACACTAAAGGAAATCACAATAACCTCAGAAATGACAACAGATAAATAAAGTGCAGCGCTAAAGAATAATAAATAAAACAAAAAAGTTCGTCCAGTTGGCTGAATTTCATATATGACACAAATAGTAATCTTCACAACAGCAGATAACTCTAAAAAGCTTGTGACAGGAACAATGGCAGAAATGCGCACTCACCAACTGCGCATAGGAAATGCGCATATAACCACCAAATGGAGTTAAAACAGCAGGCAGATGGTGAGCTTCCCTCAGGAGAAATGGTCATCAAACTTGGGTGGAGTAGTAATCTGCTAGATCCAGAGGTCTCCTTTAAGGATATGTGGGTTTTCAGCCTGGGTACAGGCCTCCCTCCTCTGGATACTGGATGCTATTAAGGATTGCTCTGTGGGTGTAATAGCTCCTCCAGAAAGGAGCCAAAGAGAGGGAGTGCCATTAGTGTAGTAAATTATTTGATGTTTATTGAATAAATTATGGTAAAAAGGTAAATAGTAGGGTGCAGGTACAATATACGTGCCAATATGTGATAAAAGCAGAGTACTGCAGCACTGATCCTAAAGTAAGATGGCCGCCGGACCTCCTCATGGTCTCAGCGGCGATGATGTCACACGCTCTCAGCTCCTCCTGAGGCCTTTCGTGCTAAGGCACATCATCAGAGGGGAGGCTAACATTTCCTATGCGCAGTTGGTGAGTGCGCATTTCTGCCATTGTTCCTGTCACAAGCTTTTTAGAGTTATCTGCTGTTGTGAAGATTACTATTTGTGTCATATATGAAATTCAGCCAACTGGACGAGCTTTTTTGTTTTATTTATTATTCTTTAGCGCTGCACTTTATTTATCTGTTAGCTTTTCTTGCTATAATTGCCACCATAGGACGTACCACTTACTCTTCCACATTCCATAGGTGGGAGGGGCACTGCAGCTGTTTGAACTCAACCACAACCCTCAAAACCTCCCTCCTACACACACCTGTCAAACCACATCAAATAGTGAGTGTGGTCAAATTTCACTAACAGTGGGAGGTTCTTAAAAGGGCATTACATATCAGGAGTGCAATAAGTACTGACTGCTGAGTTCGGGGGGGGGGGGGGTTTACACACAGAGTCCAAAGCTCGATGGTGCGCTATGTGCAGAATTCGGGGGTGTGATGCAACATGTACATAGTGCAGAGCACAGGGGTGCGCTGCATACAGAGTGCAGGGTTCCAGGGTGTACTACACACAGAGTGCAGAGTTCAACCTTCTTGCCTTCTTCCACAGCTGCTTGCCTCTGCATCCCCCATCCACATCTCACTTTCACCCATCTTCAGCTCGCTCTGACCTCTACATACTAACCCCCCCCCCCCCCACTGTCCCATCTTCTCCCCCTCCTCCACCTTTCCCACCTGCAAGGATGCAGGGAGATCAGACACTGGGGTTGTCGGCATCCGAACTGCACCCCAGGCACCTGCATCTCCCTTGTCCCCATCCTGCATTCAGTGTGAACCACTCAGGGTCAGATCTGTTGGAGTTGTTGGGAGACAAACTGTCACTCATAAACACAGAAGCAGGACTTCTGTGTTTACATGTGATTTTGGTAAACAGGGAGCAGAGGACCTAAGCCAGAGGTGGAGGAACTGCATTCCACCATGTTCCAGCTGAAAGAAACACCATACGAACCTGACATTCCTACTTCTGCTCTAAGCTGGACAAACAGATAGCTGTGATTAGTGGGTAACAAGCAGATGATCAGAGCTAGTCAGCTAAATGTGACACACCTCCCACCCTGCTGCTGCCGTGCTGCTTCCCCTGTTCCAGCCTTGACCACCACTCCCCCTCACCTATCCAACCCGATCCCCTGCAGCCACCGGCTTCAGGTGCTGCAGGGCAGCTACAGGAGCTTTTAAAAATGCTTACATTTTCCCCTGTCAATCCGTTTCCTGCAATGCCGCCCCCGCTCACCAATTCCTCTGTCTGTCACTTGCGGCTTTACCTATCCCTCGGAATCTGTCCCTTGTTGTCCAGCTCTCCTTCCTCCCCCTCCTGCTGGCTGCAGCTTCTAATGGGGAATATGGGGGAAGCTGTTATTAGGATGGAGAGCGGGAAGGTGTTAAACATGTGTTTACCAGCCCCTTTACTTTCCTTGAATGGATATAGTGAGAGATCAGTACTGATTGGTCCAGTATCCAGTCATCACTGAAATATAGTAAACAGTGTTTACTATACTTCAGTTTTGTGAATGAATAGGAGTCTCTATACAGACTCCTATTCATTCATGTACAGAAAAAAAAGAGACATCAGGGGTCTGCTTAGACCTCTCATATCTCAACGAAGACCCCCTCCCCCCAAAAAAGTACAAAATACTAAAAAATAAAATTGTAAAAAAAAAATAAATCAAATTAAAAAAAAAATAGTAGGCCCTTTTTTACGCAGGGCATGGTTTCTTTCACAAACTCTAAAAGCTGTAAGGGAAAAATTACAAAAAAAGCAATAGAATAATTGCAAAACTGGCCTGGCCACCTGAGCTTAAAAGTGGGGCGCAGGACCTGGCAGCGATAGGGTTAAAGGTGAGTGATACTGCAAAAGGTGCATTTTTACTTGGTGTTTTATTGGGCTATTTTTTTTTTTTACTAGAGTTTTAGGTAAGTTTTCTAAGTAAGTACAGTATATCCTAAGAAAGAAGGGTTTACCTGACAGATAAGTGCATTAAAAAAAAATTTTTGCTTTAAACATGAGCATTGTTTTTTTGCATAATTATACCATTTTGCTAAAATATAAAAAAAAAAGAAAAGTGACAAGTGAAAAGTGAGTTATGCCTACTAGACAAATGCCCTCTGAACATAAATAGTACCCATATGGTTTCTATCCAATTTAAGCAGAATCAAATCCTTCCTATAAATAGTGTTTCCTCCTTTGCAGCTTTGTTGCAGCAACAGAGGCTCAGTGTCGTCACAACAAGAGAGTGGAACCTGGTCAAGAATTGGAGGAATAAATGTGGCGTCCCAGCTATGAGCCAATAACTCTAATGTACCTTGCTGAACCAGCAGCCTAGCTGTACATTTCCTCCATACATTATACAATGTCAAGGCCATATGTGCTGCTCAGTTTATTTAGAGGATGGCTATTTGGGTTGTCAGCTCTCACTGTATACGTGAAATGTACAGGCTGGACTGGCTTGCTAGCTTTTTTTTTTTTGCATACGTCCTAAAAGCATGTTTATGCCTCATGCAAAAGTAGGTTAGTAGGGCGCTGACTGTGAAAAAATATCAGGGGAGAAAAATCCAGTTCTCTTTAATAGTAATAATTCACATCACATCACTGGCTAGGGAGTTTACCTGTTATTCTTTATGTATCGCAGGGTGCGAGTCACAAGCAACGCTCATATCCAATTAAAGTCTTGCACAGCCGTACAACCTGAAAAGAGAAATTGTATAGAAGTAGACTGTTTTATAATTGAAACAGAAACATCTTTCTTATCATGTACAGTGAATTTATCAGAATAAAGATTGAAATGATTAACCTGCTTCCTGCAAGTGTTTATGTCGTTTTTTTTTTGGGGTGTGGTGGGAAGGTCTGAAAATCTAAAGAGATAGGTTGTATAGAGATGAAGCTGGTAAGTGAAAGGAATAAATAGAACACAAGGGAAAGAATGAAGATTAATGGGAGGAAAAATAGAATGAAGAAAGGATAGAAAAGAAGAATGGGGTTGAGGGTGATAGAGGAGATGAATGGCACTGCTAATGGCATGTTAATGGAAATCAGTGTTGAAAAAAAAAGACACCCCCATACCGGTTATTTGTAAAGACAACCCGTGGTGTTTTATTTTAACCCCTTCATGCCAGATCATCCCGGCGTGAAGAGGAGTTCCTGCACCGAGAGGTGGGCGGGACGGGGCGCGGCTTAGTGTCATGTGGCCGCCATGACGTCACGTCACGGCCGGTCACATGATCGGGAAAGGTACCTCACATGTGTGCTGGGAGCGCGCAAGGCGCGCGCTCTCAGCACATATGTTTTTTGTTACATGAACGCAAATGTGCGGCCACTCAGCATCTAGGCCCAGAGACCGGGAGGACGCACATTTGTGTGCGGCCGGCGTGAAGGGGTTAAGTATAGCTTTTGGAGAGAGTAGAGAGGGATTGGAACACCTGTCAGGTTTTTATTGCTAAAACAAGAACAAACAGGGCACTGGATTCCGATATTGTAAGGGTTCCTGAAACTGTCACCAGGCACATTGGCTCCAGTTCACCAGCACTGCACAAAATGGAGACTCCCCTCAGGAACAGGGAAAGGACCCAGAGTTGAGAATCCACATACATACAATCCAATGAGAACTGCTATACTGATGACACTCAAATCTATCTTTCTACCCCTCAGATCACTCCATCAGTCTCCTCACGCATCACTAATTTACTGATAGATATATTGGTCTGGATGCCGGACCACTTCCTCAAACTCAGTCTATCCAAAACCAAGCTCACAATATTTATTCCCCCACGTGCCTCTTCCTCTGTCTTCGCTGTCAAGATCAATCAGTCCATCCCAGCCAGGGTGCTAACTGTTATCCTGGACTCTGAACTCTCCCTTGGGACCCACATCCAATCCCTGTCCAAATCTTGCTGCCTCAACTGCTGCAACATCTCCAAAATATGCCCCTTCTTAACCAATGACCCCACAAAGCTTCTAATTCACTCCCTTGTTATCTCTCGCCTTGACTACTGCAATACTCTCCCCATTGGCTTACCTTTACATAGACAATCCCCTCTTAAGTCCATCATGAATGCTGCTGCCAGACTCATCCACCTTGCCAAGCGTTTGGTGTCTGCTGCCCTTTCTGCTAATCCCTCCACTTGCTTCTGTTTATCCAGTTAATAACATTCAAAATACTAATAACCAGGGCTTTTATTCTCAGAGAGTATGTGCAGGATCTCCCCCCTTCTGAGTCACCTCTTGTCTCTGCCCTTACCCACCTCCGAGCACCGTTCCTTGGTTCAGCTCCCTTACCCACCTCCCAGTATTGCCCCTTTTATAGTTATTTATATGGAATTTGGTATTGATAGAAAGAAAAGCAGTAAAATAGATCCCCTGCAGTCAGCTACAGTAGACCTTCCCACCAACAATGGACCCCCCACAACAAAATACCCTCCAACAACAATAGATCCCTCACAGCAACAATTGACCCCCCCTGGAAACATAAGACCCATCACCAGCAATAGATCCCCCACCAGCAACAATAGATTTCCCTCCCCAAAAGTAGATCTTCTTTATCAACAATAGATCCCTCAGCAACCAGCATCAACAGACTCTCCAGCATACCTCAGCACCCCTTGCCATTACATTCATCCAGTGCTGGAGGTGCTGGAACGCCAGTGCATTCCCCCCTTGTTCCCCCTGAAAAAAAGCCCTGCTAACAACTCTTACAAAGCCCCAGGCTACATCACTAACCTAGTCTCAAAATACCAACCAAATTGTTCTCTCCATTCCTCCCAAAAGCTCCTGCTCTCTAGCTCCCTTGTCATCTCCCATGCTCACCTCCAGGATTTCTCCAGAACCTCAACCATTCTCTGGAACTCCCTACCGAAATATGTCTATCTCCTACTCTGTCAACCTTTAGGTCATCCCTGAAAACCCTTCTCTTCAGAGAGGTCTATCTTGCCCCCACCTAAAAATGGTATTTTTATCGACTCTAACAGTTCATCTCCCACAATTATTACCTTTTGTATCATTTGACACCCCCCCTTCCCCTTGGATTCTAAGCTCTAACAAGCAGGGCCCTGTGATTCCTCCTGTATTGAATTGTATTGTAACTGTTCTGACTTCCCTCATGTTGTAAAGTGCTGCACAAACTTTTGGCACTACATAAATACTGTAAAATAATAATACTAATGAGAACACCACTCAAACATCTAAGAACCCAAAGTTTTTTATTATAAAATTGATTCACAGCAGATACAAAGCATTGGGGCCAAACACACTCCCACTTCATCAGGATTACAAACCAAGTACAAATGCAAAGATCATAAATATAAAAGTAAAAGGTCATGATAAAAATTATATAATATTATATATTATTATTATTATTATATTATATATATGGTAGGTGAATTGGATCCTGTCTAAATTGTCCCTTGTATATGAATCTGAGTTAGGGACCTTAGATTGTACACCGCTTGAGGGTTAGGGACTGATGTGAATGTACAAAATATATGTAAAGCGCTGCGTAAATTGACAGCGCTATATAAGTACCTGAAATAAATAAATAAATATATATATATATATATATATATATATTCATGATCATGCTCTAATTGCTTTTCAGAGGCATTTTACAGGTGGTTAGGAGGCAATACGTTTCCCCCTTGCCTCTTGTTTTAACTCTCTAAATGCAGCACCACCGACGCAAGCAGTTGTGGATTGGCTGTAGCAGGGCCTTATTCATCTGAATGGGTCATGTTCAGCGGCCAGTATTACTTGGCTAACACAATAGTATAATTGCTGCCATGGCCACAGGATGTGTAAAACTGTAGCTGCCTTTGCAGCTAAAGGGGGAGCAGTTAGAGAGAGTGGTAAAAACATATCTCAACTGGGTGGTTTTACCATCTCCCAACCTCAAGTTTGAACGAGCCCTTAGACTTGGATACCTAAAAATACTTTTAAAGTATATGTCTGTCTTAGAGCTTACAAGGCCCATACCACTCTCATACTGAGGTCAGTTTGGAAGGAAGAAAATTAACCTACCACTGTGTTTTTGCAATACAAAGAAATTGGAGTGCTTAGGGAAACCCCACACAAACATGCTTGGAAAAAAGTATACACCATGTAGATAGATCCATGGTGGGAATCCAAAGCAGGATCCAAATCTTCGAGACAGTGGGGTTGATTAACTAAAGGCAATTGGTTTCAGAATGGTAGCTACATTATTAACACTTTGGGGTGAATTTACTAAAGGCAAATTGATTGTGCACTTTGCAAGTGCAATTTCTCCAGAGCTTAGTAAATGAGGTAAAGCTTCACTTTGCAAAGAATACCCAACTACATACAAGGAAAATAAAAAAAAAACAGCAATTTGCTCACACATGCTTAGATGATGGAAGTCACAAGAGCTTTACCACATTTACTAAGCTCTGGAGCAACTGCAACAACTTGCAGAGTGCACAATCTATTTGCCTTTAGTAAATTCAATCCAAAGTGTTAATAATTTAGCTACCATTCTGAAACCAACTAGTACTAGAGGGTACTAGTGAGTATATATGTGTCTAAAGCATTTATTATGAAATGCAGATTAGAAAAAAATATCTCTGGGTAGCCACCGTTTTTCTCTTTTTGTATGGAAAGAAGGAAAAAATTTGTATATCAAATATATAAGTCTATCAAGATGGGTTCTAGTGCTCCTGCAAAGTGAAATGGGGCTATGTCACATCAATCTGCCCTTGTATAACCAGTGCAAGAGGCAAGTTTCCAGTATTTTTCAGTATCAGAGAATAATGGAAAAATAATTTTACATCTACATCATTAAAAAATAACTTCCACACTGCCAAATAGCCAGAAATCTAGAAAACATATCCTAATTTGGTGGTCATATGAGGGTTTAAGCCATATTAGCTGTATAACTATAGACGTCCCTGCTTCTGAAGAAATCTTTATTTTTTTTATTCTGCACAGGGGATAAAAGCTAAGCCTGCATTTTTGCTGAGCACCTCCTGGATACATAGTATTCTGGAATATGTTACAAATCCAACCCATTTTATATCCCTTATTATACAAAGCATCATGCTTATTTTGTTCACAATGACAATTTTATGAGGACTTGCTCTTTTTTTTCTGCCTCCTATACATGTACCTATTTATACACTGCCTGTTCTTATACAAGTCATATACTTGTATCACTACCGCCTTAGGAGTTGCGTACAGTCCTTGAGCTTGGTTTTAAGGGGTTTAATAACTTTGATGGGGTTGAGGGGTGTAGGGGATGCCCAAGGAAACGGCAAACATGAGGACAACTATGTAGGAAAAATGTGGACCAAAAATAGTCTCTCCTTTAAGAGTCTCCTAATCTCTCTCATGTACCTCCTCAAACCCCAAATTAATCCTCCTCTTCACTCAGCTGTAATGGGGATATTCCCTGGGCAAGGGGACCCAGAAGCTGCCAACTTGAAACAGTCCCAGATGAGAAGCTAGTTGGATTCTCCATCTGACTGCCCTCTTCCCTTATCTGGTACAGGGGATGTAGAATTGCTCATTCTATCTCTCCTGCAAGCTTAGTGGGTTGGTGGTTGTCTTCAGGCCTTACGCTGGGATGCCTCCTTCCCTGCTCCACAGGTGTCCTCTCTCAGGAGTTGTTGAGGCAGAGAGATCCCCCTTTCCAGCACCCTGCCAGTAGGTGGGCCCCTTCCCTTTGCCCCCTTCCTGGCTCCACACTCCAGCCTTCTTTCCATCTTCTACCCAACACTCACTCCCCTGCTGATAAGGCTCAATCATATTTAAGGGCTTTCCTGGCCCCATACCAAACCTCCTGCTTGGGGATTGGTCAAGGTCCCTCAAGTATGCAGGCCAGTTCCTCTTCACCCCCACCCACTGACTTCTAGAAACTTCTCCAGCTTCTAGAGCAGGGGGAGGTATCAGAGAACTGACCTGCAGAGCCCTCAGCCCTGAACTAACGTAACCTAACTAACACCCAGGCTCCTAACAAGTCTTTATCTAAAAGAACTAACTCCCCCTAGCCAAACTTGAAGGGCATTACATCCACTACTACAATACAGTTAATTTGTTAATATACTATATTGTCCGACTTAATTCTTAACTTTCCTATTGGCTAAGTGTGGCTCATTTCTACTATTTTGTTTTATTTTTTTATTTATTACAGGTAATTGTATAGTGCCATCAATTTATGCAGTGCTTTACATATATGTTGTATATTCACATCAGTCACTAATCCTCAAGGGGTGTACAATCTAAGGAACCTAACTTACATTCATACATACACATACTAGGGCCAATTTAGGCAGGAGCCAATTAATCTAACAGCATGTCTTTGTAGTGTGGGAGGAAACCAGAGTACCCAGAGGTAACCCAAACAGGCAGAACTCCAGGCAGGTGGTGCTGTCATTGGAATTTGAACCAGCGACCCTAGTACTGCCAGGCGGAAGTGCTAACCATTTAGCCACTGTGCTGCCCATACTACACACAAAATTACAAATTACATTATTTTAAAATGAAAACCCGGAACATCCATAAAATATTATTTGCTCACATTATCCAAGCCAACTTATGGCAATGTCTGTGTTGCCCTTATGGTGGCTATAAATGCTTTGATAAACAATCAATTTATTTTCTGGTTAATCTCTTCTGATAGGAACAATCAATTTAGAGTTGATGGCCTATTAAATCAATATGACACATATGGGAAAGTGGATTTCAATAGATAAGATATGATTGAAACTTGTGGTAGTCATAAACAGTTCATTTTTTGTATCTGATTGATATGTGATTCAATCAAAATGATCAAATCCCAAAACGATTAGCCATGACTTGCCTTCCAATTGATTTGGATTCTATTGGATTTGATCAAGCTGAGTCAATCGACCGGTGGGGGTGGGGGTGAGGGTGTGGGACGGGGTATTGGTGATCATTTTGCATCAACTGGCAGCACTGAGATACTTTATTTATGAATACAATCAGATTTTGACATTTTAGATCATGACATTTCATGGCAGAAAAAGAACTGTAATTGATAAATTACAATCGTATCTTAACTATCATTTGACATCCACTTTTCTGTGAGTGGCATATCGATTGAATAGGTTGTTTAGTAAAGATTGATTCCTATCAGAAGAAATTGATCAGAAAATAAATCAATCCTTTATTGAAGTATGTTTGGCCACCATTACAATTGTCAATTATCAACTGAATCTCTATTTCCATCATATAATCTCATAATCTGATCCACTGAAATATGGTATTGCTCATGACCAAAAATTTTGGTTGACTGACTCATTTGAATGAATTCAATTTAAATTTAGTCCAAATCAATTGCTAAGGGGGCAGAGAAGTTATAACTATTGGATTGTTTATTGATTCAATGATGAAGGAATCGCACATTTATTTACATAGTTACATAGTTAGTCTGGCTGAAAAAAGACAAAAGTTCAACAATTAAAAAAATTGGTTGATAAAACTGAAGAATGTGTGACCACCAGTAGCAGCACCCAAATTCTATAATAGGATCTTGAAGAAGATGAAATGTAATCAGTTGCTGTGCACTAGAATGATCATTTTATTTTGTATTTTTTATTTGTAATCTTCCCAACAATAGTTTTCTAGATGGCAACACAACTGTATGATGCAGTTTGTAGAGGAAAAACAGTTCCTGTTCAACAAACAACTGTTCCTCTAGATCCTGCGCCTGTCGATTTGCTTAAATTGTTTGAGTAGCTTTGCACTTTCTGTCAGTTCTGATAGGAAAAAAAGTTGCTTTACTTCTGTTTCTATAGCTGCATCTCGCAGGCAATGAGGGGATAAGTGAGTGTTAGGGAGTTAGGGATGTCCATTCCACAGAGGTCACCCTGTCACTGTCACTCCCAAGTGCCATATTTAGAACCCTGGATAAGACAGCTCTCCATACATCTCCTCTATCAGCCCACCCCCATCTCTATCAGTTTACAGCAAGCCTCCCTAGATCCCTTTCTGCTGCCTTTCTGCTGCCTGCCTCTCCCATGATACTTTCCTTTTTCTGCTTTTCTGTTCTTTAATTTATAAATCCTATATTAAAAATTAACATGTCTCAGAAACAGAACACATCTGAACCTATTGCAGCTCCAGAGGAGCCCTCTCAAAATGGTGGAAATGGCAAGGAAGAAAATGGTGAAGAAAAGAAGAAAGAACAAGAAGAACTGCCACCTTTCGAGGTGGTGGAAGGGTAAGTTACTAATGACTTTACATTGCTGTGCTACCATTGGTAATGCTAACATAAATGACACTATATATAAGTAAAAGCAATCTGTTAAACTGATAAGCATGTACTGTACCTATACATAAGTGTCCTATCACCAAGTTTTACTTGATGCTATTCATTATTATTCAAATATCTTTTTGGTGTAATTTTAGGAACTTATTACATATCTTTTACAATGGTACTTTAATATTAGCAATTCCATTTAAAGAAGGTTTGATGTTGGCAAGCTCGTTATTCTTTTAGACGTTTTCATAAGATATGTTTGAACTGCAAGTTAAGGTTCACAGAATTTACTCTGGGGCATTTTTTGCACAATCATCTGCCATCTTTTTGGTGTGATGACACTTCCCTAATATAGAAGGTACATGAAAACTGCATGTGATTTTGATAACCATTCAGTTAATGTGGTAAATGTTAAAGCACAGTTAGCTAAGCAAGTATTTTGGTGATGATGAAGATTTTTATGATGTTTTTCAATTTTAGTGATATTGTTCAACTTAAAATGGGATAATATTTCCCTGCTTGTCAACCAGATGGTAGGACAACCTTGTGTTTGTAAAGCAAAACTCATTTTATTGGTTGCTTTAGAAATACTTTACAGTGTTTTGCTCTACATTTGAATCAGACCCATAATCTTGTTAATGGGCCAAATATATATTTATCATTTATAAGGGATGTATGTATTATGTATGGCATACTGCTTACAGTGCGTACTGTATTAAGATACTAAAGATACAAATAGTTATCTATACAGTACCATTAATGTATTTTCAACTGCATGTACATAAATGGCTGTTAGAATATGGAATTTAATTTTCAGCATGCTGATTAACCGTAGAACTTTCTTAAAGCAGATCCTCATCCCCTAGATCCACTGAACCCTGAACTCTGACCCCCTTGGCAGTATAAATAACCATATTTTTATTTTTTCTGTTTGTTTTAACCTTTTTTAAAAAAAAATTTTTTTGCCCAGCCCTGCCACCATTCTCTCCTAAGTGAGAACAACGTGTCTCTGCTTTGTCAGCCTCCTGGGATACCACGTCACATATCCCAGGAGGCTGCAGGAATAGGTATTCACAGCGGCCAGTGGGTGGAGCTGGCTTGTGTCATCGGAAACTGGCTGCTTGAACTCAGAAGAGGCTGCTAGCTTCCAATGGCTGAGGAGGACAAGATGGTGGCATGAAACCTGGGCTGCTGCACCTGATCAGCAGATCTCAACAGGACAATGTTGGATTTGCTGAGCAAGTGAGTATCTAAATCAAGGAAATGCTTTTTGACAGGTAAGTGGGGATTTAAAAAAAAATTACTGGAGAGTAAAGTTCTTCTTTAAAACAAAAAGTATCTGCATTTCATATTTCCATCATAAGTCCATAAAATAAAGGGTTTAATCTTTTTATTCTGCGATAATGGGCAGAACCATGCAAATCATCCCTATATACTCCTAGGCCAACTGTGCCTCCACAGCCACTGTTTTCAGCACAGATAAAGGGGGAGATTTACTAAAATGGGTATACTCAGAATCTAGTGCAGCTGTGCACAGTAGACAATCAGCTTCTAACTTCAGCTTGTTCAAGTAAGCTTTGACACCAAAACCTGGAAGCTGATTAGTTCCTATGTAGAGCTGCCTCAGATTCTGCTCTCTCAAGGTTTGGTAAATAACCCCCACAGTCTAGTATGGCCTGTATAGTTCCATAATATTAGACGACATCTGTGCTATAAACTGATGGTTCAAGAAAAGTTTATATATATATATATATATATATATATATATATATATATATATATCTGTCTTAGTTCTCTAAAGCCTGCAAAATATGTGTTTCAATGGGAAGTTTTCAAGGTGACAGTTAGCAATTAATTTCTTCTGCAACAAACCGACCTATTTTTACTCTTCCCATAGCAGAGACAGCAATGCCCCCCTCTCCAGTTAGAATTACATCCACAGCTGGTCAGCAAACAATAAAAACTTATCCCCGTTATATGTCCATTTTTACTTCTTCATTTTCATACCCTCAGTACCCTATGTAATAGTGTGCAAAACACTATATACAGTATCTCACGGAAGTGAGTACACCCCTCACATTTTTGTAAATATTTTATCATAACTTTTCATGTGACAACAGTGAAGAAATGACACTTTGCTGCAATGTAAAGTAGTGAGTGTACAGCTTGTATAACAATGTAAATTTGCTGTCCCCTCAAAATAACTCAACACACAGCCATTAATGTCTAAACAGCTGGCAACAAAAGTGGGTACACCCCTAAGTGAAAATGCCCAAATTGGGCCCGAAGTGTCAATATTTTGTGTGGCCACCATTATTTTCAAGCACTGCCTTAACCCTCTTCGGCATGGAGTTCACCAGAGCTTCACAGGTTGCCACTGGAGTCCTCTTCCACTCCTCCATGACGACATCACGGAGCTGGTGGATGTTAGAGACCTTGCGCTCCTCCACCTTCCATTTGAGGATGTCCCAACAATGCTCAATAGGGTTTAGGTTTGGAGACATGCTTGGCCAGTCCATCACCTTTACCCTCAGCTTCTTTAGCAAGGCAGTGGTCGTCTTTGAGGTGTGTTTGGGGTCGTCATCATGTTGGAATACTGCCCTGCGGCCCAGTCTCCGAAGGGAGGGGATCACGCTCTGCTTCATTATGTCACAGTACATGTTGAAATTCATGGTTCCCTCAATGAACTGTAGCTCCCCAGTGCCGGCAGCATTCATGCAGCTCCAGACACTCCCACCACCATGCTTGACTATAGGCAAGACACACTTGTCTTTGTACTCCTCACCTGGTTGCCGCCACACACTCTTGACACCATCTGAACCAAATAAGTTTATCTTGGTCTCATCAGACCACAGGGCATGGTTCCAGTAATCCATCTCCTTAGTCTGCTTGTCTTCAGCAAACTGTTTGCGAGCTTTCTTGTGCATCATCTTTAGAAGAAGCTTCCTTCTGGGATGACAGCCATGCAGACCAATTTTATGCAGTGTGTGGCGTATGGTCTGAGCACTGACAGGCTGACTCCCCACCCCTTCAACCTCTGCAGCAATGTTGGCAGCACTCATACATCTATTTCCCAAAGACAATCTCTGGATATGACGCTGAGCACGTGCACTCAACTTCTTTGGTCTACCATGGTGAGGCCTGTTCTGAGTGGAACCTGTCCTGTTAAACCGCTGTATGGTCTTGGCCACTGTGCTGCAGTTCAGTTTCAGGGTCTTGGCAATCTTCTTACAGCCTAGGCAATATTTATATAGAACAACTATTCTTTTTTCAGATCCTCAGAGAGTTCTTTGCCATGACGTGCCATGTTGAACTTCCAGTGACCAGTATGAGAGAGTGAGAGCGATAACACCAAATTTAACACACCTGCTCCCCATTCACACCTGAGACCTTGTAACACTAATGGGCCCAATTTGGCCATTTGCACTTAGGGGTGTACTCACTTTTGTTGCCAACGGTTTAGACATTAATAGCTGTGTGTTGAGTTATTTTGAGGGGACAGCAAATTTACACTGTTATACAAGCTGTACACTCACTACTTTACATTGTAGCAAAGTGTCATTCCTTCAGTGTTGTCACATGAAAAGATATAATAAAATATTTACAAAAATGTTAGGGGTGTACTCACTTCTGTGAGATACTGTAGCTGTTAGTCAGTGCCAGCATTCACTGACAGAATAGTGACATAAATGTTTGCAAAGCGTGTTTTTTTTTTACTTATTTTTGTTATCTTATGTACAGTATATAAAAGCTAGGCAGGAACAACATTATAAGCAAACTATTATTATGAAAAATACTGAGATAAAACAAAAACAACCTACCATAGTAGGGCACTTAAACCAGTCCCATTCCTAAAATTGAACACCCCCTGTCATAATTGCTACCTGATAGTTATGCTGGATAGAAAAAGAGCAGTCCTGATAATTTTTTTTTCATATTTTTTTACATTTTCTTAGTTACATCTCTCAACCTTGCTATTTAGTGCTTGATTTGTTCACTAACATTTGTTACCTGAAATGTTACATGTAATGCTGGGGGGCAAGTATAAGCAGTACCAGAAACTCAAACTATTATTTTAGTACCAGGCCTAACATGAATAATATATTAATTCTATACTTTTACGGTTTTGGTACTGTAATGATTTTTCTTTTTTTGTTAACCAATAAAAAAGAAACCCTTTAGGATACCACTGAGGCACACCAGACATATCACAAGTATACTTGTGGCTGAAAGACTGGCAAGCACCACCATCATGTTGCTTCTAGAACATTTAGTTTACACTATCATCTAAGCTGCTACCTCACTGATGACAACCTTCTTGACACCTTGCAATATGGATTTTGCCTGCAACACTCCATATAAACTGGCCTACTAAAACACATTAACAACTTACTAACTGCTGAAGCCAATAAGCACAACTCTGCACTCTTACTATCACAAATTTCTGTTGCCTTTGATACAGTTGACCACTCATTCCTCCTCTAAATGCTCCACTCCTTTGGTTTCCAAGACTCTGCTTTTCCTGGTTTTCTACCTATCTAAGCCATCTGTTGGTGTCACCTTCAACCCTATCTCCTCTCCTCTTCCTCTTTCTGTAGGGATCTTGCAGGCTCTTTACCTGGACCCCTTCTATTATCTACAACGTAACTACATCTCTTCACTTGAACAGCTGATAAACTTCCATTGTTTCCAATGTCATCTCTATGATGAGATCAAAATCTATCTCTCTAATCCTCAGTTCACCCCTTTAGTCTCCTTGTGCATCACTAGTTTACTGACATATTAATATGGATGTCACACCACTTCCTAAAACTAAATCTATTCAAAACTGGGCTCATAATATTTCTTCTCCCCTATGTCTCCTCTCTGGCTTCAATAGAACAACTAACAGCCCCTCCCCTCATGCCAGGGTGCTAGGTGTAATCCTGGACTTTGACCTCTCCTTTCAGCCCTACATCCAATCACTATCCAAATCTTGTAGTCTTCATCCCTATCATATTTCCAAAATATGCACCTGCTTAACTAATGACACAACCCAGCTACTTATTCACTCCCTTGTTATCTCTCTCCTCAACTATTGCAAATGCTTCTTTGTTGGCCTATCTCTGCAGAGGCTGTTCCCCATTCAGTCTATCATGAATGCATCTACTATACTCATCCACCTGTAGCACCATCATAGTTTAGCTAGGGGGAGCTAGATTGTAATGGTTAGACAGGAGCTGAGTAGCAGTTCAGGTGTAATAGCCAGAGGGGTCAAATTGTGGTCAGGCCTGAGAGGCTCTATGGGTCAGCCCCTTTGGAATTTTTCCCTGCGCTGAGGTTTTCAGAGGAGGGCCTTGGAGACAATAGGTGGATCTGAGGAGTAGTTGGCTGCACTCTTGAGGGAGCTCAGCTAATCCCCAACAGAATGCTTGACAAGGGGCTGGACACCCTTAAAAGTGTTGGAGCCTGCTCAGTGGCAGTGTGGTGTGGTGGAGGGAGAGGTGTAGAGAGTTGGAGGAAGATGTGAAGCTGGAGGAGGAAAGCTGCCAGGAGGCCTAGTGGGATGGTGCCTGACTGTGAGCGTGGAGCTGGAAAGGAGGAAAACTTGGAGCTCACTGGCCCCCTCAGCAAGGACCACCTGTATGTCAGGGAAGGAGCAGCCCAGCTGATAGGCCTGGTAGCAGCAGCCAACCCACAAGCAGTACTGGAGAGGATCTGAGTTAGTACACCTACACCCCCTGGGTGGATAGGGGAAGGAGCACTCTGGTGGGACACCGGATTAGTCTCCTACTAGTGACTGTTCACCCAAGGGACAGGAGCCTGATCCCCTGCTCAGGATAACCTTCAGATTGCTGGGTGAAGAGGTGAATTTCATCTGGGGTCTGGGGTGGTACATCAAGGAGATGCTGGCTATCTCTCCAACAGAGACTGTGTTGCAGAAGAGAAGCTTGTGAATAGTACCAGGAAGTTTGTCCTCAGCTATCAGTTCCCTTGGGCATCCTATACCCCCCTTACCCTATCCCAGTTCAAATCCCCCAATAAATAGCAAATTAAAAGCTGAAGGACTGACTTTCTGACTCAGGATGCAAGCTTGTGAGGAGAATGCAAATTGCCTGGCTGTGCAGGACTATAGGGGGCCCCAATTCAAAAGCAACCCCTAAGGGGGTAGTGCTACATAATAAATCTGTTCATTGTCTGCCACTCATTCACAACTGTGCCTCAAGCTACATCACTACCCTTGTCTTGAAATTTCACCCAAACTTTTCTTTTCAATCCCCCAAGACTCATGTTCTCTAGTTCCCTCATCACCTCATTTTATGCTCACCTCCAGGACCTCTCCAGAGCATCCTCCTTCCTCTGGAACTCCCTATGCCAAACTGTCTGTCTATCTCCTACTCTGTCCGCCTTTAGGAAATTCCTGAAAACTCTTTAGGGAAGCATGTGCCGCCTCTACATAACAACTAAATGTTTACTTTCTCAACAAAATCCCCTGATAGTTATTACCTTTTGCATCACTTGCCCCTCCCTTTTAGATTTTAAGCTTCACGAGCTGGGCCTTTGTTACCTTTTTGTCTTAAATTGCTTTGCAACTGCACAGTCTCTTAAAGTATATGTAAACCCTCACCTTGTAAAACAACCCATTCAGTTTAAAACTTAAATGAAAGGCAAAACATTTGTGTACAGATATTTAAAAAAAACTATTCTAAATACTTTCCCCTCCTTTTTTATAAGTGATCATATTTCTTCTGTTCTGCATAAGAACTGGAGGAGGAGAAACAGCGGAACACTGATCTTACCAGTGAATGGCTGTGCAGGTAGGGGAAGTTGTCAGGACAAGTCTGATCATTGGAGGAGAGCAGGCTGAGTTCCCAGGATAGCTAGAAAACTGACCATGCTGTGCTCTCCTGCTCAGCATGGTCAGTTTTTAATATGAAAGGGACCGACAGGAGCGTGCTGCACCACGATCTGTGCCTACTGTGTCCGGAGGACATAGCGGAACACAGATCGCTGTACGGGACCTCTGTTTGAGGTCCCGATCATGTGATCACTGACTGGCCAATCAGTGATCACATGAATAATAGTAAACAAGATGTTACTTTCTGCCATCATTGCTTGCTACGCGTGAAATCTGTGAATGATCACAGAGGTCACGTGATACAAGGCTATTCACAACAGCTTTGTACCATGTGACAAGCTGTGACCAATCACAGCTCGCACAGTATTTCTGAAGGAGAAGGAGAAATTATTGCTTTTACAGCATTTATGGATGTAAAAGCAATCAGTGTAAAAAAAAGAAAAAATGCTAGGCAGGAACAACATTATAAGCAAACTATTATAAAAATACTGAGATAAAACAAAAACAACCTACCATAGTAGGGCACTTAAACCAGTCCCATTCCTAAAATTGAACACCCCCTGGGATATTTGCTACCTGATAGTTATGCTGTATAGAAATGTACTACTAGGGTGACAGTATGTAAAAAAAAAAAAAACATAAATAATAATAATAAAAAAAAAAAGGTAAAAAAAGTTTTGAAAAAATTAAATTTTTGGTTATAAACTAATTGGGTTATTTTTTTTTTTACTAAAAAGATGGATGAATAAATTGTGGGCAAGATTTCTGAAGAAAGATTATTTATTTACAAAATTTTATAAGAAAAACACTTTTTTTTTTAATTTTAGGACTTTTCCATTTATATAGCAAAAAATAAAAATTCTAGTGGTGAATAAATACCTTCAAAATAAAGAGTTTTATCTGTCTCAAAAAAAAAATTCTAATGGGTACAGTGTTGCATGACCACACAATTGTCATTCACCCACTCCCACATTCCGATCACCCACTCCCACTGAGATCGCCTAGGTGATCGGAAGCAGAAGTTTTGCCTACCCTCCCTCCCTCCCTGTACTCTTGTGGAACATGTGACAGGTCCCAGAAGACGACGGGACAATTCAGGAAGCGCAGCACTACTCGTCATGCACAGTGGGCACCTGGCTATGAAGCCACAAGCTGTCACAGCCGGGTGCCCACACTGAAGATGCCGGCGCCTGGAATACAGGACGGTTGGTGAAACGGGCTACGGCGGGGGCACCGCAGGATCGCGGGACAGGTGAGTGGCTGTTTTTAAAACGTTAGCAGCTACAGTTTTTGTAGCTGCTGACTTTTATTTCTTTACAGAGTGAGTGGAACTCCGCTTTAATGTTCAAATCCCCAAAAGAAACTGAAAATTGATTTGAGTTTGGACTGGAACCTGTTTCTTTGTATATTGCAATAAAGTAGGAAAGGATTGAAATCTGGCTGCTTTTTGTTCTCTGTGCACAGTTTATAGGTTTTTACTACACAATTTTCCTGTTCCTAAAGCCACCATCTCTTACTGTTGTTCCTTACTCATACATACTGAATGCAAAACTCAAATTTACATTCGAAAAAGGTTTATTACAACAGGCTACAATATATCTTTGACAGGCCTTGAGTTTGGAATGGCCATCATGCCACATTTCAAAAACGGTACAATTTTTGCAAGCGACACTCAAATTGGTCTCATTGCTTAATATTAGCAAAGCATATGAGCAGCCATACGTATTGTCTGCTGCAATCCCTACCCCCAGCCTAAACAGGAACCATGCTGAAATCTCTGACAATACATTTGGCGACTCCTGTTTCTGCAGTGAGATATTCTGGATTAATATAGCGATGACAGATGATAGGAGAAGCCTACAGCAAATCTAAAAATATCTTCAACATTTCTGTGACACAGAGAGGTTACGGTGACAGATGCTTTTTGCAGGGCATCACAATCACATAGGCAAAAGGGAATACATTTTGTTATCTCTAACATGGCAACACTTACACAGAAAAAAACTATTGCACATGGGATGCATTTATCTCTCTCCAGTATGACACAAATGCAAGCGTATTATGCATCGTGTTATCAAGTACCCAAGGTAACATATGAAAGAAAGATCTGATGGACAGTAATGCTTCTGTGGGCAATACAATACAGAAAGCTACATGACAGGGAGTACATGTATAGTCAGAATTTCTGTTGCCCTTGTGCAAGGAACTTGTCCTTTCCTCTGTATGGTGACAGTGACAGGTGGAGTAAACAATGGTGAATGTGATCCCTTTATTGGCATTTGAAGGCTTTAACGTCTTTACTATGGTATAGACATCCTCATAATTATTCAGGGTCTGAAATGTACATGACAAGGGACCATATCCAAACGTCCATCTCAAAGGTCACGCTACTAAAGAGAATTATGCCTTTCTAGAACAACAGCTAACAATGCAGCTTGCAAATTGCTTGCATACCATTTACAAAATTATTTGCCATATGCTGCAGTTGCCTAAATACATCAATATGCCTTCACACAGTACTTCTGTGTTCCCTGTGCTGCTGGGTGCCATAGCATTGACACAGCCTACTATGTCTGTAGCAACAATTTAAAACCCAACTACCACCAAAACTTTTTATTAAATTTTGGGTAGCTAGGGAGGATTAAAGATAAAATATTTAATTGCCATCTGTATATCTGTATCCCAATTAGATACAGAAACAAACTAAGTAGTCCATCTAGACTAGGGTGTCAAACTGGCGGCCCTCCAGCTGTTGCAAAACTACAAGCTCCATCATGCCTCAGCCTTTGGGAGTCATGCTTGTAACTGTCAGTCTTGCAATGCCTCATGGGACTTGTAGTTTGGCAACAGCTGAAGGGCCGCCAGTTTGGCACCCGTGATCTAGACTGTTTTATACTTTACATTTTTTTTTTTTTGGAGTATAGACCCACAATTATACCAAGAATGTTTAAATTCATTTTCTGTTGACTGACTCACTTTGTCTGCCAGAATTCTGTTCTAAGCATCCACTAATATCCACCAATCAACCTAGTGTCCACCAATATAAAAATACAATTTCTAAGGTTAGTTTTAAGCCTTCTTTTTGATACTGTCAGGTCATGCTTCTGTATTTTTAATCTTAGCTTTATACTGAAAATACTACGGTCTTGAAACCTAAGCCAGCCATAGATGGAGAGAGCCAAGAAAATCGCTCAGTTCCCCCATTGACATAGTCAGTGAGGCTCTGAGCCATTGTGTTCTCCCTGTGGGGGGAGCTATCCCCATAGGAGAACACAGTGATTACTGCTGTAGGCTATAATAGCTGCTAGCAATAATCGTATGTAAAATCCGACAGGCTGGTTGTACCCAAGTTGATCGCTCGATTAACCTGGGTACATTCAGCCTGCCCATACATGGTTCAAAACTCGGGCAGTCCCTGCTGAACCATCAGGGATTCAAGCTATGGCCGACTTTATTCAAACCCTTATTTTATTTAAATGTTTCAATCATATCTCCCCTTTCGCTTCTTTTCCCCAGGCTGTACATATTCTTCTTCTTATTATTATTATTATACAGGATTTATTTAGCGCCAACAGTTTTCTTAGCGTTTTCCAAATAAAGTGAGACATACTAAAGTGGAACTGCACTTAATCTGGGTATAACAAACCAAAAATGCTATTTAATTAATTTTTAATATTCAAAGCAAACTGAACAATCCATCCATGTCTCCATGCTTTACTTTGCTGAGAAATTATTTTGAAAAAAACCTGGCATTTCTGGCAGTGGCCATCTTAAGTAAGGGTAGGTGATTCATGTATCATTTACTTCCTGGAATCCATCTGCTCATAGCTCAGGCATAGGCTAAGCTGAGAACCCTCCCTCCCCTCCTGAAGGCTCCTGGGATGTATGACGTAATTTGCCTAGGCATGGAAACCAGGAATTAACTGAAAAAAATAAAAAAGGTTTAAAACAAGTAAATATGGTATATTTATCTATTTACCAATGCTAGCAGCATAAGGATTAAAAATAGTCCATGTAGATTGGAAGAGTGAAGTTCTGCTTTAAGTTGCTGAAGTTGCTCCTGATATGTTTTATCCCTTGGGCTTAGTGCCATTTTAGTTTCCCGCCTCTAGACTCATTCTATCTTATCAATATTTTTTGTAAGTGAGGTCTCCAGACTCGCGCACAGTATTAATACATGAACATGCAGAGAAGAATAGTAATTTCTCCTACAGGAACACAGAAAAAAACATTTTTTTTGTAGAGAGAGAAAGGGTTAGAAATGTTGATTTTTTTTTTTGCCCATGCCTTCCTGTCGCAGTAGCAACCACTCATTTCTTCTATAGGCAACACGGAGGCAAAAAAATTAGATAAAATATCTCAAAGGAGTTTATAGAAAGAAAAAGATGTAACAAAAAATGCTAAATCTTTCCCATTTTACCTAAAATTATTTTTGTAAATATTTTATAATATTTATTATATTTATATAATATTTATTTTTAATGATACATGAATTTTAGGAACCTGTAATAACTGTCTGATTTCTATCTGTAGGAGTCGCATCCCTGCCTCTTCCTTTAAGTTCCAGTTTAAGAATGTGGAATACAGTTCTGGGCGAAACAAAACTCTCCTGTGCTACACTGTGGAACGAGGAGAAGGTCAGATCTTCCGTGGGTACTTAGAGGATGAACATGTCTCTGCCCATGCAGAGGATGCATTCTTCACCAATGTCCTGCCACAATATCTCTCCTCCAATCCAGTTGCCGTAACCTGTTATGTGTCATCCAGCCCCTGTGTCGACTGTGCTGCCTGCATCGCTCGGTGCCTGCGACGGTACAAAACAGTGAAACTTCAGTTGGTTGTAGCACGGCTCTTCCAGTGGGAAGAATCAGAGATCCGTGGGGCACTGCGAGGCATAAGCTCTGCAGGCTGTAAGCTTCGGATGATGAAAAGTGCCGACTACTTGCAAGTATGGCAAAATTTTGTGGAGCCTGACATCATACTAGATGAAGAAGGGAATGCTGAGCCACAGAGCGAGCAAGGAGACTTTATACCTTGGGAGGATTTAGAGGAAAATGCCAAATATTACGAAGAAAAGCTTGCAGAAATTTTGAGATAAGCAACTGTTGCGCCAGTGAAATGCCACAGTACAAATGATTGTGGCCTGCTTTGCTACCTTCATTACAAATGTTATTTTTGGTTCTCAGACTTCCCTTGTACATCTTGCTTTAATTATTGTTTCTCCATTGGAGGAATTTACTAAATGCTACCTTTTTACTAAGATGAATTTGCTAGTTTAGTGTAGTTGCAATAAATTACGAAATATGATACATACAGATGCAAAATGTACATTGTTATTTTGAATGGTTCGTGATTTCTTGGAGATGATCACATTTATACATATAGTAAGAATGAAAACAATGTCAAAACCATTGGGGTTGATGGTTTCTGTAAACAGATTTTTTTTTAGCTCTTTAAAAATTTTAAATAATATTGGATGAAGTTAACAGCATATGCTGGTGCCTACTGTCTTATTCACTTCAGTAACAATTCAGTGATAAATTAAAAGGTTTTTAAATTTCAAATATCTTTCAAATGCAATAGTGGTAAGCCATGGTAAGGCATGTGATCATTTACCCCCTGCATGCACACACACATGCAATAAGGCTAGGTTCACATATGTGCGGGTGGTGCGGCTGTGGGACATGCACAAAAATACCTGCAGCCACAGCACCCGCACAGAGCAATGCGGGACCCCTGGGTGGGTGCCATTAATTCTAATGGCATGCCGCCCACACTGGAAATCGCAAACTGTACTGGGAATCTCAGTTCCCGTGCGGGCTTCGGTTTCCAAAGAAGTGCAGGGACTTCTTCCCTGCGTGGCTGGGGCATGGGAGTCCATTCAACTGAATGGGCTCTTGTGCCCACGCAAAACGTGGCCCGCACGGGCGCATATATGTGAACCAGGGGTCAGGCAATGGAGTTAATTTACTAAACTTGGAGAATGCAAAATATGGTTCAGCTGTGCATGGTAGTCAATCAGCTTCTAACTTCAGCTTGTTTAATTAAGCTTTGACAATAAAACCTGAAAGCTGCTTGGTTTCTATGCAGAGCTGTGCCAGATTTTGCACTTTCCAGTTTTAATAAATCAACTCCTGTGTGTTATTGTGTGTTGGTGTGTATTAAGGCTACCTAATTTATTTTTAATAAGCTGGCCTTTTTTTTACTTAAGTGTTTATAGTACTTCAAATAATGAAGTGAGTTATAGGGATAATGATTAATAATAAAGAAATTGCTCATTAAACCCAACTGGCAGTTTAAAGATAAAGCTAAGGTGAAAACTAAATGTTAAGCACTATAATACGTGAATACATGTAAAGTGGACCTTGAGCTAAAATGTAAGATCTAATCTTTACATCATGCCTCCCTTTCATTTCAAATTGCTGCATAATAGCTGTAATAAAAAACATATCTTTTGGGAAAAATAGTTAGAAAACATACTCACTGTACCCTACTGCCAGCTTTTGCACTGAAGAAGGTGAAGTCATGATCCTTATGGCAAGGTATGCTTAGTATCTCAAATCTCGTGAGAAGATTCTCTACCACCATGGTGGATATGGGATACTCAGCAACTCGGAGATCTTGCCTGAAGGACCATGATGGTCACCCACTCCAGAGCAGAAGTAAATTGTAAGGTAAGTATATTTCCTAACTTTTTCCCACAGGCATTTTAATTCTAGCTATCATGTTGTGACGTGAGATGGAGGAGGCCTGCTGTATTGTGTAGACCTTGCGTTTTGCTACAATTAAATTCAATATTCACTGTGCAACTATTATTTTTACATCTGTTTGTATTAATTCATTTTTATGTCATCTAACAAACTATTATGACTAAAGTGGCAGTGGAAATATGTGCACAAAGGCAAGCATATCAAACTTGAATGAAACATTGATCCAAACTGAGTGGTATCCATAAAGGGCCATATTATGTTAATTGAGGGCCGCACCTACCTAATTCCAGAACACAGGTTTATAGCATTTCAGTAATTAACATTACAGTAACAACTACAATGCACAACATCGTATCCCAGAGAAAAGGACTGTAATACATTTCCTAAAGTATTTTGCTGCAAAGTTACATAAGTAATACCTGAAGAGCAGTTGATGTCCTGACATCACTATGAGCCACAAGGAAGAATTTAGGGGACCATATGTGGCCTACAAAAATAGTTTTACATACTTGCATTAAAGGGTAAGTCCACCCAAAGCTGATATATTTAGGTAGAGCCTGGTGGGCTGAGACAGTCCCTGACATCTTATATGTGCTGAACCCCAAAAGGAAAATCTGCTATAACCCCTTACTTTGTTTTGGCCACTTGAGAATTTAAGGGTACCCTACTAATCTTTGGAGTGCCTTCTGCTGCATTTTTCCATATTATAAAATAAATAAAAAGGCCAAGACGGAGCATAGGATCTTCTCATAACGGCCACAGCAGGTGTACAGTCCCAAAAACTCAAACACAGAGATCTTAGCAGTTATGTCCCAGAAAGATATAAGTAAAACATCAGTGCTTTAAATGGAACATCTACAAAAATAAAACACTATTTTTGTGTACACTGATCTTCTATATCACTTCTGCGGTATTAGATTTAGTGTCATCTTCCATTTATAGTCTAAAGTCTAAAGCACTCAGTCAGCAACCAGTCTATCTATAATATTCAGTCCTGACATTACCATAAATAACTTCATAGAAAAATGTTTTAGTTTCTGAAAAACCTCAGTCCAATAAAGGTGGATCTTAGGGGCTTTCAGAATAATATATCATGCCCCCTTGTCTTCCCTTTACTTGATCGTTTCATTTTATCGCATTGTGTTGCTTCCATTTACTTATTTCCTGCATACATTTTTTTTCCTTTGCATCAATGTATATGTTTTTTGTGCTTAATATTGATTTCCAACATCCTGTTAGCACTTCTTTATGTTTCTGTTTTATCATGTTCCCCTTTCAACTGCTTAGTATGTTCATTGGTGAACCCATGTCATGCTTTTAGTCCGTAATACCTTGGTCCTGCATACATTTTTTTTCCTTTGCATCAATGTATATGTTTTTTGTGCTTAATATTGATTTCCAACATCCTGTTAGCACTTCTTTATGTTTCTGTTTTATCATGTTCCCCTTTCAACTGCTTAGTATGTTCATTGGTGAACCCATGTCATGCTTTTAGTCCGTAATACCTTGGTACTTGTAGGTTAAAGGATAACTAAACCCAAACACAATATAATTGTGTATATGTGATATGTTTTAATATGTAATATATTGCAGTGTACTACCAACCCTTAGATGTGGTGGTTGTATTAGTTTTAAATTTTTCAGGCTAAGAATATTGTTGGCAAGTACAGAAAATACCTATTAATCTCCCAGAAATACAGTGTCCTTGTTACTTCTCTTTATTCTGTAAACTACAAATCCTACCACCACCTCCATGAAACTGGGGATAACCATAATCAGTTAGTGTCCATGCACTGTATGGTACCTCCATACCATACAGTGCAGGAATGAATATAGCCACCATAGGCAAGGAAGTGTGTTGTTCATAGAATTACCAGGTGAAAAAAAAGGAACAAAATCCTGAAAAATAAGTAAACAAAAGCATCCACATCTAAGGACTGGTAAGCAGCTATATATTATATTTTTGTTTAGGGGGTGTTAGATGTGCTTTAAATGTCTGAATATTGGGATATATTAGAAAGCAAATAGTTCTGTGGAATGGATTACACAGAACTGTAGTGATAATGCTAATTGATCCCTTCTTATGTAACAACATATTTGTTTTATTGTGTTCTGGGAGATTTGGAAAAGAATGGCTGCCGTGGACATGTGTTTGTGTTCCACTGATTTGTCAAGATTAAAAGTTGGATGAATATTTCCTAAATGTATCTGCCTGTGTTCTGGTTATTGGGACTAATGAGAGACAGGTCTAGTTTTGCTGTCTTCTGCTCTGCAGCTGTCACCTACATGTTGTGTCAGACATTTGAAGTCCTCATTCAGTGCGAAGTCATGCAGGCAGTCCTTTTCATGTCTGTTGGGGTGCAGCAGCTGGAAGGACAAGTGCGGGTGTATGTCTCCTAAAGCACATTGACTGCATTCTGGGAAATGCACATGCACCCGCACCTGCATCACTTTCAAATTAGGACCAGTAGTTGTGTCCGTGCATCCTCTGCATCCAAATAGACATGGATGGGACTGCCTGTACACGAATGCATGGAACACCAGTGCATCCCAAATGGGCAAAGACGGCCCTTTGCACAGATACACCCGTGTGAATGACACCAAAAAATGATTCATGTGTTTACTGTGAATGAGGAAGGGTTAGCTTTCTAGTGCTGTCTGTGTCCCCTCTGGGGAGATTTTTCCTCCTTTCATTTCCCATTGAGAACAGTCACAGGCAGGAAGTGGTGATAAATCTTTCTATTAGGAACACATACAGCAACAGGGTTTTAACATTGTCTGTATCTCCTTTATTGTATGAACTAGTTACAGAAGTCAGAAAGTTGTGATGGTATATTCTGATCAGAACTGAAAATCCCCCCGTTCATGCAAACCACTGCAGGTGTGTATGTTAAGTTAACAACACCCCAAAATCAGTCCACAAAATGTGGTGCGATGTGCTGAATCGCATTGCATGGGTGTGAATACCCATGCGAACCAAAAAAAGGGTCCTGCACCTTTTTGGTGTGGATGTGGTGCAGAATGTATGGCTCCAATCGCACTGCACACAATTCGCATGTGATTTGCACAGGAATGCAGTGTGGATATACCGCACCGCATATGTGTGAACCCAGCCTGAGTCTTGAGATGAATACCAGGAACACAGCTTGTTTGGGGCTTCAATATTTGATTCAAGCATGGAGGTAGGCCAACCAAATCCACTCCCCTGTATTAGCAATATCAGAATCTAGCAACCCCTTTTGCTTAAAGAGGAAGCAAAGTTTTTTTTGTTCTCCCTTGAGCTTTTGCCATAATACAACGTATGCACAATGTACAGTATATGCACATTATGGTACACTTGCAGTGTAAAGTATCACCCTCCAGTGCTGAAGTTCACAGTCTACCTTGACACTCCATATTTTCCTTTTTTTCTTCTGAGTGTTGGAGTCTTCAGCAATCTTGATTGGCCATTGCAGTGGATCTCAAGAAATTTAAACAAAGGTAAACTGACTTTAACTTAAAAACAATTGAAGTTTGTTGGATAAAATTATCTGTTCACATATCAGTTTCTCCTGTTTCCTGGAACTGCTTTTTAAATCAGCCGAAGTTTCTTTTCTTGGACTTGTATTTTTATTGGTGAATGTTCGAGTACACCAAGGGCAATGGCATGGCTTGTATCCAGGGGCGGACTGACAACTCATGGGGCCCCCAGGCAATAGGGGATCATGGGGCCCCTGTGTCCTTGCCAAAACTCAAAAAAGTCTATGAAAAAGGTACCAGGGGCATCTCATGGGGCCCCCTACTGACCCCGGGCCCTCGGGCAGTGCCCGAGTTTCCAAATGGTCAGTCCGCCCCTGTTTGTATCATGATGAATCTGCTATGGATCTGCTGTGGTAAGTGAATATCCTTCAAATTTACTGAGCTGTCAAGCCTTCTTATTGGACATTCTCTGAAAATGATAGAGTTCACTAGGTCAGAGCAAGTATATGCAAACTGACGAATACTTTATCTCTGTAAGCAGCTGCAGAAAATTATAAATAGTGCAAGTGATGACCTGCCATGAACTGACAGCTGAAAAGGTACAAATGGTCACAGACTATGATCATTCCCCTTTTAAAAAAACTAGCAAAGTGTGTCCATTCCAAAATAGGGCACGTTAAACCTCTTCACCAGTATTCAGAATATTAAGTGTGGAAGAGTGTGGCAAAATTTAAAAAAAAAAGACTTAATTAATTTACTTCATAAAAATATGTAATAAGAAATAAGAAAATATTCAAGCCTAAAGTGATTGTAAAGATTTGTTTTTTTATTTTATTAACGTAACAAACAGGTTATACTTGCCTGCTCTGTGCAATGGTTTTGCATAGAGCACCCCTAATCCTCGTCTTCTTGGGTCCCCTGCCAGCTCTCCTTGCTCCACCTCCCACCCAAGCCACTTGCTCTGGGTTCACTCGTGCATTCTCGCTTCTGAGCCCTGCTCTGTGTGTCCATAAGACACACAGAGCGGGGCTTGGCCCTCTGCTCTATGAGGCCATTCTTTAACCCTTTTCGCTGTCTGGGCTATTTTCTTTTTTTACTTTTTGCTCACATGCTAAAATGCACAATTTAGGCCTGAAGACTACTTTAAACCCCCAAAACACTAGATATTTTTTGAAAATAGAGACCCCTATATGACACAATAATTGCACTACTGTTTAGCAAATCTATATTACAGTAAGAAATACATTCAAAATAATTTTAGCACACATAAACACAATAGAACACAATTTTTCTGCAAAGATTTCATAAATGAGGTAAAGTAAATAAATACCAAATATGTCAATTCACAGAATGGTGTACATCTGTGAAAAGTTACAGTACCACAAATTGTCCACAGGTGACCCTTTAAAAGCCTATACAGCTCACCAATTTAGAGTTAAGAGTGAATGATGGCCCCAGAGTGATTGAAGTCACTCCAGCATGGACAGTGACATCTAATATGTGTGGTGCAATCTTTGTTTTCGTATGCATGTTTATGTTTTCAGTTGATGTCTGTGGTTAGACTTCTGTGTTACAATATTGCACTGTATAGTTGTGCTTGCCCTGCTGAGGTGGTACTCCCTGCTGGCCAGGTTTTCCTGGGCTTTTTGGGGGATGTACTGCCCTCTACTAGGTCAAATACATAAAAAGGGAAGGAACCACATGTCAAGGGGAGTCGTAGTTAGCAAAGTTAGAAGTAGTTAGAAAGCTGGAGGTACAGTTCCAAGTCTACCCACTGAAAGGAACAGAATGCTACTAAGGATGGGATCTACTACTTTGCACTTGTGAGAGCCTATTTTAGGTTCCAGGGGTATGGACTCTTGCTTTACCAATGGAATCTATGGACTTTCTCACTTATTTAGGGTATGACTACTGCATGAAGCAATGAGGAGCACCAGTTGACTAACTAAGAGGCACTTAGAAGATTGTGTACAGGAATGTGTATTGAAGAGATCTTATTTAACTGTTAATTTTTTACATTTAACAACTTTAGTAAAGAATATTTATTATTATTAACTTGGCCTGGTCTGAGGTTACTTGAAGACAATCTTAAAGGGGTACAGTGTATGTATGGTGTATTACAAGAACAGGACTTAATAAGGGGACAAGTCAAGATAAAGAAGATGCAGTACAAATGTATAATGTGCAGTGAAGCTGTTCGGAGTTGGCTATATTGCCATTATTAATGACTACAGTACTAGTGTTGTGTGCATAACTAGATAGCCAGCTGGGAAGCAATGAGTTGACAAAGCTGACGGAGTGCCTGGTAGCGAAGGGGGTCGTGTGCTTAAGTTCCTTCCCTAGCAACCAGAACCCCACTAATGGGTCTGACATCGTGGCATGGGCATCCTAGGGACTCAGCCTGGAAGTTATAGAAAATGGAGTGAGGCTTCTGGAGATAATAAGCATAGGATATGCATAACAGTTCAGCTTCCAAGTATTCAAGTGAAACATATGAATTAATGTCACTGGGAGTGAGGAAACCAGTACAGGCTCAGCAGTACCGGCTCAGAAATGCAATACAGGGAGAAGTGTTCTGAGGTCTCTTGAGGAACAGGTATCCATAGTATACAAAGTGTAATAAGGAAGTGATGATGTAGTGAACAATGTAAAGAGTACTGAAGGAGAAAATTGTGTACTTATAGAGAAGCATCGGCTTTAAGTTGTGTGCCTTAATGCTAACCTTGCTTTAAATGGCAGCCTCAGCCCACCTTTTGGGGCACTAGTGAGCACTTTTTCTGGGTCC
Source organism: Staurois parvus (assembly GCF_062004578.1). Classification (NCBI taxonomy): domain Eukaryota; kingdom Metazoa; phylum Chordata; class Amphibia; order Anura; family Ranidae; genus Staurois; species Staurois parvus. Next base: position 3,032,880 of record NW_028317938.1, read on the forward strand.
CCACTTGGGCGCAGTAAGCCATACCCATATGTACATACTGAACATGTGCAATTACACTTGCAAGTATGTGGGGACTTGCAGTGGAGTCCTATGAAGACGAAGATTGAGCTCTGCAGTCACTTTTGTGGCAGTTGTTTTCTTATTCCAGGTCACAATCCTGCACAATGTAATTTTGTCTCTTGTGGTCAGTTGACCATGCCATCTGCACTTATGCTTATCAGACAATGTTTTCTGGGAAACTGTACATGCTGTCAGAACTTTTGATACTGTACCTTGTGACACGTTAAATAAATTGGCAACTTCAGTAACAGAGGTACCAGCTAAGTGGGAACCAACAATTGTTCCTCTTTGAAGCTCAGTGAGCTCTGACACAACTCTGTAATAATAGCAGGGTATGCAGTGAATGATGAAAGTGAGGCTTCCCACTTGTTAGCCAGGTGTATCATCACACAGCAGAAGCAAAAGAATGTTACATCACTTCTGCTTTCAACGCAAAACATGTTGTCACTTTCACACCTGTAAATCATGTAGTGTTTTCATTTTTTTGTCTAACCCCTGTACATGCTTGTTCTCTCCCAGGGGCCCCCTCAACATAACATAACTCTACCATGACCTCCAGGCTAGGTTCCTAGGTATGCTGTGCCATGGACTTGGTACCAGTATTTTGAGATTAGGGCACTAGTGAAGGGGACAAACACAACACAGCTTCACTACCAGAGTAACCTTCACCCTACTCCAAGTCACTCATTTCCTGGCTGGTTGGGTGCCTTAAGCAATGATACATATATGATTGTTCCTAGCAACAGTAATATAGCCTAAACTACACAATAAACTACATGCTGGATTAAATGTACTGTATCTACTCTAACTTTTAGTCCATGATGTAAGCCTTTTTCTTTAGATATGCCATGCATTGCACCTCTTTTGAGAGACCAAGTGATTGAAGGAACAACAAACAGTCTTTACTGATGTAGTGCAAAACATACAGGAACAATTCTTCTAAAGCAGCTTCAAATATATTCCTGTAGAGCAGGGGTGTCAAACTGGTGGCCCTCCAGCTGTTGTGACACTACAAGTCCCATCATGCCTCTGCCTTTGGGAGTCATACTTGTAACTGGCAATCTTGCAATGCCTCATGGGACTTGTAGTTTGGCAACAGCTGGAGGGCCGCCAGTTTGACACCTGTGCTGTAGAGAGTTCTCTAAGTGCCCCATAAAGTGACTGTACCCTAGGCATGATTTGGTGACAGTCCACAATGACAACAAAGTCCATGATTGGCAGTTACAAGTCTATGAAGGTCTCCAGGCTCCAGGCCACACAGGGGAACTCAAGGGGGGTGACCACTCTGGCAGTGTAACAGCTACATTTTTGGAAGCATTTACCCAAGCACCTCTCTCAGGGCATTTCAGTGAGCCCTTTTTATGAGGATCTCAAGAACATTGGTGGGAAAATCTAGCCAATCAATTCCTCAGATCCACCACACATCTACATTGAAACAAATCAGTTGAGAAACAGTACAGTTAATCCAAATAGCTGCTGTCAGCACAGCAGAAAAACTTAAACCCCTTGTAGGCATCTGCCTACATGCAGGTACCAATTTTTTCAGATATTGGCTATGTGACTCCTGATGAAAGAAAGTAATATAGATAATTAACTGTTGTTTTTTTATTATAACACCTACAATTATTAGCATTATATGCAAGCACCATACCCTTCATGCTGGGTACACATCAAGGCCTCATGTGCACAGGGTTTCTGTTTAGCTCTTCTGAACAGCAGAAATCTTGTCAGGAGAAAAGCTGCTTAAAAAAAGTGGTAAAAGATACATATTGCACACACATTTTAGCCTGTCTAGGTGCATCAAGGGTTTGAACATTAACCACTTCAAGACCGGACACTTTTACCCCCTTCCTGACCAGGGCAATTTTCAGCTTTCAGCGCTATCACGCTTTGAATGACAATTACGCGGTCATGCAACGCTGTACCCAAATGAATATTTTACCATTTTTTTGAAACAGATAAAGCTTTATTTTGGTGGTATTTATTCACCGCTGGGATTTTTATTTTTTTTGCTATGTAAATGAAAATGTCCAAAAATTTTGAAAAAAAGTGTTTTTTTAATAAAATTTTGCAAATAAATAATATTTCATCATAAATCTTTGCCAAAATTTATTCCGTTATCTTTTTAGTAAAAAAAAAAAATCCAAATTAGTTTATAACAAAAATTATAATTTTTAAACATTTTTTTTACATTTTAATTTTATTTTTTTATATTATTATTTTTAATTTTTTTTATTTTTCTTTACATACTGTCACCCTAGCAGTACAGTGTCACCATGGTGACACTGTACTACTTGTGGGGGGTGATGAAGATTTTTTTTTTTTTTTTTTTACACATTGCTTTTACACCCATATAGGGTGTAAAAGCAATCATTTCTCTTTCTCTCTGTGTGCATTCATGCACTCATTGAGAAGTACTGACTGAGCTGTGATTGGTCACAGCTTGTCACATGGTACAAGCCTGTTGTGAATAGGCTTGTACCATGTGACCTCTGTGATCATTCACAGATTTCACATGTAGTAAGCAATGATGTCACAAGTGACATCTTGCTTACTACTTTGCATGTGATCACTGATTGGCCAGAGGTCCCGTCCGACGATCGGTGTTTCATTGTGTCCGGAGGACACAGCGGGCACCGGATCGCGGTGCTGCGCGCTCCCAGGAAGCGCGCACAAGCAGGGTGCGGGGAGGCCGTTTATAGACGGCCACCCGACCCTGCAGTGCCACCGTCCGGCCGTTTATATGCAACGGCCGGTCGGGAAGTGGTTAATGAATTCCATTGGTCAGAATACAAATTTAGTCTGGCCATTCAAATGCACTAACACTCAAACGCTAGTGTTTTGGTGTGTTTACATACAATGATCATCAATACAATGAACAAATATATTCAACGCTCACACAATGATGAATAGGATGGTAGCGGATAACTACACATAGATGAATAAATGAATAAATGAGAAATTGGAACTGACTGTACAATGGATGTTGTGACAATTGTCAAAAAGTCAATATGTCCATAGAATGGGCAGAATGAAAAGGAAGTGGACCAAGGGAACAGAGCACATGGGATGGGACCGGCAGTTCCTTGTCAAGGATGTCGGGGATGCCTCGAAGGTTTAGGCACATTCAGCTTTTTTCTGCTCTTCAGCTCCTCTCCTGAATGTGCCTTTGGTGGGGTTTTTTTTCATATTGTAAATGCTCCTCCTCTAATACTGTATGCCTGTAAAAACATGAACACAAAGGCTAACATAGAAGAGAAAAAAAAGTTGTAACATCTGTGGTTTTTAAGCTCAGTGTGCATTTATCTTTAAAAATACTGTATAATATGACCTGATATTTTATATTTTGCCATTAAGTATTGCTACAATAAATACAATGGTGACAGGGGGCATACCTGTTTCATGTAAATTAAAAATCTTAACTGGTTGGGATTCTGAACTTCAAGGTAGCTGTACATACTTAAAAATCAATTAGTAAAAGCCCCGCCACAGACATTGAGCAGCGAAGGCCAATAAATTTTATTTTAAGACTAAAGCTATTAGAGTAAATGATGTTTTAATCTTTTCAGTTACAACATAATAAATATTTTTCCAATGTTGTCTGAAGCTTGACAAAAGGGTTTAAATTTATCTTGGTCTTTATAAATCAAGGAACAAATTAAAATGATTAGCCAATATAGCAGAAAATAACAACAAAATTAAATAAGCAAACAGGCCTATAAATTTTAGTTGACAATGAGGCTTTTGGATGTTAGCACTGAACACTGAAATGCTGTGGCTATAGTATCATCAGCCAAAATATACTTATTGAAAGGTTTTTATTCAGAGAAATTAATATTTTGAAACTAGTACTGGTCAAACTGGCTCACTTAAATCTAGATTTGTGGCAAACCAGACCAATCCAAACTGAATACATATTTGCAATATATTCACTGGGCAGACCAATCTGTTTTAATGAGTTCAAATGAGTCATGAGTCCAAAGGAGTACTTTGGACTCATTATGAGTCCTTGTATATGCCATATACACCACGTACAGTTGTGCTCAAAAGTTTGCATACCCTGGCAGAAATTGTGAAATTTTGGCATTGATATTGAAAATATGACTCATCATGCCACAAAATGCTCTTTTATTGAAGGGTGATGATCATATGAAGCCATTTATTATCAAATAGTTGTTTGGCTCCTTTTTAAATCATCAACGATAACAGAAATCACCCAAATGGCCCTGATCAAAAGTTTACATACCCTGGAATGTTTGGCCTTGATACAGACACACAAGGTAACACACAAGGGTTAAAATGCCAATTAGAGATTAATGTCCCACATCTGTGGCTTTTTAAATTGCAATTAGTGTCAGCGTATAAATAGTCAATTCGTTTGTTAGCTCTTACGTGGAAGCACTGACTAGGCTAGATACTGGGGATCAGAAAAGAACTGTGAAAAGTCCTGCGTAGCAAGGTAATGGAACTTTACAAAGATGGAAAAGGACATAAAAAGATGTCCAAATTCTTGAATATGCCAATCGGTACTGTTGAATCACCTAATAAGAAGTGGAAAGTTCGGGGATCTCTTGATACCAAGCCAAGTACAGCTAGACCAAGAAAGATTGCAGCCACAACTGCCAGACTAATTGTTCGGGATACAAAGGGAAACCCATAGGTAACCACAAGAAAAATACAGGCTGCTCTGGAAAAAGACAGTGTGGTTGTTTTGAAGGAGCACAATATGATGACTCTTGAACAAAAGTGAGCTGCATAGTTGAGGTGCCAGAAAGAAGCCTTTACTGCATCAATGCCAGGGTGGCACACTGGCTAGGTTGTTTCTATCTAGAGCAGGGTGTCAACTGGCGGCTTTCCAGTTGTTGTGAAACTACAAGTCTCATCATGCCTCTGCCTTTGGGAGGTGAACTGTCAATCTTGCAATGCCTCATGGGACTTGTAGTTTGACAACAGCTGGAGAGACACCAGTTTGACACCTGTGATCTAGAGTGTCATGGTGCACTTAAAGTGGCAGCTGCCTTGTAAATCAATGGTATGATATTGAGATATTCACTATATGGAATGGGGCATTCTTGTCTCTAGTATTAGGAAAACTGTTAGACAACTGTAGGAATACAGTTCTTGGGGTCCTATATCAAAATTCTGTTGGGGGCCACAGCAACCTCTCTCAGTGGCACTTGGCAGTTTCAACTTTGACAATATGTGCCTCTGGTCTCAAAATTAACTATGCCTAAAGGCCCATTCACCCCAGTGGGTGTGCAATATGCTTTGCATAAGCACACCCACTGGTATGCATTGTGTAAGGGGCAGTTACAGCACATTCCACTGTTTACTTTTTTTTCCTATGTAGAGCTACAATAGTGGGAGCCACTTGTTAGGATGGGTCCTTTGTTCACTGCTTTGATGTTTTCAAAAACCTCAGCCTCTCTAACACACCATGTTGAGTGTACAATCATGCAATACAACAGAAAATCCCTGCAAATAACACCTAGTACCCAATATAGTGCTATATCAAAGAAGACATGCACCAAACCAAGTAGTAATCTTAATATATTGTCACCCAATATGATTAGTAACAAGGTAAGCATAAAATGGATTGAAGATGGTAATAATGTTAATTAGAATATAAAGTGATTAACAGTATTAGGCAAAGGATGACATCTGACCTCCAAATCAACATAAATAGTAGCAAGGCCACCTGAAGTGCAGCAGTGAGCAGCAGTAAAGTTGAATCTGCTATATGCTGGTCCTAGACTGACTGGGTTTGCAGTGGTCAAAAGAAAAAGGAGGATTGTAGAGTCGGGGGGGACAGAGGAACAAAGGGGACCTGCTAAATAACACAGGTCTGCGACTAAAAAGCTGTTTGATTATTTTCATCTAATTTCCATGTATTTTGGTGTGCTGAAAACAAATAAAATATTGAAAAAACTCCTAAACGTCATGATTTGCCACAAAATGCAAAATTGTCTTAAAATTTATCAAATTTTTTTAATTTTTGGTATTTTTTTATATTATGGGTTTTTAACCAAATTTAAAGTCCAAATTGCTATTAATTAATTCACATAAGTGCATTTAAGATATAAAATGCCAAAAAAGCCTTAAAGGGGTTGTCCGAGTTATGTAAAAAAATATATAGCACTGTAAACCTGATGGTCAGCAATATATACATAAGCTAAGCAAGTTTTAGGGAAAAAAAATTCTATTTCCTCATTTCCCTAGTTCTCCTCTGGCCCTTTGTTGTTATTTGCAGGTAAACAATCTCTGCCCCTCCCCCCCTGCAAAGGGGGTGAATACAAGTGCTGCTCTGAGTGACATGTCTGACTACTGGGATACTCAGCAGCATGCTGTATGTGTAAGCCTCAGTCTGTGCTTCTAATGGTAGAAAGGGTTAATCTTTCCTGAAGAATCCAGTGGGTGGGATACCAAATACCCTTGTTTTCTGTGGCTATGGGACAGTCGAGACCGACAAAATCACTGGACCAAGAAGAGTTGGCAGCCGAGGGTGCTAACAGTCGGTGAAAAAAATGTCCTCCAAGACACTTTGGTACCTTCCCATAAAGTTCTTCTACCACCTCTCCACATAAAATTGGGACTGATGAAGCAATTCGTAAAATCACTTCCAAGAGATGGAGAATGCTTCAAATACTTGGTCACCAAGTTTTCAGGCCTATTGGAGGCAAAAGTGAAGGAAGGTGTGTTTGTCGTACCAGACATTAGGAGGCTTATAGTTGATCAAGAGTTTGTCAATACCATGACGGATCCTCAAAAAGTGGATTGCATTTAACTAGTTGCCGACCGCAGATAGCCCAATGACGGCTGCACTGCGGCCGGCCAGTTCTGAGTGGACGTCATATGACGTCCTCCCAGAACGCGCTCTCCTGCGCGCCTCAGGGGGCGCGCACCCGGCGATCTCCGTGATCGCTGTGTCCTACGGACACAGCTGATCACGTGATGTGGTAAAAGGCCAATCACAGCGGCCTTTTACCACGTGATCAGCGGTGTCCAATGACACGCTGATCAGAGGGAAATGCAAGTGCCGGTTCTCGGCTGCACTTTCCTCACGCTGTCAGATCGTGAGGAAAGTACTGCCGAGAACTGGCAGTTGTCAGAGCGGGGATCAGCACCGACCTGATGATCGGTGCCCAGCAGTGCCACCCGCAAGTTCCGCCCAGCACTGCGCCCACTAGCTCCGCCCACCTGTGCCCAGCAGATCACCCACCTGTGCCCAGCAGTGCACCCACCTGTGCCCAGAAGTGTCACCTACCTGTGCCCAGAAGTGCCACCTACCTGTGCCCAGCAGTGCCACCCACCTGTGCCCACCCACCTGTGCCCACCAGTGCCACCCACCTGTGCCCACCCACCAGTGCTGCCCACCAGTGCCACCCACCAGTGCAGCCCAGCAGTGCTGCCAGTCAGTGCCACCAGTCAGTGCCCAGCGGTTGTGCCAGTCAGTCCCGCCAGTCAGTGCCCAGCAGTGATGCCAGTCAGTGCCGTCTATCAGTACCCATCATCAGTGTCACCTATCAGTGCCGCCTATCAGTGCTGCATATTAGTGCCGCCTATCCGTGACACCTCATTAGTGCTGTCTATCAGTGCCGCCTATCCGTGCCACCTCATTAGTACTGCCTATCAGTGCCCTTTAGTGCTGCCTATCAGTGCCCATCAGTGCCGCCTATCAGTGCCCATCAGTGCTGCCTCATCAACGCACATCAGTGAAGGAGAAAAATTACCTGTTTGAAAAATTTTATAATGGAAACAAAGAAACTTTTTTTTTTTTCAAATTTTTTGCAATTTTTTTATTTATAGCGCAAAAAGTAAAGCGCCCAGCAGTGATTAAATACCACCAAAATAAAGCTCTATTTGTGAGAAAAAAATTATCAAAATTTCATATGGGTACAATGTTCCATGACCGCGCAATTGTCAATCAAAGTGCGGCAGCGCTGAAAGCTGAAAATTGGCCTGGTAAATAAGGGGGTATAAGTGCCTGGTAGGCAAGTGGTTAAAGAAGTCCTACAGAAATGTTTAGGCAATAACAAAGATCCTCACTACAAAAAGATCGTCATACGAATGCTGAAAGCATTTCATGCTTTAGGTTGCCTGATGAGTTTGAAAGTGCATTTCCTCAAGTCCCACCTTGACTACTTCCTGAAAATTTGAGTGAGGAACAAGGTGAACGATTCCACCAAGACATTAAAGAGATGGAAAGTAGATACCAGGGAAAATGGAGCATTACAATGATGGCAGACTACTGTTGGATGCTTCAGAGAGACATTCCAGATGCTACTCACAAGTGTAAATGCACCAAGAGGAGCCTTACAGGGAAGAAGAATCGAGTTTAGTGTGTGTAGATGAGCTCATTTCAGTTCAAAAAAGGATTTTCATGAAAAAATTGTAATAAAACTTTAATTTTGTAAGTCTATTTCCATTTATATTGAGGTATTGCCTTATTTAACATAGTTACCTAAATTGTCAGGAAACATGATGTCCTATGACAAATTGGAGGTCATTTTTAGTGCACCAAAAAACATAAATATTACGTGGAATAACCAAAACAACTCTTGAAAAAAAATTTGCAGACCTGTGTAATTGTTATGAAAGGGGCAGTCCTTTGAGATGTTTTTCTTCCAGCTATCTTTGGGGCCCTTTGTTAAAGATTTTGTATATAGCCCTACAGAACAGACAGTGTACAGTCCACATGTGTTTATCTGCTTCACTGCAAACAGGAAACAGGACATTTTATTCAGAGAAAAGACATAGAATTTATCATAGATACAGCTACAAACTTATAAACACTGACATCTACTGGTAGATGACAGAGAATATATCTCTACTGAATACTGATATAGTTATAATACAAAATACTTGAACACTGTACTTACAACACCCTTTCTTTTGTATTAACAATTTTTATTGATTTTCACACACACATATATATATATATATATATATATACACACACAAAGAACACGTTAAAAGAGAACAAAAAAGAAAGAAGAAGCACATCGATGGTGACATCTGCATGTCAACACCCTTTAAGAGCGTTGGTGCACTTTATGACAGTTGCAGTAACTTTGTCAGGGCTCCGGGTATGACCAGAGGTGTGTGGACTGACACAGGGAAATGCAGGCTTCAGATATGGTATAAACAACATGATTTATTAAGGCTAACAATACAAAACGCAGTGCAAAACTAAATATAAACACAGTGCAAACAAACCAAACCACCTACAGATAAAAATACATACAATGCAAGAGTCGTCAGGCAGGCCGGGTCAGTAGCAAACGGGCAAACGGAGTACCAGGAACAGGCGGGAGAGTGGTCGGGGTCACAAGCTGGGTTCAGTAACTCACGGGCAGCGTGATGCAGAGGGTCAGGCAGAGAATGGTCAGAGTCACAAGCCAGGGATCAAACAGGAGAAGTCAGCAGATGTCAGGATCAGGCAGGGTCGGCAACAAGTCAGGCAGAAACAGGAACAGGAACACAGGATACAAGATACAGGGGCCCATGGAAAAACACACACCAAGGCCTTGACTGTGAGTCTGGCCATTCCTTAAATACAACCCCTGCAATCAGCTTCAGGTGTTTGGCTGACTGCAGGGGTGAGTCTCTGATTGCTGAGATCACCCGCTGGCCAGCCCTGGTACTGCAGCCCACAAGGCAGGTGAGTGCCACCATTATTAGCAAGTCCATTCCTGACAGTACCCCCCCCAAGGAGCGGCCTCAGGACGCTCCAAACAGTCCTAGCTGGGCAAAATGTTCCACCGCCTGTTAACTGGTGGGATATCAAAGACTGGCACATCGGGCTGGGCACCGGACAGAGGCACATCGGGCGGGGCACCGGAAAGAGGCACATCGGGCTGGACGCCGGACAGAGGCACATCGGGCTGGACGCCAGACAGAGGCACATCGGGCTGGACGCCGGACAGAGGCACATCAGGCTGGACACAGGATCACCAGGCGGAGCTGCGGGCACCGGGCCACCAGGCGGAGCAGCAGGCACCAGGCCACCAGGCAGGGCAGCAGGCACTGGGCCACCAGGCAGGGCAGCAGGCACCGGGCCACCAGGCATCAGGTCATCTGGCTCGACAGTGGGCACCGAGTCATCTGGCAAGGCAGTGGGCACCAAGTCACCAGGCACGACAGTGGGCTCTGAGTCAACTGGCACGACAGCGGGCATCGGGTCACCAGGTATGACAGCGGGCACTGGGTCAGACATTGGATCGTCTTGCTCGACAGCGGGCACCGGGTCGTCTAGCTCAACAGCGGGCATCGGGTCACCAGGCACGACAGCGGGCACTGGGTCATCAGGCACGACAGCGGGCATCTGGTCACCAGGCATGACAGCAGGCACTGGGTCATCAGGCATTGGATCGTCTGGCTCGACAGCGGGCATCGGGTCACCAGGTATGACAGCGGGCACTGGGTCATCAGGCATTGGATCATCTGGCTGGACAGCGGGCATCGAGTCATCAGGCACGACAGCGGGCATCGGGTCACCAGGCATGACAGCAGGCACTGGGTCATCAGGCATTGTATTGTCTGGCTCGACAGCGGGCATCGGGTCACCAGGCATCAGGTCATCTGGCTCGACAGCGGGTATCGGGTCACCAGGTATGACAGCGGGCACCGGGTCATCAGGCATTGGAATGTCTTGCTCGACAACGGGCACCGGGATACCAGGCTGCACCATGGAAGGCTGGTTCTCAGATGGCAGACTGACCGATTTGGATACTGGCAGGATGGTACTGGTTGGAAAGAATTTTCGCCTTTTCCTGGTTTTAGTTACTGGAGCACTGTAAGTAAGTGCAGGTTTGTAAACGGATGGAGCAGCTGAAGATAGAGAAGAGCTGAAGGATGGAACAGAGGAGGGAGCAGTTGCTATAGAGGACTTCTTTACAGGGTTAAAGGCAGGATAGGTGCAGCGAGTGGGAGCAGAGGACTGATATGTGGTAGTTAGCAGAGTATACTGGGCCGTCACTGGGGGTGCTGTCGGGGATGCAGGAATAGAGCTTTGAAGAAATAGATTAGAAGCAGGAATGGGTTCTTGCAAGCTGACTGAGGCTGGGTGCAACAAATCTGTCCATGTCTGCAGTACTGGTTGAACAAAACTCAGCTTACACATAGCCTGTCTGATCAAATTCTGCACTGCGTTTATGCAATCCATAAGCACATGTGATGGGCAAGCTGCATAATGCTCATGGAAGCAATCTGGATCATCCTCCAACAACCATACTAGTGATTCCACTTGTTCCACACTAAATGGGGGAAAAAAGTCATTCCTGCTTTCAGGGGTACAGGACCGAGCCAACTCAGCACAAACCTGGATCGATGGCTACAGCTCAGAAAACTCTGTGCCCTGATCTACTAGGCAATGAGCGATCCTTATACACTCTAGTAGTTGATCCCTGGGATACTCCTTCAGAGTCTGATAAGCATAGTCTTTGTCATCAAACAATAGCAGAGATAAATACACAACCTCATCAAGATTTATCCTACCCAGCAACAATAAGCCAAGATGGCTTCCCTGTGCAGCCACTTCTGGTAAGGATGGGCCTTGGTGTAATGTCAGGGCTCCGGGTATGACCAGAGGTGTGTGGACTGACACAGGGAAACGCAGGCTTCAGATATGGTATAAACAATATGATTTATTAAGACTAACAATACAAAACGCAGTGCAAAACTAAACATAAACACAGTGCAAACAAACCAAACCAAACCACCTACAGATAACAATACATACAATGCAAGAGTCGTCAGGCAGGCCGGGTCAGTAGCAAACGGGCAAACGGAGTACTAGGAACAGGCGGGAGAGTGGTCGGGGTCACAAGCTGGGTTCAGTAACTCACGGGCAGCGCGGTGCAGAGGGTCAGGCAGAGAATAGTCAGGGTCACAAGCCAGGGATCAAACAGCAGAAGTCAGCAGAGGTCAGGATCAGGCAGGGTCGGCAACAGGTCAGGCAGAAACAGGAACAGGAACACAGGATACAAGATACAGGGGCCCATGGAAAAACACACACCAAGGCCCTGACTGTGAGTCTGGCCATTCCTTAAATACAACCCCTGCAATCAGCTTCAGGTGTTTGGCTGACTGCAGGGGTGAGTCTCTGATTGCTGAGAGCACCCGCTGGCCAGCCCTGGTACTGCAGCCCACAAGGCAGGTAAGTCCTACCATTATTGGCAAGTCCATTCCTGACAAACTTGCATGCAGTATAGGTACAGTATAGGTATGGTAAAGTCTTGGCACAGGAGCAAGGTAGATGTGGTTCAGATGCAATAATGGTATAATACAGTATAGAGTTGGTATAGGTGCAGTCTAGGTTTGGAATAAGAGCTGTGTAGAGTGCAGTATGGGTGAGGTCTGGGTTGGGTACACTTGGTGTCCTGCTCTCATTGGCTCAGTCCCTGCAAGCAGTGTCAATAATGTGCAAATAGCCCTCTCACTAGTCCCTGGGATGCTGCAGTGATCTCTCACTGTACAAGGGGGTGCCCCCTTGGTCTCTCCCTGAAAGCCTCTGGTGATCAGTGGTGGGAAGCAGAGGGTGAGTGGACGCTCCAGTCTCCCTACGGCAGCAGTGCAGGTGCTCTGATGTAGGTGGTGCTGTGCTACCCTGGGTGTCCTCCCAGTCTCAGGCTCAGATTTCCACTGGTATGCTCTCCCACTGGCAGGTGAACATCCAGGTACAGGAGCTCTCTCTCTCTCACTCAATCAGTGCTAAGAGATAGAACTTTCCCAGGCAGTTCAATTAAAATCCCCTTTCCACTCCTCCTACTGTACAGTAAGGAGTCCTTTTTGCCCTATTATATAGCTATCATCTCAAACTACAATTCCCAGGAATCTCAGCGCTATGCATAGAAGTCTATGGGTGTTATGATCCGCCAGGTGGTGCCTCAGGCTGCCAACTGACAGACCTACTCAGAGCGTGGGGTCTAAGCCCGGGCTGTGCTTTCATCAGAGCCCCTGATGGTGGGGATGGACTTGAAACAGTCCCGGGCCAGGTCACGACTTCCGAGCAGGCCCACCAGTGGCTGAGGAGACCTTTGGGGACAGGTACCGGGAGAGCCAGATATGAAGAGGATGGCGGCCCCAGCAGGGTAGTAACGGATCGTGGGCCCGTGAGGGTAAGCGGGGTACAGAATCGGTAGGCGAAGAGTAGTCGGGTCACACGCAGGGTCAGCAGGGAAGTCAATCCGTAGAATGGTCAGGGCAATCCGGGTCAAACGCAGGAGCAGGCAGAGTAGTCAGGACAATCCGGGCCAATCACAGGAGGAGGCAGAATAGTCAGGGCAATCCGGGTCAATCACAGGGGCAGGCAGCGTAGTCAGGGTCAATCAGGGTCACCAGACAGGTGCAGGAACTCGGGATCACAGGAAGACCTTGCGGCAATCTGTGACAGTGCAGGGCATCTTTAAATAGTGCGCCCTGCACTGTCATTGGCCGGCTAGGACGCGCCCCCGGCTGTCATTGGGCGCCTGAGGCGCGCCCCCGGCACCTACTGCGCATGCGCGGCGTCCTGTCAGCCGCGGCTCGCCGGGACCTAGTGCCTGTGTCCCGGCGCGATCTGCCGCCAATGCGCATGCGCGGGGGACAGAGCCGCGATCGAGGAGCACGGAGCCGCGATCCCTGACATTGCCCCCCCCCAATGGGCACCCTCCGGGAGCCCCACTGATCTCTCCACCGCGGGTGAGCACGACAAAATTCCCGGATGAGCCTGGGCGCGTGGACGTTCTGGGCGGGTTCCCATGAGTTCTCCTCAGGGCCATACCCCTTCCATTTTATCAGGAACTGTGTCTGGCCCCCCCTCCGTCGGCAACTGAGGATAGTCTCCACTTCATATTCCTCCTGGTCACCTATGGTGACTGCCTCGGGAGGTCTGGATTCACGGTCCGGGAAGGGATCCGGTCTGGATGGCTTCAGGAGAGATACATGGAACACAGGATGTATCTTGAAGGTCTGCGGAAGCTCGAGTTCGTAGGCCACCTCGTTAACTACTCGTTTTACCGGAAATGGGCCAATGTACTTGGGTCCCAGCTTCCTTGAAGGACACAGCATCTTCAAGTTGGTTGTTGCTAGCCAAACCTTATCCCCTGGTTGAAGCAGTAATTCTCCTCTTCTCTTTCTGTCGAATGCCCTTTTACTGTCCTCTTGGGCTTTAGCGATGGCTTCCTGAATTGTCTTGTTATTGACAGAAAAGAAGTTCAAGATGTCTTGAGATGCCGGTACCGGATTCTCAGGCATCAGATCAGGGAGGAATGTGGGATGATACCCATAATTGGAAAAGAACGGGGATTGACCCGTAGCTGAGTGACTCGAGTTGTTGTATGAGAATTCCGCGGAAGGCAGCAACGACAGCCAGTCATCCTGAAGGTAGGATGTGTAGCACCGTAAGTACTGTTCCAGCGTCTGGTTTGTCCTCTCAGTTTGGCCGTTGGTCTGTGGATGGTAGGCGGATGAAAGCGACAGCTTGATTCCCAGCGATTTACATAAGGCGTTCCAGAACCTGGAGGTGAATTGGACCCCCCGATCTGACACTATATCTTCGGGAACACCATGAAGCCTAACCACTTCCTTGATGAAGATCCGTGCCGTTTCCGGTGCTGATGGGGTCTTCTCCAGGGGCACGAAATGTGCCATCTTTGAGAAGCGGTCGACGATCACCATTATTGCAGTGTAGCCCTGGGATGGTGGAAGTTCGACCACGAAATCCATGGCTATCATTTGCCAGGCCCGCTTGGGTATGGGTAATGGACGTAACAATCCCCATGCCCTGCTCCTGGAGGGCTTGTTCCTTTGACAGGTGGGACAAGTTCGGACATAATGCTCACAATCCTTGATCATGTCTGGCCACCAGAACGAGCGCCGTAGTAGATCCAGAGTTTTCGTTACCCCGAAGTGGCCCGCCATTGGATGGTCGTGGCAGTGCCCTAGGACCAAGGTTCGCACTTCTTCTGGGACCATGATCCGGTCTTCCTTCCAAAATAGCCCACCATGGCTCTGGAGGGGTGACCCAGACGGAACTGGTAGTCCTACAGAAGCATCGAGAAGCCGGGAGCGAAGTTCCGTTTGTAGAGCAAGGAAACTCCCAGAAGGTAAGATGGTGTCAGGTACCACAGCGTCGTCGGGGTCCTCAAACATGCGGGACAGAGCGTCTGGTTTAGTGTTCTTAGTACCAGGTCGGTACGTTATATGGAATGAGAATCGAGAGAAGAAAAGAGCCCATCTCGCTTGGCGAGGTCTCAGTCGTTTTGCCGTTCTTAAATATTCAAGGTTTTTGTGATCTGTGAATATTAGGATTGGGTGTGTGGCTCCTTCCAGTAAATACCTCCATTCTTCAAGAGCAGTTTTAATGGCCAGGAGCTCCCGATCTCCAATGTCGTAGTTACGTTCCGCTGGTGTCAACTTCCTGGAGAAGAACGCCACAGGGTGCAGTAGTTCCTTGGTACCATTCCTTTGGGACAAAACCGCTCCTACCGCATTTTCGGAGGCGTCCACTTCCAAAACATATGGGAGAGAAGCGTCTGGATGGCAGAGAATGGGAGCAGAGGTGAACAATTCTTTGAGCTTTTCGAATGCTGTCTGCGCTTCGGGAGTCCACTTAAAGCGGACCCCTTGTTTCGTCAGTTGCGTGATCGGGGAGACCAGACCGGAGAAGTTCCTAATAAACTTCCTGTAAAAGTTGGAAAAACCGATGAAACGCTGTACCCCCTTTTTGTCGGCGGGTATTGGCCAATCTAAGATCGCCGTGACTTTCTGGGGATCCATCGCGACCCCCGCGGAAGAGAGAACCAGTCCCAAGAACGTGATTTCGTGCTGTTCGAAACAGCACTTTTCTGCCTTTGCGTATAGCCCGTGTTGACGCAACCGTTCTAATACCCGTATCACGTGACCCCGATGAACCTCCAGTGAGGGGGAAAAAATTAGGATGTCATCCAAATAAACCACCACGAAAATATCGAGAAAGTCACGAAAAACATCGTTGATAAAGTGCTGAAAGGTCGCCGGAGCATTACAGAGCCCGAACGGCATCACCAAATACTCGTAGTGACCGAATCTCGTACGGAACGCCGTCTTCCACTCATCCCCCTCCCTGATACGGACAAGGTTATAGGCCCCCCGCAGGTCTAATTTAGTAAATATCGTTGCCGATCTCAATCTCTGGAGGAGCTCGGGGACTAGGGGTAAGGGATAACGATTCTTTACCGTTATTTTATTCAGGTCACAGTAGTCTATGCAGGGCCGTAACGATTTGTCCTTCTTCTCTACGAAGAATAACCCGGCCCCGGCTGGGGATGTGGATGGACGAATAAATCCCTTCCGAAGGTTTTCGTCAATGTATTCCCTCAGTACTCCCGATTCTGTTTCGGACAAGGAAAAGATACGGCCGAATGAGATTTCAGATCCGGGTAGGAGGTCTATGGGGCAGTCGTAGGAACGGTGCAGAGGGAGAACATCAGCTCCTCGCTTACTAAAGATGTCTAAGAAGTCATGGTAGGCCGGAGGAATAACCTGGGATAGATCGGTGTCGCCATCCAAGCACAGGAGGAACTGGGGAACCACGGATCCTGTGACGTGGCAGTGACTCAAACAATAGGGTGAGCGAAATTGAATTGTTCCCTTTTCCCAGTCAATCTGGGGGTTATGGGCCCTCAGCCAAGGGAGCCCCAGAATGACTGGAAAAGGGGGGATGCGATGGCATCCAAACGGAGGAACTCCTGGTGATGGTCTGCCATTGTGGTGAAAATGGGTGGTGTCTCCTGGTCCACCACCCCTGATTTTATACGGGACCCATCTGCCAAGAAGATGTTGAACCCCCTTTCTTTGGTCTGGAGAGGGATTTTTTGCTGGTGGGCAAAAGTCAGATCGATGAAGCAACTACAGGCTCCTGAGTCAACGATTGCGGTCACCGACAATGTTCCTCCGGGGAGCTGTAAAGACACAGGAATGGCCAGGTAACTCGACTGATCATCCCTTCCTGCAGGTAAAGTAAAAAAAACGGGCGTGGACTTACTCATTTTAGCAGGACAGGAGCGCACCTGATGACCAGCTTCCCCGCAGTACAAACATAGGTTCTGTGATAGTCTCCTCTGACGTTCCTCGACCGATAAGTGGGAACGGGCCAATCCCAGCTGCATGGGTTCCGGGTTGTCCCCTGTTTCCGTGCTTCGCGGATGGTTCCCTGGGGTTGGAGCTGTATCTCTGGATGGAATCCATGCCACCCTTTGACCCTGGCTGCTCCTTTCCAG
Organism: Staurois parvus; assembly: GCF_062004578.1. NCBI lineage: Eukaryota > Metazoa > Chordata > Amphibia > Anura > Ranidae > Staurois > Staurois parvus. The sequence continues at coordinate 3,050,180 of NW_028317938.1, forward strand.
CCGACGTTCCCTTAGTCTACGGTCAATTTGAATGGCCAACTCAATCAGTTTTTCCAAGGAGTCAGGTAGACCTACTCGTGCTAGTTCGTCTTTGAGAGACTCAGACAGCCCGATGCGGAACTGGTGACATAAGGCCGCATCGTTCCATCTGGTGTCTCCCATGCAACGCCTAAAATCGGACGCGTATTCTTCGGCTGTCCGGCGGCCCTGCCGCAGAGAGTATAGAGTAGCCTCTGCGGAAGCAGCCCGCTGAGGGTCGTCATACAAGACGGCCATGGCCCGAAAGAACTCGGTCACGGAGTCAAGATGGGGGTCGTGCTTCTCCATCAGACGGTGAGCCCAATCCTGGGGCTCATCCTGAAGGAGGGAGACTGTAAACCCCACCTTGACGGTCTCGGTGGTGAACGTGCGGGGCTGTAAGTCAAAGTACAGGGTGCAAGCGTTCCGGAAGGCTCGGAAGCGGCTCCGGTCACCACGGAATCGTTCCGGCAGAGGAACGCGGGGTTCAGGAGCTAGGGGTGTGGCAACCGCTCCGGATACCGGGTTAGCGGGAGGTTCTGCAGGTGGAGGACTCTGAGCAGGGGGAGTCAGGGGAGCTAATGACTCCATGCGGTCCTCCAGTCGGGCGCAGCGACTGTGGAAGTTCTGGAAAGCCTGGGTCAAGGTTGCCAGGTGCTGACAAATATCCTCTAGGGACGCCGGTCCACTTCCTGGCTCTGTCATGGCCGCAAGGTACTGTTATGATCCGCCAGGTGGTGCCTCAGGCTGCCAACTGACAGACCTACTCAGAGCGTGGGGTCTAAGCCCGGGCTGTGCTTTCATCAGAGCCCCTGATGGTGGGGATGGACTTGAAACAGTCCCGGGCCAGGTCACGACCTCCGAGCAGGCCCACCAGTGGCTGAGGAGACCTTTGGGGACAGGTACCGGGAGAGCCAGATATGAAGAGGATGGCGGCCCCAGCAGGGTAGTAACAGATCGTGGGCCCGTGAGGGTAAGCGGGGTACAGAATCGGTAGGCGAAGAGTAGTCGGGTCACACGCAGGGTCAGCAGGGAAGTCAATCCGTAGAATGGTCAGGGCAATCCGGGTCAAACGCAGGAGCAGGCAGAGTAGTCAGGACAATCCGGGCCAATCACAGGAGCAGGCAGAATAGTCAGGGCAATCCGGGTCAATCACAGGGGCAGGCAGCGTAGTTAGGGTCAATCAGGGTCACTAGACAGGTGCAGGAACTCGGGATCACAGGAAGACCTTGCGGCAATCTGTGACAGTGCAGGGCATCTTTAAATAGTGCGCCCTGCACTGTCATTGGCCGGCTAGGACGCGCCCCCGGCTGTCATTGGGCGCCTGAGGCGCGCCCCCGGCACCTACTGACAGAGCCGCGATCGAGGAGCACGGAGCCGCGATCCCTGACAATGGGCTTGCTTGGGTTTAGATCTCCCCCTGCTGGCTAGAGGAGAATGGTGCAGCATAACGTCAGTATCTCAGTAGTGAGAGAGAAGAATAAAAGGCAATGCCTCTTTCTCCATATTGCTGTAGCCCAGCACCTGACTACACTTACCGTATTTTCCGGCGTATAAGACGACTTTTCAACCACTGAAAATCTTCTGAAAAGTCGGGGGTCGTCTTATACGCCGGTGCGAGCCTGTGTCAGGGCAGCACTTTTTTGAGGGGCGGCGCGGCGCCGCCCCCCCTCCTCCTCCAACGGACACTAAGTACAGGGGTGGGCAGAGGGGCTGCTGTACCTTACCTGGCTCCGGTCCCACGACGATCCGGTCCAGGAAGCGCGGCTGCTCCTTCTTTCAGTTCGGCCGCTCGATGGACACGCGGCCGCTTGGCTCCGCCTCCTCACCGGTGATTGGGCGCCAGCACTGGAAAGGCACACAGGCGACCAATCTCCGGCGAGGAGGCGGAGCCGAGCGGCCCCGCGAAAATCGAGCGGCCGAACTGGAAGAAGGAGCAGCCGCTCCTCTCCCGCACTGACACTAACGATGGGGCACTATTCCTCCTCCACACTGACACCAACGATGAGGCACTGTTCCTCCCCCACTGACACCAACGATGAGGCACTGTTCCTCCCCCACTGACACCAACGATGAGGCACTGTTCTCCCCACTGGTACCAATGATGGGGCACTATTCCTCCTCCCCACTGACACCAATGATGGGGCACTATTCTCCCCACTGATACCAATGATGGGGCACTATTCCTCCCCCACTGACACCAATGATGGGGCACTATTCCTCCCACTGATACCAACGATGGGGCACTATTCCTCCCACTGATACCAACGATGGGGCACTATTCTCCCCACTGATACCAACGATGGGGCACTATTCTCCCCACTGATACCAATGATGGGGCACTATTCCTCCCACTGACACCAATGATGGGGCACGATTTCTCCCACTGACACCAACGATGGGGCACTATTCTCCCCACTGATACCATTGATGGGGCACTACTTCTCCTCCCCACTGACACCAACGATGGGGCACTATTCCTCCTCCCCACTGACACCAATGATGGGGCACTATTCTCCCCACTGACACCAATGATGGGGCACTATTCTCCCCACTGATACCAATGATGGGGTGCAATTCCTCCCACTGACACCAATGATGGGGCGCAATTCCTCCCACTGACACCAATGATGGGGCGCAATTCCTGCCACTGACACCAATGATGGGGCGCTATTCCTCCCACTGACACCAATGATGGGGTGCAATTCCTGCCACTGATACCAATGATGGGGCGCTATTCCTCCCACTGACACCAATGATGGGATGCTATTCCTCCCACTGATACCAATGATGAGGTGCTATTCCTCCCACTCATACCAATGATGGGCCGCTATTCCTCCCACTGACACCAATGATGGAGCACTATTCCTCCCACTGACACCAATGATGGGACACTATTCCTCCCACTGACACTAATGATGGGACACTATTCCTCCCACTGACACCAATGATGGGGCACGATTCTTCCCACTGACACCAATGATGGGGCACTATTCCTCCCACTGACTAATGATGGGGCACTATTCCTCACACACTGACACTAATGATGGGGCACCATCATTGGTGTCAGTGGGAGGAATAGTGTCCCATCATTGATATCAGTGGGAGGAATAGTGCCCCATCATTGGTGTCAGTGGATGAAATAGTGCCCCATCATTGGTGTCAGTGGGAGGAGTAGTGCCTCATCATTGGTGTCAGTGGGAGGAATAGCACCCCATCATTGGAATACCATACTGAAATAGCATACCATATTGAAATCAAATCTGATGTTTTTTCATTTTTATTTGGTGTGCGTTGGAAGAGGGGTAGTCTTATACGGCGAGTATAGCTCAAACCCTATATTTTAACAGGAAAAGTAGGGGGTCGTCTTATACTCCCAGTCGTCTTATACGCCGGAAAATACGGTACTTTATCGAACTGTCTAAAAAATTAAATTTAATTAATTTCTATGAACTGCAGTGTGTTGTGGTGTGGCGCGTAGTGTTGTGTACAAATGCAATCTGTCCTACTCCAACACAATTCATTGGTGTAAACTGCATGAGGCAAAATGCTTGGGAACATCATGGTGTGAATGACCCTTAAATCGATGACAATCAGCAGGAGAGCTGTTAGAATTGTCATACACTACAAGGGACCAGTGCTGTAAATATACTGTAAATTGCCAGGCAAGGGAGAGGCAGCACTTCATGGAAGTAACGTTTAACTTATTTTTCCAGCAACCGACTCTGTCCACAGTTGTCTTTTTTCTACATCAACCTTTTCAGGGATATACGATCTCCCACTGCTTTCACCACTACAGGAAGTGCGTACCGTCATGTTTTAGTAGGCAGTAAAGAGGATAAATAGTTGCAGTTGCAGAAATAAAAAAAATGTTAACATTATTTTATATTATGACATAACTGTTAGAACCTCTATGATTAAGCTCTGGTGGCTGGGGCAAAATGCATCAGAGGGTGTGGGCTGTGTAGGAGAACTGTCTGAGGCCACTCCACGTATATACTCACACTTCACTCTGGCTTTTTTTTTCTTTTGTTAGTGATCCATCATATATTAACTTTAACCCCTTTCCACCCTCAGTCTGTTTTCCAGTGTAGCTCTATCTCCACATAAGCTGCTTGGTAGATTGTTCTCTGTTTTTCTGCCTCGAGACTGAGAACAACCCAAGCCCCATTGACATGCCAGGTTAAGCAAATGGATACAGCACTGCTACTGAGAGTACAAATATAGATACCCTGCACACAACTAAGGTTCAGTATAAATAAGTAAACATCAGACTGGTTAGCAGTAAATGAACCCAATACATTGTCATGGGTTGCAGTAAATAGCAGTATGCACATAAATGAGTAAGTAAAGGATTACGTCAATCTCATTTCACTACATAATATGTTCACTAAGCTATAGCAGCATAGAATGAAGTTCTGTGCAGCTAAATTAAAGTAAAACTGGTAATCCACGAAATCAGAAATAAGTAATGGCATTAGAAAACAGTAACAGCAATGATAATCAATACTGCAATAACTCCTCAGTAAACAGTAGGCTATATTCACTTTAGAGTGCACTCTATATGAATGGCAGCAATGAAATTTAAGACCATCTAAAGAGATACATCCTGCTTGGAATTTAGGAAGCATTCTTGGGAAGCAGCTATCTGAGTGAGCAGTCTTTATTCCTAGTTCTTCAATTGACCAGCTTTGGGGCCCAGTCTTTTCAGTGGTGCACATGTGTACAGTCGAGTAAAGTGTGCATGCAGAAAATAATGCTGCTAGTTAGATGGTCAGTACTGTGTTCAGTCTTTGCAGTTTTAGAGATACAGTAACAGAGGTCCCGCTGTTCAGATGTCTGCTCACTTCAGGATCTGCCTGGAGTGACTCCAGTCCTCAGCAACCCAGTTTGACAGCACTCTGATCTCTGTCTCAGCCGCAGGCTTGTAGCAGTTTGATGTGCCCACAGGAGCAGCAATGTGCACACCTCGGTCTCCTTGCAACAAAGAGAAAATCCCTCAGTATTCAGCCTGTGAAATACATCTCTCTCTTTATACCCAGCTTGCAGTGGAAATTGCAGTCCAATAGTCCATTAACTGCCATAGTAAGGTTTCATCCCTCATAATTCAGTGATGCCAACCATCAAGTCTCTTGTGCTTCTGCTTCTCAGCTTCCCCTGCTGGATGGAGGCAGGGTAGTATTAACTCATTCAGCTGAAGTCCAGTGGAGACATGGAAAGTACTGCAGCACAGTGTCCTAAACAGGGGCGGACTGACCATTTGAAAACTCGGGCACTGCCCGAGGGCCCGGGGTCAGTAGGGGGCCCCATGAGATGCCCCTGGTACCTTTTTCATAGGCTTTTATGAGTTTGGGCAAGGACACAGGGGCCCCATGATCCCCTATTGCCTGGGGGCCCCATGAGTTGTCAGTCCGCCCCTGGTCCTAAAACGCTCTCTGCTTCTAGCCAAGCACCTGTATATACCAACGTGATGCCCTGTACTAAGGATATATTACATACATTTTCCTCTTTGAGAACAAAACACTTTAAGTGTTGAGCAAACTGTTGGCGCTATATAAATCCTGTATAATAATAAAATAATATAATAATATTAAAAAATAATAATAAATTAATTAAAACAGGAAAAAATGTTTGTTCATCTGTGTACATTTCCTAGCTATAATAAAAACTGAGCCTTATATGTTCTTTAAAAACCATTAAAAAAATTAAGATATGCAAATTGATCATGGAATTATTGCTAAGTCAGCCAACACATGCTGTGATAAATTTGGCCTTGGAATTTAGGCTTTGGTGACCTCCAGCCAGGAAAGGTTTAGAAAAATTTTAATCTTGTTATTTTTTTAGCAGAACTACCTTACTGAAAACTAAATATTTAAGCATGAAGAAACATGCTGGGATTTTTACATCAGCAAGGCTGTTATACATAATCAATGTCGTAGCCCTGGCTAGGAGAGAAGTTAAGGGCAATATATCTACTTCTAGATGATGAGAAAGCCCAGGCTTTAAAAACTTCATGGCAGCTGCTTTCTGTACACTTAAACAGAGGGAGTGGCGGGACTAGAGACTCCATGATTGTAAAGACTCCATCTGTTCTTCTATTATCAGTTCTTCCTTACTGGAACCAACTGTGACCTCTCCAGTCCTTAATGATACAGTACTGGATCTGTGTTATCTACACACACACACACAGACACACACATTTGTTTTTGTTTTTTTAATTTACCTCTCCATCCCTTCCCCCTTCTAAGACACATACTTTGTATTAAGCCAGGGCTGACTTGGCTCCCAAGGTTTTGCCTATAACTAATATATCACTTTTGGATGCATTGTAGAAATACAATACTACTACTGTACTATTTTTTTTTTACTTTTTTTAATATAGTTTAATTTTTTTTAATATTGAAATTCCAAATGCTTACAGTGATCAGAGGAATTTAATAATCATTTTACCCTCACAAGTTTACTAAATCATCCATTTAATTATGAAAAAATAAAAATGTTTAAATAAAAATACAACATTGTAAATATTTTATGTGTTTTATTTTAAATTAGCAGTTTATTATTCTATCAGTGTGCGAACAGATGTATCAGCAGACTGTGAAGATTATATTTATTGCGCTACTCATGAGAATGACACCTTCTCTCTAAATATTGTGAATAGCTGAAGAAATACTTTTACATTCTCATAATGCTAGAACTACATGAATACAAGGCATTCTTTGATTGGACCAGATGGAGACTGGGACTTTACTACCCCTCCTCTCCACCTTGTCCAATCAGAGAACAACCTGTATTCACTGCAAAAAATGAATGGCAGGACTTGGAAGATAACGAGCAGGGGCGGACTGACAACTCATGGGGCCCCCGGGCAATAGGGGTTCATGGGGCCCCTGGTCCTTGCCAAAACTCAAAAAAGCCTATGAAAAAGGTACCAGGGGCATCTCATGGGGCCCCCTACTGACCCCGGGCCCTCGGGCAGTGCCCGAGTTTCCAAATGGTCAGTCTGCCCCTGATAACGACTATCACTGTAGTAGTACCAGCTACAGTGATTTTCAGCTTTCCAAGCTGCTCATCAGCTGTGAGATATGCGTACTTACATTGTGCCCAGCTGGACCTATGTAAGCATGCAATACAGGTCATTCTTATAAGTTTGGCTTTAAGGCAAGCCATAGATGATGTGATTTGCTTTGGTTGCAGGAAAGAAAATCACTTGATTCCTGCATCACCACAGTCAGTGTTGTTGGGGGAATCCCTCCCTCAGCTCTGCAGAATACAATCAATACTGCTAGTGGCTATAGCCAACGGCAGTAACCACATGTAAAAAGTCCAACTTTTTGTGCTGGTTGTGCTGAAGTCGATCAATGGATCTAGTTCAGTACAACTAACCTGCCCATACAGGGGCGGACTTGCTCATACCCATGTTGAGTGACTCACGCAATGCTGTTCCCTACCTTTTCATGCTTAACTGTGATGCCCATCCATGGAAGAGTTTATGTGCATATTTTATGGTCCCAGCCAGGGGCAGACTGACAATTCATGGGGCCCCTGGGCAATAGGGGATCATGGGTCCCCTGTGTCCTTGACCAAACTCAAAAAAGCCTATAAAAAAGGTACCAGGGGCAACTCATGGGGCCCCCTAATGACCCCGGGCCCTCGGGCAGTGCCTGAGTTTCCAAATGGTCAGCCCACCCCTGTGCCCATAGATGGATCAAATCTCAGCTGGTCCCTGCTGAAACGGCTGAAATACGATGCATCTGTAGTCGGCTTAAAGCTGAACTCTGGGATAAGCAAATATTGTCTAAATACATGTGTATTATTACTTGAATCTCAGTGTGCTTTGTGTATTTCTTCCACATCTGTGGAGTAATCCAGTATGAAACTCTGCTTGTGCAGGGCGACTGGTTTTGTCTCCCCTCCTGTAGTTATCTGCAGGATGCTTGTAGTTGGTGGAACTTGATGCACACCTTCCACTGCTTTGCATTCTGCACAGGCTATGTACAGCACAGTGATGATGCCATCACTAATTTTACAAGGTCTTGGAAAGGCGTTTGGTGAAATTATAACCACTGTAGCTATTGAAGAATATATTTTCTTGAATACATTTTGTTTTATTGAAAAACAAAATCAGTACACAAATACACAATTTGTCAAGAACAAACAAATTGTTTGTGCTCCATCCCTAAAAATTCACCTAAAAATTCAATCAAAAAATTATCATGGATAGAGATAATAGGATGAAAACACTTTAGCTCAGGACAAATTACACCATAAGAGAGAGTAAGCGAGGGCCCTTTACTCTTTTTCTGTGCTGTTCTCAGGCCAAAACTGCAGTGTCAGAGGTCTCCAAGCACAGTGACCAAACTTTTTCAAATTTAGAGGGACATCATTTGTTATTGTATGTAGCCCTGTGCAGAGGAAGAGCAGAATATACCATTATTTTAACCTATTTAGAGTCTGTGGTGCAGAACATTTCCAATAAAGTACAACTGCCTTCCTGAGATAGTATAGCAATATACCAAATAAAGTTCTGGTCACTCTTTTATGGCCAATGGTTTCACAAGACCTAACAAACAAAACCCAGTTTCCTGGGGTACCCAAATAGCAATTGCAACCAGTATGTACTTATGAATGTCCACGTCCAGAACAAACTAATTAAATCTGCATTTGAACTGGAACACCGCCAACATGCACTAGAATGGTCAGCAGAAAATTTTCCCAGCCTTGCTGATGTGAAGTATTAACGATGAATAGGTCTATCTTTGGCTGAGATCAGTTGGCTAAACGGATAATCCCAAATATCATCTCATATAGTGTTTTGGCTGTTTTGACACCTCACTTATTGACCTGGTTCTATCTAAGATTATAAATGTAATAAGTGATTACAACCTTCTGTCTACACATGAATTTAGCCAATCCTCAAGTAGTCATTACCAATAATGTTAATACCAAATGATAACAACTGTGCAAAAAATAAAGATTTAATTTATTTACACAGAAAAGAAGCTACTAATCAATTATAACAAAATATAATGTAGCCGGTATAACTTTAAAAGTAGTGATATTACAATGCAAATACAGAATGTTACCAATACATAGAGAACTACAGGAAAGAACGTTACAGGAAAGAAACACAGAATAATGATAATATGTTACACAGACATCCTGATGACTGGGCTTCAAAAGAGGAAGTGGGGGTCTTGCTTTGGGGTTATATACTCTTTGGAAAAGACCACTTCTAGACTCACCCACCCAGCTAAAGTCACACCTTTCCACATATCTTAACCTCTAATGGGTGGGCTCAAGACACTGGTCAGTTTAGGTCACCAGCTGTTAAAAAAAGACAGAAAGTCCCAGCTGCCTTCGTTCCCTCTCAGCTCAATCGAGTCCTTTAAAGTGGCATCCCCCAGAGTTATTTATCACATATCCCTTTTGTGCTATTTAACATGACAGCCAGAGAATTCCAAGGCTGGCTTAAACTTAGACCCCTATCACAAATTCACAATAATGAAGATAAAAATGATTGTAGGCCCAAAATAGCCATTACAATAGTCATCATTATCCAGATTTATAAAGAAGTAAGACTGCAGCCTCCACCATGACTGACACATTATGTTTATTTAACGTTTGCCAGTTGTGTGCATGCAACAGCTGCCCGGCTAAAAGATATTGGAAGAAGTTCAGAAGCACTAATACTCCAGAGCCTTGGGCTCTGTTCACATATAGGAGTTTTGAATCATGGGTGGAATCCCTGATCTGGTGTTAGTAGCATGGACAGGACAAGTGGCTGAGACCTTCTCTCTCTCTCAATTTCCTCCTTCCAAGATCTTTTCCCAACAACCCCAGAGTCAGGAAGTGACATGCATAATTATATAATAGAGAGCAGTGAATCATTTCACTTGCTTTGCCAAAAAGGGGGTGGATACTAAATTCCCAATCTTGATGGCTGCAGGAATATATTTAGATGAAATTTTTAAGGATTAAAAGGTACGAAAGCTGAAGTAGTTAAACCTGTATTCTGCTAGATATGCATGTTAGCCTGCACGAATAATATGCAGGTCTCTTGTTGAAAGTATTTAAATATCCAGACTGAGTTGACAGTGTAACTGCTTTAAAGCCAGCTTCCTGGAGTCATATTTTTGCTTTTAAGGATAACACTGGTATTTTGCATTTACTATTTAAGAATCTAGTTTACTGAGGACCTGTATTAATATGTCTTTTGAAGGACACAGAATTTTAGTAGTTCTTGGACTAAGACTGCTATCTGAAAATATAAAGGACCTCAACCAGACTGTCAAGGACAACCAATCAACCACCATACGTAAAAAAAAAAAGAAAAAACAGGTGGAAGTAGTTAACAAAACAAGAATGTTTTCAAAAGTAAAGGCTGAAGTCTAGGATACCAAACTCACGAGGAAACTCAAGGAAAGGAATATAAGACAAACAAGGTATGTTCCAACCGAAGACCAACCAGTGACCAGCAGGGGGTTGGAGTAGAATATCCATAACCCCTGACTTCAGGGAAAGGGAGGTCCATAATATAGCAGCCCTCTCAATAGTAATCTATAGGGAAAGAGGAATGGGTACCCTCGCTGTGAAAGCAAAAAAGGGAAGAGTACCAAGTCCTTTCAAGGAAACAGTGGAGAAGTCCACACACCTATATAAAAGGGAAGACTACGTGAAGATATATAGCAATGCAGTAGACATACAGGGATATCAGAAAGAGATGCATTAGAAGGAGACCTTCAAACTCACACCAATATTCCCAATACCTGAAGGATCCCATAAGTTCCCCAACTATGGGAATTCTGCAGACAGGTAACAAAGCACCTAATCTGCTCACCCAGGGAAGAACAGAGGTAGCAAAATAGATATTTGGATATTTTTTTTGTCAGAAAGAAAAAGAAGTTGCATTCTAAGCAGAATGTAGGGATCCGGAATCAAGACATTGGGGGCTGCATGGAAATACCCATATGGAAGAAAAATATATTTGAAATATATTTTTAAAATATTATTGCCAAATATATTGCCATATATTTGAAATACTACAATTTTGGCCATCTTCAATATATATATACAGTCATGGCCGAAATTGTTGGCACCCTTGATATTTCTCCAGGAAATCATGTATTTCTCACGAAACGTATTGCATTAACACATGTTTTGCTATACACATGTTTATTCCCTTTGTGTGTATTGGGACAAAACAAAAAAAGGGAGGAAAGAAAGCAAATTCGACATAATGTCACACAAACCTCCAAAAATGGGCTGGACAAAAGTATTGGCACCCTTTCACAACTGCGGATAAATAAGAATGTTACAAGCATGTGATGCTCCTCTAAACTCACCTGGGGCAAGTAACAGGTGTGGGCAATATAGAAATCACACCTGAAAGCAGATAAAAAGGAGAGACGTTCACTTAACCTTTGCATTGTGTGTCTGTCTGTGCCACACTAAGCATGGACAACAGAAAGAGGAGACGAGAACTGTCTGAGGACCTGAGAACCAAAATTGTGGCAAAATATCAACAATCTCAAGGTTACAAGTCCATCTCCAGAGAACTAGATTTGCCTTTGTCCACAGTGCGCAACATTATCAAGAAGTTTGCAACCCATGGCACTGTAGCTAATCTCCCTGGTCGTGGACGGATGAGGAAAATTGATGAAAGATTGCAACGCAGAATAGTCCGGATGGTGGATAAGCAGCCCCAAACATGTTCCAAAGACATTCAAGCTGTCCTGCAGGCTCAGGGAGCATCAGTGTCAGCGCGAACTATCCGTCGACATTTAAATGAAATGAAACGCTATGGCAGGAGACCCAGGAGGACCCCACTGCTGACACAGAGACATAAAAAAGCAAGACTACAGTTTGCCAAAATGTACTTGAGTAAGCCAAAAGCCTTCTGGGAAAACGTCTTGTGGACAGATGAGACCAAGATAGAGCTTTTCGGTAAAGCACATCATTCTACTGTTTACCGAAAACGGAATGAGGCCTACAAAGAACAAAACACAGTACCTACGGTAAAATATGGTGGAGGTTCAATGATGTTTTGGGGTTGTTTTGCTGCCTCTGGCACTGGGTGCCTTGACTGTGTGCAAGGCATCATGAAATCTGAGGATTACCAAAGGATTTTGGGTCGCACTGTAGGGCCCAGTGTCAGAAAGCTGGGTTTGCGTCCAAGATCCTGGGTCTTCCAGCAGGACAATGACCCCAAACATACGTCAAAAAGCACTCAGAAATGGATGGCAAAGAAGCGCTGGAGAGTTCTGAAGTGGCCAGCAATGAGCCCAGATCTAAATCCCATTGAACACCTGTGGAGAGATCTTAAAATTGCTGTTGGGAAAAGGTGTCCTTCCAATAAGAGAGACCTGGAGCTGTTTGCAAAGGAAGAGTGGTCCAAAATTCCGGGTGAGAGGTGTCAGAAGCTTATTGATGGTTATAGGAAGCGACTGATTTCAGTTATGTTTTCCAAAGGGTGTGCAACCAAATATTAAGTTAAGGGTGCCAATACTTTTGTCCAGCCCATTTTTGGGGTTTTGTGTGACATTATGTCATATTTGCTTTTCTGCCTCTGTTTTATATTTGTTCCAATACATACAAAGGGAATAAACATGTGTATAGCAAAACATGTGTTAATGCAATACCTTTTTTGTGTGAAATACTTGATTTTCAGGAAAAATATCAAGGGTGCCAACAATTTCGGCCATGACTGTATATATATATATATATATATATATACACTGCATGTTGAAATGTATTTTTATTCAAATCTATATGAAAAGTATTTTTGAAAATACATTTCAAACATACTGTATGTCTTTAAAAATACAAATCTACATTTTTGGAATGCATTTTCAACTCCTCCTGACTCGACACGAGGCATCAGTTTTGCCAAGATGCAACGCGATGCAATGCTAACGCTTCAGTGTGTACAGCACTGTGTGCTGCCATGTGAAGAATTTTCATAGGCATTTGAGAAGAATTAAAAACGCTTCCCAAAAGCCTGTCTGATACCTGCTGACAAAGCTAGTGTGAACTGAGCCTAAGTCAGTGTTTCTCAACCTTTTTCCAGTCAAGGCACCCTTTAAAATTATGGACAATCTTAAGGCACTCCATTCTTAAATGTAAAAAACTAACTTGATAGTTTTACATATTGCAGCAGTCTTTAAAAATACAGATCTACATTTCTGGAATATATTTACAAATATATGTGAAAATATATGTTAAAATGACTTTTTGATATGTTAAAAAAAAATCTGAAGAATATATTTAAAAAATATATATTTTTAAAAATAGATTTTAAAAATAGATTTCAAATATATTTTTATTCCATGTGGGTAGTGTGGACACTATAAGAACACAACTGCTGTCTAGCATAAGAAGACAGATGCTAGCCAGTGACAGGTTGGAGTATTCAATTTCCTCTGGGAAAGAGAGTATTGCACACCCTATTGAAATGTGGCAGAAGTCAGCCATTAAGCCTGACTCATACAGAGATTCCATTATGACTTGAGAAACTGTCTATTTGATAGAACCAGACCCAAGAATAGGAAAATGGTTACATCCAGTTAGAAAAATATGTATATGATGAAAGAAATACAAAAAAGAGTCCATAGAGCTCGCTTTCCCTGATACACAGTGGCCAAGTGGTTAGCACTTCTGTCTAGCAACATTAGGGTCATTGGTTCAAATCCCAACCATATCACTGTCTGGAGTTTGCATGTTTTTCCTGTTCCAGCGTAGGATTACTCCGCTTTCCTTCCACACTCCAAAGACATGCTGGTAGGTTAATTGGATCTTGTCTAAATTGGCCCTAGTATATGTACGTATTAATGTGAGTTAGGGTCCTTAGATTGTAAGCTCCTTGAGGGCAGGCACTGATGCGAATGTACAATATATATGTAAAGTGTATATTGACAGGGTTGCTAGGGAGATAAACCACCCTTTTACTTCGCCATGCAATAGTTAAAGACCCATACACATGATGAGAATATTGGACGAATGATCGTTTGGTATTTTGTCTTTTTTTTTGCATGCACATCTCATATTGAAAGTGAAGAAATTACTAAACTTACTAAAATTCTTGTATGACAGAAAAAACTTCGGAAGTGATATGTATTGTATTTTCGGACAATGATTAAACAAAAATCATACGATCTGGTATTGTACGAGAAAAAATGTTGTGCTTGTCGCTTCAAATAATTTCAGACAAAAGCTGTGTACTAACACTCAGATTACCATATGATCACTTCAAAATCGGTATTTCATTCAATTTTCAAGTATTCATACAATTTTCTGATAGTGTGTACTAGGCTTAAGGATTTGGTCAGTGGTTTTTTTATATTATTATTTGTTTAACATTTTGGGCAGAACAATTTGCAAAATTTAAGAAACGTATAACTGTGTGTCTTCCACGAAAGAAGAGTAAGCTTTCAAGGAATGTCCCCTTCTTCAGGTCCAAGCAGTACTGATCACAAAGTTTTAGCAGAACATTAGAAGAGATGTAGGGGATGGAAAAAAAAAAATAGAGAACAGAGATAAGACACAGCAAAAGCAAAGTCTGGGGGGGGGGGGAGACAACACTCACAGAGGCAGTCATGCTTGAGGTGATAGTCATAAAACTGATAATGATTGAGGAATCCCATGTCCAAATTCAGGCCGTTATCTCTTGTGTCAAATGCACTAATATGGCTACAATCACCTCAAGAAAGAAGAGCAAATTGTCAAATTCACCAGCAGGTGTCTCTAGCCATAAAGAAAAAGATTTTCTCTGAAGGTGTTGGTTCATAGTGCTGGTGCCTTTGGATGCCTTAGAGCTCGTTCACACTTGACTTTATTTCTAACTCTTGCCAAACACCCCTATAGCATTAGACAGGCATTTAGGAAGCGTTTTTAACGCTCCTCAAACGCTCCGCAACCGCCTCGCAACCGCACCGCAAACGTCTGCCAGGCGTTTGAAGAGCGGCACCATAGACTTGAATGGGAGGCTTCAACTCCTCCTGAATCGACACGAGGCATCAGTTTTGCCACGATGCAACGCGATGCGATGCTAACGTTTCTGTGTGCTGCCATGTGCAGAATTTTCATAGGCGTTTGAGAAGCATTAAAAACGCTTCCCAAACGCCTGTCTGACGCCTGCTGACAAAGCTAGTGTGAACTGAGCCTAAATCAGTGTTTCTCAACCTTTTTCCAGTCAAGGCACCCTTTAAAATCATGGACAATCTTAAGGCACTCCATTCTTAAATTTTTGTACACTGGTATTGACTAGTATTCCAGTAATTCCTCTTCCTCATTTTTCTCTCCCCCATGCAGATAATGTGACGCCAGACAGAGTGGGGTGGAGGATCAAACAAGAATGCTATGCAGGTGCCCGATGTCCTCCTTATCAACCAATGATGTCAATGGCTGTTAGGAAACCTATGGCTTTGTGTAACAAAAAAGCAGGCTTGATTCACTCACTGCCTTGTGCACAATGTTTGGGTAATTTGGAGAAAATTTTGACATTTTGCCAAGGCACCCCTGAAGAACCCAGAAGGCACCCCGGTTGAAAAAGGCTGGCCTAAGTCAGGGCTTGATCTTGCACAATTTTTACTGATGAATGCTTTCATATATACGCTATTGAATAACATTCATAAAATTACTTAACCCCTTGGCGCCAGCGCCTCCCGGCCCTTTATGGGTTTCAGAAGGCAGGAGGCAAACGGGGTTTTAGGGTCATGTGAATGCTGTCATTCACTGTCACTGCGGTCACATGATCGGGAAAGGTCCCGATCACAAGAGGAGATCGGGACCTTTCCGTGAGTACCGGACATGTGTGTTGGGAGCGTGCAGGGCGCGCACTCTCAGCACATATGTTTTTTTTAATTGCACGCAAATGTGCGGCTGCTTGGCGTCAAGGCCCAGACACCGAGAGGCCGCACATTTGCGTGTGCTTGGCGTGAAGAGGTTAAACTATTTTTTTTCTTGTCAAGTAAAACAATTCCCTTTAATTGCCAACCATAAAATTAATTGCAAGTGTCAAAATGAAAAATTGTTTAATGTAAGGTGACCAGCCTGCATCAGGCTGTATTCTTCAGTGTATGTAAAACCCACATTTGCTCTCTTTTGCTCTGCTAAATATACTATTGAAAGCATTTAAATATAGCTGTTTGAAAGGTGTAAAAAAGTACATGTTGATACTGCCAGAATTCTAGTGAGATTCTCTCTTGATCTTATTAGTTAGCATTGTTCCCAGTTCTCTCTGTAGACATCTCACCCCTAAACATGTAGATAAGTAAAGGGGCAAATGTTCCTAGTACTAACACACTAGACAACAGTGACAATGCACAAAAAGCAAATATAAAACATATAAAGCATAATAAGTAGGTGTTGTCATCTTAGTACATATAGTGTGTTACTGGCAGGTTCACTATGTGAAAATAAATGAAAAAATGTCAACACATCTAAGGGTTGGTTAGCTGTAATATATTACATTTTTGTTCTTAGGTTTAAAGAAAAACCATTGGGGCTTTTGGATGAAAAGCATGATAACAAGAATATTTCCTGTTTACCCTAGCAACCTATCAGAGTCATTACATTTTCAGTTCTGCACTGCAGAAATGACAGTTCTTATCAGTTCTCTTTTTATTCATAACATGAAAGTGAGCAATGCTTCTGTGATTTTTAGCTGGAGGGGACAGTAGTGCTGCATCTTTTGAAAAGAACTGCTCCACTTTTCTGTTAGTTTAATGGGGAGAGCATTTTCTTATCAATGCCCATAACAAAGGAAGGTCTTTTTTCCACTGCATTATACTAGGGAGCTACTTTGCACTGAGCGCATATAAAGGTTTAGTATGAAAAAAATTAATTAAACTTCTAAACCTAGTAAATACATATTGAGGCAGTATTAATACAGGAGCACACATCAATTAATCTATTTCTTGTATCAAGTTGAAACAAAAAATATCAAAAACATTAGATCTAATGAAATGTGATACATGATTTTATACCATAATATATACAGTATGTATATATACACTATATTGCCAAAAGTATTGGGGCGCCTTCCTTTACATATGAACTTTAATGGCATCCCAGTCTTAGTCCATAGGGTTCAATATTGAGATGGCCCACCCATTGCAGCTATAACAGCTTCAACTCTTCTGAGAAGGCTGTCCACAAGGTTTAGGAGTGTGTCTATGGGAATGTTTGACCATTCTTCCAGAAGCGCATTTGTGAGGTCAGGTACTGATGCTGAACGAGAAGGCCTGGCTTACAGTCTCCGGTGTAATTCATCCAAAAGGTGTTCTATCGGGTTGAAGTCAGGATTCTGTGCAGGCCAGTCAAGTTCCTCCACCCAAACTCACTCTTCCATGTCTTTATGGACCTTGCTTTGTGCATACCAAAATGTCTTGGTATGCTGAGGCCTTAAGAGTTACCTTCACTGGAACTAAGGGGCCAAGCCCAACCCCTGAAAAGCAACCCCACACCATAATTCCGCCTCCACCAAACTTTACACTTGGCACAATGCAGTCAGGCAAATACCGTTCTCCTAGCAACTGCCAAACCCAGCCATGTCCATCAGCTTGCCAGACAGAGAAGCATGATTCGTCCAGAGAATACGTCTCCACTGCTCTAGATTCCAGTGGTGGTGTGCTTTACACCATTGCATTCAACCCTTGCATTGCACTTGGTTATGTAAGGCTTGGATGCAGCTTCTTGGCCATGGAAACCCATTCAATGAAGCTCTCTATGCACTATTGTTGTGCTAATCTGAAGGCCACATGAAGTTTGGAGATCTTCAGCTATTGACTCTGCAGACAGTTGGCGACTCCTGCGCACTGTGCACTTCAGCATGTGCACATTTCTCCTCCATGTGGTGGCATTGCTGACAGCATGAAATGGGAAGGGGTTTTCTTTGTTAAGTAACACCCTTTTATAATCATCTGTCTGTTGGACATCTGTTTAATGAATAATTAGACTCACCTGTAGTTGAATTCTTGTTAATTAGGATCTTGTTATCTAAAATTTAGCTTTGCTCCTAAGACTTTCATTGGGGTGTATTCATTTTTGCAGCATGGTCCAGAAAAATAATTTTTTGCATGTGCAAATGAGCAAATCTTTTTTGCAATCAATGTCCTACATTTTGGGAGTATTTTGTAGTATAGTATCTCATAAAAAATGTTGATTCTGAAAGTAAAGTAAAGGTTTTCTGACAAATATATATATACAGTATCTCAACCTCCTAAGGAGCCACTGGGCAGATGGGTCCTCCTGCTGCTGCCCAGAATCACTGACACACCAGTAACAATTGAAAGGGGCTTTATGAGAACACAAAATAGCCCTGTAAGAGAAGCCTGTGTTATACAAAAGACTAAAATTCACTAATGATTTTATAACTGCTAAAACCAATGGCCTCTACTCCATACTCAGGCTACTAGATCTTTCTGTGGCCTTTGATTCTGTTGGCCATTCTCTCCTCCTCAAAAAACGTCACTCTTAGCCTTCAAGACTCTTGTCTCCAGGATTTCTCCAGAGTCTCTTCCATCCCCTAGAACACCCTACTCCAATTGGTACGGCTATCTCCTACTCTGTCCACTTTTAGGCTACCTCTGAAAACTCAACTCTTCAGGGAACCCTATCCTGCCTTTGACTACTAACCAAAAATGTTATTTCTCCCATCAGTTTATCCCTCAAAGTTATTGCCTTTTGTTCTGTCAGTCCCTTCCTATTAGATTGTAAGGCTGGGGCAGCCTGGATAGGAGGGGGCCCCTCTGTCCTTCTTTCTCTTCTTCTTTCTTTCCTTCCTTCCTTCTTTCCCTCCTTCCTTCTTTTCCTCTTCCCTTCTTTCCCTCCTTCCTTTTTTCCTTCCTTCTGTCCCTCATTCTTTCCCTCCTTCCTTCTTTCTCTCTTTCTTTCCCTCATTCTTTCTTTCCCTCCCTCTTTGTTTCCCTCCTTCTTTCTTTCCCTCCTTCCTTCTTTCCGTCTCTCCTCCTTTGCCTCCTTCTTTCTTTCCCTCCTCACTTCTCTCCCTCCCTCCTTCTTTCTTTTCCTCCTTCCTTCTTTCCCTCTTTCTTTCCCTGTTTCTTGTTTCCCTCTATCCCTCTTTCTTTCCCTCCTTCCTTCTTTTCACCTGGAGGGCCACAGGTTGAGTACCCATGGCCTTCACATACAGTATAACATCATCAAAGAGAAAGAGTAACACAACGTGGTAAGTGGGTTAGAGGGTAGGTAAATAACCACTGCTGAGAGCCAGGCCTTTATTTTAATTACATAACCTATTTCCCTGGTTTGCAGGGACCTCACAATAATCAGATCTATAAATACTATTGAAAATAGCTTGCTCACACCAGCAATGTAGAGTGGGTTGTTGGGCTCAAAATCTAACACTGCCACTGAATAACTACAAATGTGTGTGTTTGTATGTGGGCACTGCCACTGACCACCAATGCAGGAGAGGAGCTAATTAACATTGCAACTGAGCACCTATGTGTTTGTAGGGAGTGGGGAGAATAGCAGCACTGTCAATGACCACCAGTGTTTTGGGGGGTAAATGTATTGCCATGGCTTCCAATAAAAGGAGATTTGAACATCACTGTCACATAACACCAATGCTGGGATCATTAAATGTGGGATCTTAAAGGGGCATTGTTAAATAAAACCAGGAGTTCAAGACTGCGTAATACACAGAGTGCAGGGTTCAGGACTGCACACACAGAGTGCAGGTTTCAGAAGTGCATAATACCTAGAATGCTTGGTTTAGGAGTGCATAATACAAAGAGTGCTGGGTTAAGAAGTGCATAATACACAAAGTGCTGAGTTAAGAAGTGCATAATACACAAGCGTGCTGGGTCCAGAAGTGCAGAATACACAGAATACAGGGTTCAGGTATGTGCTACACAGGGGCGGACTGACAGCTCATGGGGCCTCCGGGCAATAGGGGATCATGGGGCCCCTGTGTCCTTGTCCAAACTCAAAAAAGCCTATGAAAAAGGTACCAGGAGCATTTCATGGGGCCCCCTACTGACCCCGGGCCCTCTGGCAGTGCTGAGTTTCCAAATGGTCAGTCCGCCCCTGGTGCTACACACAGAGTGCAGGGTTAAGGAGGGTGTTAGGTACACAGTGTGCAGTCAGGAGTGCATACTACACAGAATACAGTAAGGAGTGCACTACATTTTGAGTGTACGGTTCAGGGGTCCACTACATCCAGAGTGCTGGGTTCAGGGGTCCACTACATGCAGAATGCAGGGTTCAGGGGTCCACTACGTCCAGAGTGCAGAGTCTGGGGGCTTGCTAAGCAGAGAGAGCACTTCCCCCCCCCCCCCCCCCCATCCAAAGCTCAGCTCTGCACCCTTCTGTAACAAATCCTCTCTGCAACCACCACTGACCACCAATGAAGGGAGTTTTAAATTGCACTGTCACATAACACCAAATGTGTATGAATTCTGTATTTAAGTAGTTTTATTTTTCAAATATTTTGAAACTTTTTTTCTTGAAAGATACATGTTATGAGAGCTATTTTTCTCATAGAACCCCCCCCCCCCCTTCCAGAGGAGCACGTCATAGTGTGAGTGTGGCCAAATTGCAAAGTGGGAGGGTCTTAAAGGGGCATTGTTAAATAACACCAGGAGTGCAATACACACAAGCACTGGGATCAGGAGTGCAGAATACACAGAGTGCAGGGTTTTGGAGTGTGTAATACACAGAGTGCAGGGTTCAGGAGTGCAGAATACACAGAGTACTGGGTTCAGGAGTGCAGAATACACCGGGTGCTGGGTTCAGGAGTGTGTTATACACAGAATGCAGGGTTCAGATGTGTGCTACACACAGAGTGCAGGGTTATGGAGGGTGCAGGGGCAGACTGACCATTTGGAAACTTGGGCACTGCCCGAGGGCCCGGGATCAGTAGGGGGCCCCATGAGATGCCCCTGGTACCTTTTTCATAGGCTTTTTTGAGTTTGGGCAAGGACACAGGGGCCCCATGATCCCCTATTGCCCGGGGCCCCATGAGTTGTCAGTCCGCCCCTAGGAGGGTGTTAAGCACAGAGTGCAGTCAGCAGTGCATATTTCACAGAGTGCAGTAAGGAGTGCACTGCACCCAGACTGCAGGGTTCAAGGGTCCACTACATCAAGAATACTGGGTTTAGGAGTCCACAACATCAAGAATTCTGGGTTCAGGGGTCCACTATGTTAAGAATGCTGGGTTCAGGGTTCCACTATGTCCAAAGTGCAGGGTTTACGAGCTTGCTAAGCAGAGAGGGCACTTTTTCCCCTACATCCAAATCTCAGCTCTTCTGTCACAAATCCTCTCTGCAACCACCTCCTCACCCTTCCTCCCCCCTAAAATACATTCCAGACCCTTATCAGAGCATGCAGCCCAGCAGGTCAGGAAAGGGGGGAATGAGTGAGCGCCCCCTCCTGAACCATACCAGGCCACATGCCCTTAACATGGGGGGGGGTGCTTTGGGGCAGGGGGGCTCCCCCCCAAAGCACCCCCCCATTTTGATAGGGACAAGGGCCTATTCCCCACAACCCTGGCCGGTGTTTGTGGGAGTCTGCGGGAGGGGGGCTTATCGGAATCTGGAAGCCCCCTTTAATAAGGGTTCCCCAGATCCTCCCCCTAAGTGAATGAGTATGGGGTACATGGTACCGCTACCCATTCACAAGAAAAACCTGTAGTGTGAAAAAAGACAGGAGACAGGCTTTGACAAGTCCTTTATTAAAAGAAGGAAAATAAAAGAATGTCCCCCGAAGTAGATCCAGCGTCAATCATGATGCCTGCCACTGCCAACCCGAAAAAAGAAAAAAAAAAGGCTCTGTCCCGACACTGGCTCCCAGCCATCTGACTGCTCCACTGGCTTGACAATTCTTAAATATGTAATGGGCGGGGCCACCGCAGTGACCCTGCCCCCATGTGACATCATCAACCAGGGCATGCCGAGTCAATGATGTAACACGGGGCGGGGTCACATGCGTGATGCCACTGGGTGGCCCCTCCCCTTACATATTTAAGAACTGTCAAGCCAGAGGAGCAGTCAGACGGATGGGAGCCAGTGTCGGGACAGAGTCTTTTTTTTTCTTTTTTGGGTAGTGGCGGTGGCAGCAGGCATCATGATTAACATTGGATCTACTTCGGGGGACATTCTTTTATCTTTCTTCTTTTAATAATGGACTTGTCAAAGCATGTCTCCTGCCTTTTTTCACACTACAGGGGTTTTTTTTGTTAATGGGTAGCGGTACCATCAGGGGCGGACTGACAACTCATAGGGCCCCCAGGCAGTAAGAGATAATGGGGCCCCCTGTGCCCTCACCTACACACAAGCCACACCCACACAACACCCTACCTACATATTGCAGCTCAGCTGCATAGAAGGTGCATTTAAATATTTACTGCAGCAAAGACTGCATGAATGTTCCCTGGCTTCTTTCCGTAAAAGCCACTGGGCACGTCCAGGTTTAAAGATAGCTGCCATGTGGGGAAAGTGAAAGAGAGAAGGGAGTGAGAGGGTGAAAAAGAGGAGGGGTGTGAGAGAGAGAGAGAAAGAGAGAGGAGGAGTGAGAAAGAGAGAGAGAGAGAGGAAGGGATGAGAGAGGAGGGGTGTGTTTTAAACTGCGCTAAAAATTGGGCATGGCTTAAAAGGGGTGTGGTTAAATAGTGTCTGAGATGACTTATATAGTGCAGAATGAGGTAATGTTAAACAGGGAATGTACAGTGTGGACTGTATGACAGTGAGTAGTATGTACAGGGAGAGGAGTGCGGAGTGTATGGCGGTGGGTAGTATGTGTAGGATGGTGTCAGTAGGTGGTGTCAGTAGTTCTTCATTTTTATTAGTATTATTTTATTTTTTATGATTTTATTTACAAATTAATGTTTTATTATTTTTATCATTTTTTTTTACAAAATGCTTTTGGGTGGTCAGTGGATGATGTCAGTAGAGCAATGGTGAGGGTGTCAGAATTTTTTAATTTTTATTATCTAATTTTTAAATTATTTTTTACAATTTATTTCTGTATTATTTTTTTCACAATGATTTTGTGGGGGCAGTGTAGTGTCAGTAGGGAGTGAACAGGGAGCACTAGTATATGTTGGGCTGTCATTAGATTGGGACAGAACCTGTACCCCCTTATATCAGAAGGAAGAGAATGGATGAAGGGAAGGAAGGAAAAAAGAAAAGGGAGAGTGGGAATGGATGAAGAAACAGGAGGGAAGGAAGGAGGGGTGGGAGGGAAGAATGAAGGGAGGGGAAGGAGGAAGGAAGGGAAAGAAGAAAAGGGAGGGAATGGATGGAGGAAGGAAGGAAAGAAAATGGATGGAGGAAAAAATGAAGGAAAAGGAGGGAAGGGAGGAAGTTAAGAAGGGAGGGAATGGATGGAGGAAGAAAAAGGAGGGAAGGAAGGAAGGGGAGGAAGGAAGGAACGAAAGAAGGAGGGAAGGACGGAGGGAAAAAAAGGGAGGGAGGGAGGGAATGGATGGAGGAAGGACGGAATGAAGGAAGGAAAGCAAATGGATGGACGAAGTAATGAAGGTAAAGGAGGGAAGGAAAGAAGGAAGGGGAGGGAAGGGAGAAAGGAAGGAATGAAGGAAGGAAGGAAGGGAATAGATACAGGGAGGAAAGAAAGAAGGAATGGTAGGGAGGGAGAGAGGAAGGAAGGGGAGGAAAAGAGAGAGGAAAGAAGGGTAGGTAAGGGAAGGAAGGAAATGAAAGGAGGGGAGGGAGGGAGGAAAGGATGAAGGGAGGGGATGAAGGTAGGAAGAAAAGGGAGGGAGGAAATTGATGGAGGAAGGAAGGAAGGAAGGAAGGAAGGAAGGAAGGTAGAAGGAAAATGGAATGGATAGAGAAAGGAAAGAAGGGTAGAGGAGGAAAGGGAGGGAAGGAAGGAAGGGTGGGAGGGAAGGATAACGGGTGGGGATGGAGGAAGGAAGAAAAGGGAGGGAGGGAATGGATGGAGGAACGAATGAATGAAATGGATGGAGGAAGGAATGAAGGAAAGGGAGGGAAGGAAGAAGGGGAGGGAGGAAGGAAGGAAATGAAAGGAGGGGAGGGAGGAAAGAATGAAGAGAGGGGATGAAGGAAGGAAGGAATGAATGAAGGGAGGAAGGGAGAAAGGAAGGAAGGATTGAAGGAAGGGGAGGGAGGAGGGAAGGAAGGAAGGAATGATTAAAGGACGAGGAGGGAGGGAATGAAAGAATTAAGGGAGGGTATGGAGAAAGGAAGGAATGAATGTAAGAAAGAAAAGGGAAGGAAGGAAGGAAGGAAGGAAGGAAGGAAGGAAGGAAGGAAATGGATAGAGGAAGGAATGAAGGAACAGGAGGGAAGGAAGGAAGGGAGGGTAAAAGGAAGGAAGAAAAAATGAAGGAGGAAATGAAGAAAGGAAGGAGGGAGGGAAGGAAGGAAGGGGAAGGAAAGAAGAAAGGGAGGGAAGGAAGGAAAGAATGAAGGGAGGGGATGGAGGAAGGAAGAAAAGGGAGGGAATGGATGAAGGAAGGAATGAAGGAAGGGGAGGAAAGGAAGGAAGAAAAGAAAGGGAGGGAGGGAGGGAATGGATGAAGGAAGGAAGGAAGGAAAGAAGGGAGGGAAGGAAGGAAGAAAAGGGAGGGAATAGATGGAGGAAGGAAGGAATGAAGGAGGGGGCAGGAAGAAGGAGGGAAGGAATGAAGGAAGCGAGGAAGAAAGGAAGGAAATTAAAGGAGGGGAGGGAGGAAAGAATGAAGGGAGTGGATGGAGGAAGGAAGAAAATGGAGGGAACGAATGGAAAGGAGAGAGAGGGGGGGGAGAGCTAGGGAGGGAGGGGGAGAGAGGGGTAGGGGAAGAGAGAGAGGGGGGAGAAAGAGAGAGATGAGGGGGGAGAGAGAGAGAGAGAGGAGGGAGCTAGGGAGGGAGGGGGAGAGGGGGGAGAGAGAGAGAGAGGGGGAGGGAAAGAGAGAGTGAGAGCACCAGCACAGTGTCCAGACCCATCACCCGACTCACTCTGCCACCATGCGAAGTGACAGGTGAGCTACTTCTGTGTCAGGATCTGAGACTGCCTCGTCCTCCGCTCCCCACATTGTCACTGGACAGTGATCCTCTCATGGCCCCCTACTGTCCCCGGGCCCTCGGACAATGCCCGAATGCCCGAATGGTCGGTCTGCCTCTGGGTAACATGCTCATTCACATGGGGGGCGGGATCTGGTGGCCCCCTTTCTAAAGGGGGCTTCCAGATTCTGATAAGCCCCCCACTCGCAGACCCCCACAACCACAGCTTAGGGTTGTGGGGAAGAAGCCCTTGTCCCATCAACATGGGGACAAGGTGCTTTGGGGGGGTCTGTTTATTGATGGGTATTCCCCTTTTGGTGGTTGTTACTTGGTACCTGGTATGATTTTTTCTGTTTTTAGAAATGTCTATGTTGAATAAAGAAACTATTGTGTGCCACTTACCATCGCCCCTTTCCAAAGTATTGTTTTTTCTAATACGAATACATATAAACAAACCCAATACTCTGATTGAATCCATAACTAGCTGTGTTTTTATGTAGTTTCTCATTATATTGGTGACTAGGGACTCCTGGTTTACTTAATATTAATACTATCATTAGGGACCTTGGGGCTCCGATTTAGAGGTTCTGAAGAGCTGGAATATGCAGTTCAGTTTTGGGTACCATTTCCCCAAAAAAATATCAGAGAACTGGAGAAAATGCAGATAAGGGCAACCAAACTGATAAGAGGCATGGGGGACCTCACCTTTGAGAAAAGATTAGATGAACTAAATGTATTCCCGCTTGAGAAGAGAAATTATGGAAGGATTTGATCAATGTGTATAAATACATAAAATACATAAGTGGTCCATATAGTGAACTTGGTTTAGAGTTATTTACTTGTAGGTCATTACAGAGGACAAGGGGAATTCTTTACATCTGGAGGAAAAGAGATTTAACCTCCACATACAGAAAGACTTCTTCACAGTAACAGCTGTGAAAATATGAAATGGTTCTGGACAGCTCAGTAGTAGGGTTGGTCTTGATGTTCGAGATGAACATAAGGTGTTTGTGTGTTCGGTTGTCGCACCCCACAATGCACTGCGCTCTCACAGTGCATTGTGATTGGCCAAAGCAATTCCCTTGACCACAGGTCAGGGACAATGCTTTGGCCAATCATAGAACAATGCACTGTGAGAGCTATGATTGGCCAAAGTCTTAGGGATTTTGGCCAATCATGGCTCACGGGCTAAGTCTAAGTCTACACTATATAAGGCTTATTACACAGCAGCCCTCCGTAGTGTGTTTGTGGCATTTAGTGAAGTTAGTGGTGTGTTAGGAGACAGTGTAGTGTAGTCAGTGTAGTGCGGTGTTGTGAAGAGCAGTGTAGTGGTGTCAGTGAAGTGTCAGTGTTTTTTACAGCACTTCTGCGTCACCTCTGTTCCCATTTTTTTTCTTTGATAATTTTTTATTTTTTTATTTTTGCAGCATCATGTTCTATTGCTGCATCATTAGGGTTCCCCCTTCTGTGTTGCAGGTGTTCCTCCTTCTACATCAGCAGTGGTTTCCTTTTTTTTGCTTTTTTAATTTTTTTTCTGATTTAAATTTTTTATTTTTTTTGCTGCATTAGCAGCACTAAAAATATTTAGGGCATAATTGCTGTACCCCCTTCTGTTTCTCCTTCTGCGTCAGCAGTGGTTCCCTTTTTTTTTTGGCTTTCTGAAATTTATTTTTAAATGTAGTTAAAAATTTTTCTCCATAGTTGCTATTCTTCCTTCTGAGTCACAGGTGTACTTCCTTTTGCATCACCAGTGGGTTTTCTTTTTTCGGCGTTCTTAATTTTTTTAAAAAAAATGTTATTTTAATTTTTTTTGGCAGCTGTAAAAAAAATTCTCCATAATTGCTGTACCTCCTATTTTCTTTATTAAAACAACCACAATAATAAAATGATTTATAGTGCACCAAGTACAATAGTATTGCACCCAAGCACCAAATTCCCCCCCACACTCTAAAAAAAAAAGAAAAATCCCCATAATGTCTCAAAGACCAACAAGGAGAAGCAGACGCTCACAGGCAGCCAAAAGAGGGTAAGCAGCCTCTGTGTCCACAGTGAAAAGTGGTGGTCATGGACATAGTGTATCCTCTGCAGGCAGGGAATGCTTGTCCTTTTTTTTCCGGTGCTGGCCGTGTTATTGAGCGAGAACATGCAGAAAAGGGGGTGGAGGGGATACCTGAGCCGTCCTCATCCTCTGTCACCCAGGTTAATTCTAGTTTGCCTACCACCTCAGCTACCAAAGCGGCCTATTCCACAGGCTCCTTGTCCACAGCTACTCCTTCCGTAGCCCCACCATCATGCACGGAGGAATCACCTGAATTATTATTATTATTATACAGGATTTATATAGCGCCAACAGTTTTCTCAGCCCTTTACAATATAACGGGAGACAATACAGCAACAATACAGTTCAATACAAGAGGGATAGGAGGGCCCTGCTCCTTGGAGCTTACAATCTAGGAGGGAGGGGCTAGTGGTACAACAGGTAGTAACTGTGGGGGATGGACTGGTTGGAAGAGTAGAAGATTCCATTAATAGCTGAGGGCAGGATAGGCTTCCCTGAGCAGAATAGGCGATAGTCTGATAAATTGGGGTAGAGAGTTCCAGAGGATGGGGGAAGCTCTGGAGAAGTCCTGAAGATGAGCATGGGGGGAGGAGACAAAGGAGCTAGAGAGTAGGAGGTCTTGCGAGGAGCTGAGAGTACGGTTTGGGTGATATTTAGAGACAAGATTGGTGATGTAATTTGGGGCAGAGTTATAAATGGCTTTATACGTTATTGTTAATGTTTTGAATTTTATCCGTTGGGCAATGGGAAGCCAGTGGAGGGATTGGCAGAGAGGGGTGGCAGATACAGAATGGTTAGTAAGGTGGATGAGTCTGGCAGCAGCATTCATGATAGACTGAAGAGGGGATAGCCTGCGATTAGGTAGGCCAATGAGGAGGGAGTTACAATAGTCAAGGCGAGATATAACAAGGGATTGAATAAGTTGCTTAGTGGTTTCCGAGGTTAGGAACGGCCATATCTTAGAGATGTTGCGGGGGTGAAGTCTACAAGATTTGGACAGTAATTGGATTTGGGACTGAAAGGACAGATGGGAGTCTAGGATTACACCTAGTACCCTGGCATGAGGGGAGGGACTGATGATTGTGTTATTGATCTTGATGGAGAAGTTGGGGGGGGGGCACGGGCTGGGGGGAATACTAAGAGCTCAGTTTTGGAAAGATTGAGTTTGAGGAAGTAGAGTGACATCCATGCCGATATGTCACTTAGTAGGTTAGTAATGCGAGAGGAGACTGAAGGGGTGAGGTGAGGGGTAGAAAGATAGATTTGTGTGTCATCAGCATAGAGATGGTACTTAAAGCTATGGGAGTTTATCAAGTGACCAAGGGAGGAGGTGTAGATGGAGAAGAGAAGGGGTCCAAGGACAGAACCTTGAGGGACCCCTACAGAAAGAGGGAGTGAAGAGGAGGAGGCAGAGTTATAGGTAACGCTGAAGGAGCACTGTGATAGGTTGGAGGAGAACTAGGAGAGAGCAGAGTCTCTGAGGCCAAGAGAGTGGAGTCTTTTTTTGAGGAGGGGATGGTCAACCGTATCAAAAGCCTCAGAGAGATCAAGTAGTAAGAGTACGGAGTAGTGGCCATTGGTTTTAGCAGTTAGTAGATCATTAGTGAGTTTAATAGGGCAGTTTCAGTGGAGTGTAGTGAGCGAAAGCCAGACTGTAAAGGGTCAAGAAGGTTGTTGTCGGTGAGGTGGGAGCTCAGGCGATTGTAGACTAAGCGTTCTAGGAGTTTAGAGATAAATGGCAGCAGGGAGATGGGTCTTAAGTTGTTCAGGTTGGTGAGGTCCAGGGAGGGCTTTTTAAGTATGGGAGTGATGTGTGCATGCTTTAGACGGGAGGGGAAGGAACCAGTAGAGAGGGAAAGATTGAAGATGTGAGTGAGGGAGCATAGAATGGAAGAAGAGGGTGACCGTAGTAGTTGTGAGGGGACAGGATCCAGGGGGCAGGTAATGAGACAGGCTTCTGAGAAAACCTTAGTGACCTCTTCGGTAGTAGCAAGGTCAAAAGAGGAAAGTGTTGAGGGAGGTTTAGTATAAGGTATGCTAAGTGGGATGGATGTCTGTGCAGTGGCGATGCCCCTACGAATTGCGTCAATCTTGTTTTTGAAATGATTTGCAATCTCGTAAGCAGTGAGTGAGGTATTGGGTGGAGGTGGAGAAAGTAGAGAGTTAAAAGTAGAGAAGAGATGACGAGGACTGGATGACAAGGTATTAATAAGAGTGACAAAGTTGGCTTGTTTGCAGCATGAAGGGAGGAATTGTATGTTAAGAAAGCAGATTTATATAGGGTGAATGCTTGTTGAGATTTGATCAAACTATGTCGTTTAAGATTCCTGGTGTCGTCAGTCTGCCAAGGTTGTAATGGTCGGGGCCTGATGCTTCGTGTTGTTAGAGGAGCAAGTGAGTCTAATGTGGATGAAAGCGAACTGTTGTAGACAGCAGTGGCCAGGTCAGGGCAGGACAGGGGAGAGATTCTGTCATAGAGTTGCAGAGTGGAAAGAAGCAGGGTTCAAGTTGTGAAGGTTTCTGCGGGTAATTGTTTGCTGCTTGGAGGGATAGGTGTTTGAAAAGGAGGACACTGTGAAGGTGATGAGATTGTGATCAGAGAGAGGAAAGGGGATGTTTGTGAGGTTGTAGGGAGTGCAAAGATGGGAGAAAACAAGGTCTGATGTATTCCCATCAGAGTGAGTGGAGGACTGTATACATTGTGCTAATGCAAAAGATGAGGTTAAGTTGAAGAGTTGGGATGTAGCTGGGTTGTTGACATTAATAGGGGTGTTAAAATCTCTGAGAATGATAGTGGGTAGTTCACAGGAGAGAAAGTAGGGTAGCCAGGCGGCAAAATCATCAAGAAAGCGGGACACGGGTCCAGGAGGCCGATAGATCACTGCAATCTTCAGAGAAATGGGAGAAAACAGCAGAATGCAGTGAGTCTCAAAAGAAGAGAAGGACAGAGATGGAGGGTTAGGGAGGACTTGAAAGGTGCTCAGTGGGGATAGAAGCAAACCAACTTCACCACCTTTCCGACCACTGGGTCTGGGTGAGTGGGTCCAGAGAAGGCCTCCATAGGAAAGTGCTGCGGGAGAAGAAGAATCTGCTGCTTGAAGCCAGAATTATTCGATCACAGTGTCAGTTCCATGCTGCTGGAGGGTGTGCAGTAATTTGAATGCTCTGATGTTGGTTCCCAGGCTGAGGAAGGAAGTGACGTGATCCTAGAGAGAGGGGGTGCCAATGATGGACATGGAATTGGTAATCATGTTCCTCCAGCCGCAGCATACTGCCAAGTTGGCTTCAGTGACAAGGAGGGAGGGGTTGATGAGGTCACTGACTGTACTTGGGTGCCTGAGAGAACAGAGGAGGAGAGTGAGGTGGAGGCACAACTCCAATGAGGCAGGATGTCCTCCTGGGGCAGGCATAAGGGCAGCCACCCATTGCATCACACAACAGAGTTCCACAGGTGTAGGGTGCTGCTAACTCCCCACTGACTTCCAAAAGTTAATTGGAGTGGGCTTTTTTCAACACACGTGCAGTAGACTGCAGCGTTGCTGTTTGCAGTCTCTGTCTGAAGTCATAAGAAGACCTGCCATGCAGCCGGTTGGCAATAGCACCTGAAAGACCCACATCATAAAAAGTACAGACTTCACCTTGCTCCTCATCTGGGATCTCTACCCCTGCTATACTTTAAGTCTTCTCAACAGCCTCCACTGAGAGGGATGATGGTATGGCAATGGGTGCCACAGGTCCTTGCATCCAATCTGCTAGCAGTACACCACCTATTGATTTCACCAGGCAAATTTCACTACCCCAGTTGCTAAATGGTAAAAAAAATTACTTTTCCACCCATCCATATGCACAGTATCTAAATGCTAGCTTGGCCAAATTGCTACTGTTACAACTGCTGCCTTTCCTTGTGCCTCCTTCCATGAATTTGTGGAATGTGCTGTACCACAGTGGCAGGTTCCCAAAAATAAATTTCTTTTTACGTAAGGCCATTCCAGCTCTGTACCATCATGTGGAAGGCAATGTTTTTGGCCTCGTTAGACAGGGCGGTCAGCAGCAAGGTCCACATTACTGCTGACATGTGGTCCAACAGGCATGGTCAGGGATGTTACATTTCCTTCACGGCACACTTGGTAACTCTGCTGGCAGCTTTGAAAGATGTAGGACAAGGTTCAATGTTGGAGCTTGTTCTGCCACCACGTCTCCAAAAAGCTGGTGGTGATTCTGCCACATCTGTCTGCTCAACCCACTCCTCTTCCTCTATGGCCTCTTCTGCTCAATTGTCCTCTGAACCAGCAGTGCTCCATAAGCATTCAAGGGGCTATACAACCAGTCAGGCTAAAAGATACCATGCTGTGCTTTAGCTAGACTGTCTAGGAGAAAGAAGCCACACCAAGGCATAGATTCTGTCAGCTCTGTAGGGGCAGGCTCAGAGGCGGTTGATGCCATAGCAGCTTTAGCCAGGAATGGTTGTATGCAACAATGGCACCAACCTACTCTCCGCCCTCCGACAGGGACACTTGACAAATGTTCCATGCTTGGCACATGTCCTGAATTGGTGCAACATTTCTTGAACAGATACCCAGCCTTACAAGATTTTCTGAAGCAGGGCAGAAAAGTCTGTGGCCATTTCTGGTGGTCAAACACAGCCAGTGTTTGACTGCCTGACATTCAACGGGAATTCAACCTACCCACCAACCGCCCTATTTGTGACATGCCCACCAGGTGAAACTCAACATTGGAAATGCTGCAGCGGCTGCACATGCAGCACATTGTCATCTATGAATACCTGTGTGAGTATGGCAAAAGGACAGGCTCAGGGGAGCTTGGCATCTTTTCGCAACACCAGTGGCTGCTGATAAAGGAAGCATGCACTGTCCTGTCACCATTTGAGAAGGCCACAAGTTTGGTGAGCCGCGACATTGCATGCATCAGTGACACTATCCCACACGCTGCGTGGAATCATGGACAGGGTATTTTAGGCAGAACAGCGGGAGGAAGAGGAAGACTTCCTTTCCTCTCAAGGCCCCCTTTATACAGATACCATTCCTGCAGGGTCACAGAACAGACAGGAGGAAGAGAAGGAGGAGGATTATAGCAGCATGGAAGTAGAGGATAACATATGGCAGTCTTCAAAGGATGGTTTTCAATCCTCAGAAACGCAGCCAGGAGTGTTACGTGGCTGGGAGGAAGTGGCTCCTGACAGTGTCATTCTCAGTGACTCAGAGGACTTAGAATCTCATGCCGCCTTAAACTTACGCTGCATAGGCTCCCTGATTCTGCAAAGCCTGCAAAAGGACCCGAGGATTCGTGTTATCAAGGAGAGGGATCAATACTGGTTGGCAACCCTTCTTGATCCACTTTACAAGGGCAAAGTTGCAGAGCTCATCATGCCTTCACAGAGGAAGCAGAGGATGAAACATCTTGAGGACGCCTTGAAGAAAAATTTGCGTAACACCTTTCCAACTGGAGGTTACCTTTTCCTGGACAACATGTTTCTGAGGCTTTGTTCGGTCAAAGGTAGAGCGGTGGAGAAGGCGGCCAGCTGACCGATGCCTTTAAACAATTCTTTAGTCCTAAGCACTCAGGGCTGTTAGGTTTAAGCACCCATCGGCAGCGTCTGCATTATATGGTGCAGGATCATCTAAGGACAAGAGCAGACTTGGAGACCTTTCCAACTGAGGATCCACTGGGTCTTAAGAATGGATCACTGGCCAGAACTTGCTCAATATGCAATCGAGCTACTGGCATGTCCTGCATCCAGGTGCTGCTGGAGGTTTTGTGACAGATAAAAGAGTGCGTCTGTCCACAGACTCCGTTGACCAGCTGACGTTTATCAAAATGAATCAGTCCTGGAAAAACAGCGGCTATCAAGCCCCTGATGCTGATGTAACTAACTACATTTGTTAGGGATCTGGGATCAGTTGCAGACTATGTTGCCTATCCTATTCCTGAATCCTGATTATGGTAGCTTCCAATAATGTTTTTGTCTAGGGCACCAGCAACACCCAAGGCCCAACTTTTTTGCACCTATTTGACTGGTGCATGTAATTTCAATTGTTTACAATTTTGTTCTAATTTTTAACAATTTTTAAGACCAGGGCCCATTCCAGCATTCACCAAGAGTAACTGTGAGGGGTCACAGTGTTCAAGCGCCACCAGCACCCAAAGCCCAATTTTTCCACACCTGTGTGACAACAGGTGCATATATTGTTATTTCAGTTCTTTAGAGCAGTGGCAATTCCTGCACTCATGAAGAGTAACTGTAAGAGGTTACAGTGCAGAGGCACCAACACCCAAGGCCCATTTTTTCAACACAATGTGTGACAGGTGCATATAATTAGAATTTTTAAAGCAGGGTCCAATCCTGCACTCATCAAGAATAACTCTGAAAGGTTACATTGTGAAGACACCATCAACTGTTCGCCAGCCAGACACCCCACAATGCACTGCACTCTCACAGTGCACATTCCCCACCCTATACTGTATAAGACAGAGGGGAGAAAAAAAATAATTACAAAAAAACAAATAAAAATAAAACAAAAGTGGGGATCTGCAGGCAGGATGGCTTTATTAACATCAGGGTACCCCTTTAAATAAAGGGGCATCCTGATCCCCCCCCCCCGTAAATGAGTAAGGGGTACTTGTGCCCCTACCCATTCACTAAAGGGTTAAATTTGGAAAAGATAAACATGCCAGACCTTTAAAAAACGTTTTTATTGAACAAAAAACAAAACAACAGTTTTTGACAAGTCCTTAATTAAAAAAAAAAAGCCAAGAGCATGATTCCATCTTTGTGATCCATCGTCAATTACGGCATCCAGCGTTGTCACTACGACGCTGACTCACTGAAGTAACAAAAAAAAAACAGACGCCACCCGGCACCTGTTGAGCGCTCGCCACAATCTGACATTTGCGAGGGAGATGTAAACAGTTGGGCAGGGCTAGTAGTGACATCACTGCTAGCTCCGCCCAATTTCTTAAGTCTGACTGGCAATTGTCAGATCTTTCATCAACAAATGGGTGGAGGTGGCGTTCTGGGTGGTGGAGTTCCCCTTAAAAGTCCTACCAAGGGATTGGTAAGGCTTTCTGGGGAAACCCAACACACTTTTTTTTTTAAAAATGTTTACTGTGAAGTCCCTCCTAACCTTCCTACCAGACCTAAAGGGCCTGGTATAAATTAGAGGGGGGGAAACCATGCAGTTTTTTTTGTTTGTTTTTTTTATAAAAATTTGATTAAAAAAATAAATGTCAGTCCTGCTGCAGCAGGTTCTATACATTGTACAGATGCACAACTTTGCAGATATTTTAAGGGGACCCCCCAGGCATGATATTTAAAGGGATTTTTCTTTTCTTTTTTTTTTTTTTAAAATGACTGGCCCTTTAAAAACTGTACTTTTTGAAAATGTATATTTTCACTGATTCATGTCCCTCAGGGCAGTGCCCAATTCCCCATAGCCCTTTTATGGGCAATAACTTTCATATAAGGCTTCAAAATGGGCACTTTTGAATTTAAAAGTTTGAGTCCCTTATGTTTGCATTGAGTTTGATGTTCACAGTCAACCTTACCTTAGGTTCGAATGTTCGAAGACGTAGGTGTTTGGCCCATCACTAATCAGTAGATTGTTTTAACCACTTACCCTGTAAAGGATTGATCCCCTTCCTGACCAGGCCATTTTTTGCGATACAGCGCTGTGTTACTTTAACTGACAATTGCACAGTCATGCAACGCTGCACCCAAATTCAATTTATGTCATTTTTTCCCCCAAAAATGGAGCGTTCTTTCGGTGGTATTTGATCGCTTCTGTGCTTTTTATTCTTTGTGCTAAAAACAAAAAAAGACTGACAATTCTGAGAAAAATTAACAATATTTTTGACTTTTTGCTATAACCATATCCATTTGACTTTTTGCTATAAAACATGTCCATTTCGTCATAAATTTAGGCCAAATGTATTCTGCTATATGTCTTTGCTAAAACAAAACCCCAATATGTGTAAATTTATTGGTTTACGTGAAAGTTATAACGCCTACAAATGGCGGTATAAATACTGAAATTTTTTTTTTACATTAGTAATGTTGGCAATCAGAGACTTATAGCTGGACTGCGGAACTGTGGCGGGCATTCTGACACTGGGGGGAGGAAACTGACTAACTGCCACTGACATCCCCAGTGACACTAATACAGTGATCAGTGCTATTAAAAAGCACTGACACTGTACTAATGACACTGGGCAGGAAGGGGTCAACATCTGTGGCAATCAAAGGGTTAACTGTGTGCTGTTTTACTATGCGGCCTGTTTTACTATGTAAGCATGCTGCTTTGTATTGCTCTGCTATGCAGAATAAGCAATACAAAGCAGCATGCTGGTGCTGACAGGGGAGAGATCTGTATTGTTTACACACAGACCTCTCCCCTGTCAGTGTTCCTCGGCGATCACTGGGTGCCAGCGAGGAATCTCCAGTGATCAACTGCTGTAGCTGCCAATGGCAGCGTGGGTAGAGCGGCATGCGTGCAAGCCCCCTACCCGGAAATGCAAAATCACGTATATATATACGTGATTTTGCTCAGCCCTGCCGCACTGTAGCAGTAGCTCTGCTATAGGGCGGTCGGGAAGTGGTTAACAAAGAGCTGGATGCATTCCTAAATGTGCAAATCCTTACAGTATATTAACATTTGTAGGTAATAACACCAGAGATTGTTGATCCGGGGAACATCCAATTGCCTTCTGGGGGATTAGGAAGGAATCAATTTTCCCCCTGCTGGAGCAAATTGGATCTTGCTTTATAGAGTTTAGGTTTTCTATTTATTTATTTTTTTCTATTGCTTGAACTAGATGGACTTGTGCCTTTTTGCAACCTCAGTATCTGCTACTAATAAAAGTGGGTAGGAGCCCTTAAATAATCGTGGTGAGTTATTCAAAACCCTACCCTTGACACTAAATCTTTATGTAGCACCCTCTAGTGTGCTATTAGTTTTAGTGTAGGTAAATGTATTATGGTATGGCTCATTGTAACTGTGTAAGTATTTAACCTCTTTAACCTATTTAAGTTGATGCCGAGCGGCCGCATATTTGCGTGCAATTAAGGTAAACATATGTGCTGAGAGCGCGCAACCCTGCACACTCCCAGCACACATGTCCGTTACTGACATGGGACCTTTCCCGATCATCTGACCACGGTGATGGTGTGTCACTGCGGTCACATGCCCCTAAGCCCCGTCTCCCGGCTTCTGAAACCCTTAAAGGGCCGAGAGGTGCCAGCACCAAGGGGTTAATTAGATTGTTTTACTGCAGGTCAGGCTGGGTGACTCGGGAGGTTGAGTCTCTATTGCCTCCACCGAGTTCCGGAGGACCATAAAAGCTTTCAGAAGCCAGTGGGTGGAAGGGGTGGAGACCTAAATCTGCATGTTTATGGCAGTCTAATCAATCCCAGGTTTGGAGGCCCTGGAAGTGTGGTGAGGCTAACCCATAAATATGGGAGAGTCAGGGAGTTGGGTGGAAGATGAGGTGCTGAGGAGTCTGTCAGTGGCCTCTGAGGGGTCCCTTAGATCTGGGGGGGTGGCCTCCAGGCTGGGCTCGGGCTGGCTTAGGAGAATCTATTCAGCATCATGGTATGAACAGGACCAATGCCTGGGAGCAGTGGGAGCAAGGAGGATAGAGTGAGTACATTAGCACACCAGGGGATTCACAAGGGTAGAGACTGCCACATGTAGCAAGCTTTCAAAGTATAGTATTGTGATTATTCCTTTATCCTTGTCTTGGGACATCTTCAAAGCAGCCGGGAGGGCTGGTAATGTTTGCAGGCTATAGAGCTGAGAGAGAGAGGGGATAAGAGAGGAGGGAAGAGGAGATACCTCTGTATGAAGTTTTCAGCAATCTAAGCTAACCTTCGGAGGGGCTGAGAGTCCCTAACCTGTAAGGGGCTTTTGCTACTGATCCATAAAGACTGATCATATTCAAAGAGAAGAACAATCCAGGATCTTTTTCTGTAAATAGGAAGACAATTGTCCCTGTGCATTGATTCAGTTAATTTGGGCATCCCATAGTCCCTATTACCCTATCCAAGTTTTTCCCTTATAAAATAACAAAAACCAATCTCATGGACTGTTCACTGACTGTGGATGCAAGTGTAAAAAAAAATGTGTGTTGCCTGGCTGTGCAGAGCTTAGGGGACCCTGAAACACAGCAGCCCTCAAGAGGGTAGCACAACATTTATAATATAAAAATTACAGACATACCATTTGGGCCAATAAATAAAAATA
This sequence comes from Staurois parvus, assembly GCF_062004578.1. Taxonomy (NCBI): domain Eukaryota; kingdom Metazoa; phylum Chordata; class Amphibia; order Anura; family Ranidae; genus Staurois; species Staurois parvus. The sequence continues at coordinate 3,087,502 of NW_028317938.1, forward strand.
CATTTTAATAAAATTGATCCATAATTTCTATAGCTCCCCTTTAAAGCATGTGAGAAAGGAGTGCCAGATTGTATTTGCAGACTGTAACACTTCAGACTTTGATGGCATTATGTAAACAATGATAATAATAACGCAGTATCTCTCATTAGTGTGAGATTCACTTTACTGAGATGCCAAAATAAAAAGATCAGCTTCCATAGTTTAATAACAGCGTGTTTATTTTAACATACTGCCAACGCTTTGCCAGTAACGAAGCAAACAACCAATTGGATTTAGACAGCCTAGCAATGCAATAAAAGATCCGCTCAATCTTGTACTGCAGGTCATGTAAAAAGCTTCACCACCACTTCATAGATAGGGAGAATGTGTGTGAGTCATTAATCCTGCAATGAAAAAATTGACAGTCCATACATGTGCCAGACCTCATTTACCATCTGGGAAGAATTACAGAATATAAATAATTCATAATAATAATACAGCATATGTAGTGTGACAAACACTAACATGAAATTTTTAAAATAATCAGCTAACACATTTTCTTAAAATGTCTTAGCTAATTAGTGGATCTATATACAATATGCAAATACTACAATGTAATAATTATTTGCAAAATTGCATGAAGTACATGCTAACAAGGTCAAATATTTGAGAGATACACCCACCTCTTGAATACCTGGCACTTTTACCCCCTTCCTGCCCAGGCCAATTTTCAGGTTTCAGCGCTCTCTTGAATGACAATTGCGCGGTCAAGCAACACTGTACGCAAACTAAAATTTCATCATTTTGTTCACACAACTAGAGCTTTCTTTTGGTGGTATTTAATCACCACTGAGGTTTTTATTTTTTGGTAAATTAACAAAAAAAAGACCAGAAATTTTGAAAAAAAAACACGTTTCTTTGTTTCTCTTATAAATGTTTGCAAATAAATAATTGTTCTTCATAAATTTAGGCCAAGATGTATTCTACTACATTTCTTTGGTGTAAATAACCCAAATCAGTATTTATTATTTAGTCTGTAGGAAAGTTATCGAGTTCACAAACTATGGGATATATCTGAAAATTTGATCAATCCTGAAGTATTGACGGCCAATATCACAGTACAGATATCCCCCAAATGACCCCTTTTTGGAAAGTAGACAGTCCGACGTATTTCATAAGAGGCATGGCAAGTTTTTTTAAGTTGTAATTTTTTCGTCATAATTTTACGGAAAATGAAGAAATTACAAAAATTATTTTCACTTTTTTTTTTTTACATACTGTCACCAGTGTAGTACAGCGTCATCATATAACTGGTGTGGCGGTGATCAGGGACACTGACTGGTGACAGTTTTTTTTAAATTAAGTTTTTTTCTCTTTTTTTAAGTTTTTTTTATATTACACTATGACCAAAGTAGTATAATGTTACCATAGTTACATTATACTACTTTGGGGAAGTGATCAGTATTTTTTTTTTGTTTACACAATTTGATTGCTTATAGCAAAGAATTTCTTTGCTATAAGCAAGCATTTAACTGAATGAAATCGATTAATTCAGCTTTTTTTGTTCTGATTAGCTGTGATTGGCCACGGCTAATCACATGATACAGATGGGCTGTGATTGGCCCAACCTGTGCATGTGATCACTGTGACCATTCACAGCTAGACACACTTGTATATAATGGATGACATGAAAGGAAGCCATCCATTGAATACAACTGTTATGTGACCTGCTGTGATTGGTCACAGCAGGTCACATGGTACTGGTAAGGGGGCCAGTATGCAATGCAGCTCTGTGATCGGCCTTGTCCGAGGTACACAGCCGGTGACAGATCTCCCCACGGCACAGCCCTGCAGGTGCGTGCAAAGCACGATCTGGGAAGGACGTCATATGACGCCCTACCGGAGGGACGAGAGGTTTGCCCAGACATCATTTTACTATAGGCTGGGCAGAAAGTAGTAAAATTGGAACTTCACTCTCTCAATCAACATAGACTAGTTTTAATCCTTATGCTGCTAGCATTAGTAAATAAATAGGAAAGTATATCATATTTACCTGTTTTAAACTTTTTTTTTACCTATCTTCAGTTACTTCCTGGTTTCCATGCCTGTGCAAATGATGTCATAAACCCCAGCAGTCTTCAGGAGAGAGTGCTCTCAGCTCATCCTGAACTAAAGGCAGATGGATTTCAGGAAGTAAATGATACAGATGTAGCCCAGTGTCAATTTATCTGTGCCACCGCCAGACATTTATAATAATGGTCCCCTGTAATGCCCTGCTGTAATAGTGACATTGTGTTTAGTGGCACCGAGAGAGAGGAGGATCCCACCGAGAGCTGGGGATTGTGGGACATGTAGTCCAGATGGGAGAGATTTGCTAGGAACTAATGCTGCTGGGAACTACAGGTTCCAGCCGGCTAGAGGAGGAAAGGTGAATGCTGCAAGAGGATATATAAGTCAGACTCTGGAGAATGCCCTTTCTCTAGGAACTACAGGCTGAAGCTGCACGTAGGGACCCGCCTATTATGGAGAGCTAAGCAGGCCGAACGTTCCGGACAGAAAGGGAGTATTTAGCGTGTGAGCTATAGACTGTCCACCAGAGCACCCGTCTGCAGTCTCCTGTCGGCACAAAGTGACTGAGCCGAGATGTAAGCATTGTCACCGTCTCATCCACAGCAGAATCCCAGTGTCAGAAGGCGCTAGGCCGCACATCCTATGGTGGTTGCAGATTTTGCAGAAGTTTTCCAGGACAGCTTGGATCCCTTGAGCCGTGGTATCATCAGGATTGGTGACCAGGCAGAAGCCCACACTGTGTACACTCTTCATTAAGGAACACTGCATGCAGACATCTTTTATACCTCACATTTGCGTACAGGTTTGTGACCTTTACCTGGAATCTTCTATATAAAATATCTATTATTGCCGGTTGCCATTGCACAGCAATCCTTTGTCCCTTTATTGAGCTAGCTGAAGACCCAGGACATTCTTTCCACCAAGACTCTCCTTGATACTGCTCAATCCCAGGACTCTGTGCTTATATATATACATATTTAAAAGCATAGCTCATACATTCAATATACAGAGTGTGCTGTTTTCAGGACCTGTGGCATCTGGATTCTGGTGTTCATTTATGAAACAGAGATCAGCGGCGATCCTGAGGACCTTTGCTGATCTCAGATCATTAGTGGTTTAGGAAACAGAGATGATCAGTGGAGAACATGTTCTCTGCTGATCATCTCAGCACACAGACTGCCAGTGTGTGAAGGAGCGATGTCAGCCATTCACTGGCGATCTGTGTTCTCCCTCCAGATTTTCCAGCCCAGAGCTGGAGAATCGGAGGAACAGCAAACGAAGCAGCGATAATTTATGTTGTTACAGTGGTCCAAGGGTAGTACTAAACATGAATCATCTGCCCTTACTCAAGATGGCCACTGCCAGAAATGCCAGGGGGTGTTTTTTTCAAAATGATTTCTCAGCAAAATAAAGAAAGGAGACATGGATGGATGGGGGAGTTTTCTTTGATTATTAAAAATGAATGAAATACTATTTTTGGTTTGTCGTGCTCAGATGCAGTGCAGTTCCATTGTAATTGTAATAATACAACACATATAGTGTGACAAATACTAAAATGAGATTTTAAAATTAATCAACGAACACATTTTCTTCAAAATGTCATAGCTAACTATTAGATCAATATGCAAATTCTACAATGCATTTATTTGCAAAAAATGCGTGAAGTATATGCTAACAACATACCTCCTATTGTCCTGGATCCCAAAGGACTGTCCTGCTAATAAATCAGAATCCCAAGGTCCCACTGGTTCAGGTGGCAGCTAGGCCAAGCTGTCTGCCATAGAAGTGAATTGGTGGCCACTGAGCAAAGCTGTCTGCCTATTCATTTCTATGGCAGACAGTTTGGCCCTGCAGCTGTGTATGAACTTCTAGGGCAGCCAGCTTGGCAACTGTGAGCTGTTGTACTGGGGTCTATGCCAATGGTATTGTAAACATGAGTTTATCACATTCATGTGTATGCAAAAAAGAAATCAAATTTTTTCATAAGCCTATAACTTATACTCTTGCTTAGGATATTCCTAAGAACAGCAGAGCACAACCATTCATGTCCATAGGAAGCTGTACAATGCACCTGGGCTTCAGGGAAAGGTACCGGCATTTACATTAAACAGAGTCCCCCATGTGCAAGAGCTATAACTATGCCTCTTTAACCACTTGCCATCTTGAGGATTTACCCCCCTTAGCCCTGGTTCACATATATGCGGCCCAGCGGGCCATGTTATGCGTGGACACGAGAGCCCATTCATTTGAATGGACTCCTGTGCCCCGTGACACACAGGGAAGAAGTCCCTGCACTTCTGAAAACGCAGCCCCCACAAGAACCTCGGTTCCCAGTACGGTTGCGTTTTCCAGTCCGAGCAGCGTGCCATTAGAACTAATGGCACCCGCCCACGTGTCCGCATTCCTCTGTGCGTGGATTTTCATGCGGATCCGCAGCGGCACCACCCGTGAAGGAAGATCGGGGGCTGGGCCCACAGATTCAGAGGGTACACGACGCCACACAGACACAGACAGCGGTTCTTTTACAACAATTACATTTACTGAACAGTTATAGTGAACAAGTAGTTGAGCATACATAAACAGAATGATAACAGTGCATAACCATACAGTAAGAATAATACTGTCTAACACTAACCCTGTACTTGCGGACTTTTCCCCAATGTCCAGAAAGCAGCCTGGCTGCGCCTGAATGTTCCTGAGCAAGATATAACGTTGGGGTGCACCCTAAGTATTGCGCAATACTATTTGTAATCCAAAGGAAAGTGGAGTATGTCTCTCGTAACTTTCTGGTATATCCAAAATGTCACTGAACACGTGTGGTGCGATGTGCTGCGGCAAAGCCACACTTACAGTTCCTTGGCAGGCTCTTGGTGCTTTTTCCTGATCCACTGGTCCACTTCAGAACTGGACCATACAGTCACTTGTTTCCCGATCTGGTCACTGTGAATCTTCCCTAGGTGCCGTCGCCGGACTCCACTGTGAGCCGTAAATCCTCTTCCAGGCTCCACACAGATTCTCCAGAGGTCCTCAGCATACCCCAGCCAGACACATACTCTCTGTCACTTCCTGCTCTGCACTGGAACTCCTCCCCTTCCCAGGGAGTTTGTGATGCAGTAAGTCATTTCCTAATTGCAGCCTCATACCTGCATTTACAGTTCACTATGACCCTTCTGAGGGTCCTACTGGGACCCTAAATTAGCATTAATTAAACTTTATAAGGTAAATAAGCATTAGTTTTGTCCTAGTTAACTTCAATGCAAAATCGATTCTTGTACTTTGCTGCCATCTACTGACCAAAGAGCATATTGCAGTTTAACATTGCACATCAGTATTTATCCATGCCCCACACCCTTACACCTGCACACATGTGAACCTAGCCTTAATGACCAGGCCTCTTTTTGCTATTCAGCGCTGCACTATTTCAACTGATAATTGTGCGGTCATGCAATGCTGTACCTAAACAAAATTTACGTCCTTTTTTTCACACAAATAGAACTTTCAGTGGTATTTGATCACTTGTGCGCTTTTTATTTTTCGTGCTATAAACAAAAAAGTACAGAAAATTATGAATAAAAACAATATTTTTTTACTTTTGGCTATAAAAATATATAGTAAACTCAAAGTTAGTCATAAATTTAGGCCAAAATGTATTCTGCTACATGTTTTTGGTAAAAAAAAATCCCAATAAGTGTATATTGATTGCTTTGTGTGAAAGTTATAGTGTCTACAAACTATGGTATAGATACTGCAATTTACACAATTGTTTAATATACAGCGTTGCGCTAGTTGAACTGACAATTGTGCAGTCATGCAATGCTGTACATAAATTAAATTTATGTCCTTTTTTCACACAAATAGAGCTTTCTTTTGGTGGTATTTGATCACCTCTGGGGGGGTTTTTTTGCACTATAAACAAATTGTGAAAAAAAATATATTTTCTCATTTCTATTATCCAAAAAACTCAAATTTCGTTATAAATTTAGGCCAAAAAGTATTTTGCTACATGTCTTTGGTAAAAAAAAAATCCCAATAACTGCATATTAATCGGTTTGTGTGAAAGTTATAGCATCTACAAACTATGGTATAGATAATGGAATTTACACAGCTTTTGCTTTCTGACTGCCTATCACATTTCTTGAGGTGCTAAAATACCAGGACAGTACAAACAACCCCACATGACCCCTTTTCGGAAAGTAGACAACCTAAGCTATCTGTTCAGAGACAAGTTGAGTCCATAGAAGATTTATTTTTTTCCACAAGTTGATGGAAAATGACAAAAACATTTTTTTTAAAAACATAGTTGTCACATAAATTATATATTGCTCACACAAGACATGGGTATATGTGGAATTACACCCCAAAATACATTCTGCTACTTCTACCGAGTATGGGGATACCACATGTGTCAGACTTTTTGGGAGCCTAGCCACATACAGGAGCCTGAAATCCAATGACCACTTTGAAAGCCTGAAGGTGCGTAATGTCCTCATTTCACTTCCTCACTACCTATCACAGTTTTGAATGCCCTGAAATGCCAGGATAGCACCAAGCCACCCCCGACCCCCCAAATGGCCCCTTTTTAGAAAGTAGACACCCTAAGGAATTTAAAAAGTGGCATGGTGAGTTTTTTGCTGATCTCATTTTTTCTCACAAGGTTTTTAAATAAAGAAAAGAAGAAACATATTTTTGTTTTCTTTCTTCATTTTCCAAAAACCTGTGGCAGCAAATGAGATCTGCAAAGTACTCATCATGCTTCTTATCATATTTCAAAAACGGGTCATTTGGGGGGGGGTGCTATCCTGGCATTTCAGGGCATCCGAAACTGTCACAGACAATCAGGAAGTGTAATGAGGAAATAAAGGCCTTTAAAAACTTGAAGGTGCTTTTTGGATTTTGGGGTCCTGTACTTGGCTAGACTGACAAAACGTCTCTCACATGTGGTACCCCTATACATGGGAGAAGTAGCAGAATGTATTTTGGGGAGTAATTCCACATATACCCATGGCATGTGTGAGCAATAAATCATTTAAGTGACAATTTTGTGTACATTTTCCCAAAACTTGTGGTATAAAAATAAATTCATCTATTGACTCAACATGCCTCTCAGCAAATATGTTTTTGGGGGTGGGGGCATTTTATGCCCAGAATTAGAGGTTTATGCTACACATCACTTACTCTTCTAATCACCTGAAGACACTTTTCTTCTAACCACCTGAAGATATGCCTTTCCTGATACTTTTTGTTCACATGAATAAAATCTGTATTTTTTGCTAGGAAATTACTTTGAACCCCAAAACATTATATATTTTTTTAAAGCAGACACCCTAGTGAATAAACTGGTGGGTGCTGCAATATATTATGTAACATAGTACTTGCACAGCGATTTTTCAAAAGCAAATTTTTTGAAAAAATACCTTTTTTTTACTTTTCCAATCCAATCACTGTCTGAAAAAAACAATACCAGGATGATGCCCGCAGCTGCAGGCATCATCCTGGTATAACCACTCAAAGTCCAGTGATGTACCAGTACGTCGCTGGTCCTTGTTGGGTGTATATGCTATGTTCTTTTTTTTATGCAGCCTGTGGGCTGAATAAAAAAAAGAGACAAAATCTCTGCCAGAAAAAGTGAGTGGTATGCCCACCATTAGAATATACCTCCCTGCATCCACCCACTTCTAATGGTGGGCACACATGAAATGTGCCAACAAATTATATAAAATATATATGCTGAAGCATAGGGGCCATCCACCCGCTGGCCACCCCAGGCCCCCATGCTTCGGCATATATGCTCTTTTTTTAACTGCGGATGAAAAATCTCATCCAACAGAGCTACACACACCTACTTATGTATATTCTGAGAGCAAGACCCTGTTGCTGTCAGAATAAACAGTTCGGTGCTGCAGCTGTATGGTGTTCTTCGAAAGCAAACAATGGTTAACAGAAAAACAAAGTAACAATAGAACTCAACTAAATAAAACTCGATAAAAACTTTTAAACTTTTTTTGTAACAACCTCTGAGTTTCAGGTCTCTCAAAATGTGATGGACAGTTTCCTGACTATCTAACATCTTTTGAGAACATCTTTTGTGAAAATTATGAATATGTGCCCTGAACTGTGCCATGTTGTACCCTATACTAATACTCCACAAGTGTATGTAGCGACGGCAGCAGTCCTTGAGGCAGACCAGGTTGGCCAGCACAGGAGGGACAAAAAAAGCGGGTGTCGCGTTTTATTCCATGTTTGCTAAAGACACAACATCTTCTTTGGGGTGACCTTTGGGCTGGGGTAACAGAGAGGATATTCGGAAAATGCCTCTCATGCAGCCGGCTAACTGCATCTGGATTTGAGGGTTAGGCCACAGCATCTTCTGGATACAAAAGGGCCGTGATGATGTCTTATTGAAATTTTAGGAAGGATCCACTTCGTCCAGTTGCTTTGTAAATTACAAAAGCTTTATATATAGCCAATTGAAATAAAAAAATAGACACCTTTTTGTAGCAGTGTCAAGCTTCAGGGAAACCATGGTACGGATTATTCATTTAGTCATTGAAGTCCACTCCTCCCATGTTGAGGTTATAGTTGTGGACACAGATGGGTTTCTCAACAACGCCAGATACCATGTTAATTTGGACTGTCGCGTCTGCGTGAATGAAAGACAGGACGAAAACATCCTGTTTGTCCTTCTACTTCTGGTCTGGCAAGGTTTGAATTTGGGTTTGCGGCGTCATATTGTAGAGCGTATAAATTGCTTTGTCCCACAATCAAATTCTGTGAAAAACAGCTCCAAAAAATCAGGGGAGTATTTAAATTTGCTGTTTCCACCTGAATTCTGGGTTGGGCATTGAATGGGGGAAGTACAGGTGCTGCAGAATCTGTGGGTCCCCATTTAGGATCTGCAAGTACGTCCGGAAGGACACTATGGGCTCTATGGGCCTGTGTACAAATTCTTGGTGGCTGCGGGACACTACTTGTGCTTGCCACCGCACCAGCTTGTACTGTACTTATGGGACTTGCCACGTCACCAAGTGATACTGCAGTGCTGGTATGGGAAAAGCCCAAGATATACTAGGTCACTGGTGCTCGCCAGTTCATCAAAAGGTAGTGCGGCACTAGTACTGGCACTCTGCTGCATATGAGACAAGTCATGCGAGCCTAGCACTTAAGCTTCATGGGGTTGGGTATGCTTGATCTTAACATGGACCTCTTCTCCATCGTTCGAGCTACCTGTCAGGGTACCTGCTGTCTACAGGTTCATATTCTGAGGTGGATTTTGTCAGGGAATCTTCCCCTTCGCTCTTACCTGCAGGGGCGGACTGACAACTCATGGGGCTCCCGGGCAATAGGGGATCATGGGGCCCCTGTTTCCTTGCCCATACTCAAAAAAGCCTATGAAAAAGGTACCAGGGGCATCTCATGGGGCCCCGTACTGAGCCAGGGCCCTTGGGCAGTGCCCGAGTTTCCAAATGGTCAGTCCGCCCCTGCTTACCTGACATGCCCATATCCTGTAGGCCTCTTCACTAGTGTACCTTAGGTTGGACATTTTGGACTCTAAATTTATAGGTACCTAGTGTAACTCACAGGAAAAAGAGCACCTGGCTGTCAGGGACTGCTTGAACCACTACCAATAAAATTCACCTGCTAATGCTGGCGGAGATCAGGCCTGATTCTGTGAACACTGTGGTTCTGTGTGCATTGTATTACAGGTGAGAGTGATCAGACATTATACTGACACTGCATTTCTTATTAGGGGTGGGGGGGAGCGTTGGGGCTAAATGCTAGTGCTGGCAGTGAACGGGAATGATCCTGCTAACACTGCGTTTTTGGTGACACTAATACTAAGGGGCACTGGTTTTGTTCGTGATCAATATATTGATTAAATAGATACCCAACATGTCACTCTTTATAATTGTGTACATCCGTGGAACGGCACCATACTAGTAATGCTGGTGATCAGCGACCTATAGCGTGAGTGCGAAAATGTGTGGGCAATCTAACGCTAGCTGACCCTAGCTGGGAGGGAAGCTAACTGACCCGGAAGCTATCTGACGTCACTAGTGGCACTAATACAATGATCGATGAAAAATACTGTACTAATGGCACTGGCAGGGGGAAATCAAAGGGTTAAATGTGGCAATCAAGGGGTTAAAATGTCTCTATCTAACGTGTGGGGGTGCAGTGTGCTGCTTTTACTCACATGTGATGTATTTCTTCTCTCTCTTGAACAAAATGGTTCCAGGGAAAGAAGTTTTTTGCCTTCTCACTACCTTGTTTAAACTCATATCAAAGTCCCAGCACCTCTTGCATGCCTTTTTTTCATTGGACTTTAACCACTTCCCGTCTGGGCCAATTCTGACATTCCTCTCCTACACATAAAAAACATCTTTTTTTGCTGTAAAACTACTTAGACCACCCAAACATAAGAAAAAAATGGTGGGAATTACATATTTTGTCATACTATATTTGTGTAGCGGTTTTTCAAACACACACAACATAAAATAATACCCAATAATAATAAAAGATGATACTAAGCTGAGTAAATAGATACCCAACATGTCACGCTTTATAATTGTGTACATCCGTGGAACGGTACCAAACTATGGTACCTAAAAATCCCCATAGGTAACACTTTAAAAGCCTTTACAGGTTGCCAGTTTAGAGTTACAGAGGAGCTCTAGAGCTAGAATTATTGGTTTCACTCTGATGTTCACTGCGATACCTCACATGTATGGTGTGATCGACGTTTACATATGTGTGCAGGAACAAAACGAGCATTTGCATTTGCACATGAGCACAGGTGACGGGAGCACTTTACATTTTTTTTTTATTTGTATTATTTATTTTATTTTAAAAAAACATTTTTTTACACTGTCTCTTTAGTTCAACTTTATTGCTATCACAAGGAATGAAAAACACCCCTTGTGAAAGCATGGGCCGTGATAGGTCCTCTTTATATCTATTAGACTCCAGATCTCTCCTCTGTCCTGAAATGCAATTAATCAGACACAGATCAGTCTGATCTGCTGCTTCACTGGCTAGTAACAGCCATGTAATCAAAGATCTGAAATCCTTACCGGGCTCCCCGGTTGCTCAGTAAAGCCCGGTAAAGGCTGCAGGAAAGGGGGGGGACCCCCTTCTGCCTTCTGTAAAAGTAACCCAATGGCTCCATAGCTGCTGGGATTACTTTTACCTTGTAAAAAGTTGACGCTGAAAAAAATATCTTGGTCAACACTGCAGCTGCAGCGATTACTGAGATATCCCCCTTCCTATCCAGCGATGTACCAGTACATCGCTGGATGGCAAGCACATAGACATGTTTGGGTTCCCGTAGCTTGCCACCATTTCACAGGCATGAACACTTTTAAATCTTGACAAACTTAGTATCTATTTATGCAACATAACATTGTCTTTTACATTTTAACAAAAAAATAGGTATTACGGTACATTGTGTTTGTGTGCACTGCAATTAAATTAAGTGTATTTTTTCCTGAAAATTTGTATTTGATAAATGGCTGCACAAATGTTGTGGCTTTTGGGGACAAACATACGTTTTCTTTTTTAAAATTTTGACCAGTGTTAGTAAAAAAAAACCTATGCACATAAGCAGTACATCTTGTAACCTCCCAGAGGCCATCTTTACTGTGGACAATAGTATTGCGCATGAGCATTGCAATCAGAACACATGGTGGCCATTTTGGATAAGGGCAAGTGCCTGAATTCTGACCGCAGGATCAAATCAGCAAGGAGGCAGGGTGGAGATGGGCTGGGATATTGTAATGGCTCCCTGTTTAAACTCCCTGGGGGTTCAGGGAGATTACCAGTCAGCCGTAGTCTTTGAAGGGGGAAGAAGCCTTAACCTGCTCATTCTGTTTCCCATGCTAGTGTCGCCACAGGTGGGCCGCACAGGGGTCTATGTCATTATTTTTTTTTTTTCCATAATCGATGACACATATTCTGGTCTTTTCTTTATTAATCTCCTTTTCTGCTTTCTTTCATATGCAGTTTCCTGACACCTCACTCCGTCATTAGTCTTCTGCCATGGGATCAAGAACTCATTGTGCTAAGGAAAGGACCACTTGGCAGAAATTAAGAAGACTGTGCGGAAAAAGAGTTCTGATTTTTCATGAGTTTCTGTCTTTCAGTCTGCCCTGCTCTCTCTTTTACTCAAGAAAGTCCAAGAGATTGCCAGATCAGCTTTTCAGATTGATGGAGGACAGTGACTCATCCAGTCCAAGCAAGTCCTGCTTGAGAAACCACAAAACATCTTGTAAACACAAGTACTTATACCCTCTTGAGTGCTCACAGCAACCCATAGCGAAAAAGTGCTGAGCCTGCTGTGTGGACCCCATGCCAGACAAACGTGTCTGTGAGAATCGCCTACTGGGACCTCTCTAGGGGCAGGGACTTTGACAGCCAGCAGGTCTCTGCTCAGACAAGTAGTACAAAACTCACTGTCTGAATCCGCTAGCCATTTTTGCAGGGGGAGCGGGGATGCGGTGTTAAAGACACAACCCGGTTAGCAACAGCAAGGCAGCACAATCAATCCTCCCTAACTAGGGAGGTTTCAGGCACCTCTAAGTCATATGTGAAACCAGCACAAAGGGCTAATTGGGCCAAGTCATCTACTACCAGCCTGCGCCCAGCCTTGCTAGAATCGGAAGAAAGTCACTCATCAGGCTTCTAATTCAGCATGATCTTGCTATTTATTTAATCAGTGATAATGGCCAAGAAATCTAAAACTTAATTTCCTTTTCTTGAAGAACAACCAGCCTTTTTTCCTCTGGTGGGAGCAATTACAATTCTGTTCCAAAAGGAATGGCAGAAGGTGCACCAAAGATCATCTGCAATTAATCATTTACAAAAATGTTATTCCTTAGCAGAAGAGGATGCTGCCACTTTAGATAATCTTCCAGCACTGAATGCAACAGTAATGAGGTTAACCAGAAATGTCACCCCTCCATGGAAGATTCTGCCTCACTCAAGGATATTTTGGATACGCATAAAGACATGGATCTACATAAGTCCTATATGGCGGCAGGTGGTGCCTGTAAAATGGCAATCACATTGACCAAAATGGCAAGGTCCAGATAAGTCCTTATGACACAAGGCCTGCCCAGGTGGGGGCCAGGTTTGTACACTTCTGGGTAGCACAGTGTCAAGATCTGGGGCTAGGTTTGTGCACGTCTGGGAAGCAGTAAAGCGCGGCCACTTCTGGGTCACTTGGGGATCTTCCGGATCACTCTTTAACCCGCACCAGGGCAATACAGTCTGTACAAAAGTTAGCCGTGCTTTTTCAGTACATCAACATCTTAAGGCTCCAGGGGGAAATCATCCCGGTCCTCACTCACAAAAGTTTACAGGCTTTTACTCTCCTCTATTTTTAGTTCAGATTAAAAATGAAGACTTCTCTTTACTGGAAATGGCCCAGTGCATACCCCAGTTTCTTTGAGGGACAGGCCAATTTCAAGTTTGCCGTGGATAACCATACCTTATCTCTTGGTTTTAGATCCAGTTTTCCCCTCTTTTTCATATTCAAAAATATCTTGTAGATCACTTGCGCCTTAGTGATAGCTTTCTGTAGGAACTGGTTATTGGATTTCAGGAATTCTAGACAATCCTGTACAGCTGGTACCGAAGATTCTAGAGTAATGTCAGGCAGAAAGGAGGGATGAAATATATAATTCACCAACAGAAGAAGAGGCACCCAATTATCTTGTGGAAAAGACAAAAAACATCATAAGTATTGTTCCAGCATCTGATACGTTCTTTCAGTCTGACAATTCGTTTTAAGATGATATGCTGAGGACAGACAATGTTCAATGCCCAAATCTTCACACAAGGATCTCCAGAATGTGAAAGTAAACTGTACGCCATGGTCAGACATAATATTGCTGGGAATACCATTCAATCGTACCACCTCTTTGATAAGTGCAGTTGCAGTCTCAGCAGCAGATGGCCTTTTACAAAGTGGGCTATCATGGATAAATGATCCATGACCACAAAGATAGTGGTAAATCCCTCTAATGGGGGCAACTCCACAATAAAGTCCATGGAAATCATGCTCCATAATTCATTAGGAACATGAATTGGTTCTAATAAACCCCATATTTTGGCTGTAACAGACCCAACTGGGACAAGGGCTTTTGGATGGGATTGCAGGCTAGCCTCTTGCCTACCCGACCATGGCCCTGGCATCTGAGGAGGCTCTATTCTTTGGGAGGTGTGTGCCTTGGGGGGGGGGCCTTTGGAGTAGTTTACTGTGGATTCAAGTCCATGTCTCCCCGAAACACACATACTCTGAGAGCTGGAAGGCAAGGATACAGATTTGGGGTCTCTGTGCCGAAACCAGCATTGACTGTTTCAACACCCCCTTCCTACACTCAGAGATTCTAAGAAGATGTTCATATAAGCAGCTCAAAACAACCTGATCCTAAGGACTCTTGTTCTAATCTGTTTTTTAAGGTGTTATGTGTTTATGGTCTTTCTACTATTGTGTGCCTCCAAGGTGTGCCTTCCCATTGTTAATTGAGCTAATTGAGTCACCTATTGTTTCTGTCTGTCTGCTAGTCCTCCTGGAGATGTGATTAGTATTATGTCCACTTTACCTTGTTACCAAACAATTGTGGGGTGTTTATCCTAAGATATAATATTTGTTTTTACTGTTCACTTTGGGACTGTCCCTATTCCTAAAGTGTATGAAAAATAGTATTTCTGTTCAATAAAGTAGTTCCAGTTGCACCTGAGCTAGTGCCATCTAGTTCTCAGGTTCAATGCCCAGCTATAATACCTTGGTCCTGTGTCCAGCAGTGAGGAAGCAGTTCTCTGACAGAATCACCCAATCAGGGTGACAGGCATTTTGTTACATTGGCTCTGTCAGATTTGTTTAATAAACACAGTACAAAATTAACATAGTCTCTACAATCTTCCACCAAGTCCAGCCACCAGAATGAATGGATAATTAAGTCTGAAGTTTTGTGAGCCCCAAAGTGACTTAACAGCAGAGCCGGATCTAGCCTATCTGATCTGGGGGTGCAGTAAATAAAGTCAGGGGGCATAATGTCAGTATTGTGACAGGAATGCGTGGAACCAGTATTCCCTGTTCACTTGGCACACTTGTGTACCACGGAGTCATAACCCAAAAGTATTGTCTGACAGGTATTACAGAGATGGTGCAGGAGTGAAATGGGAATGCTGTCATTATTTTAGGGTGATTAAACAATCAAAGACAAAGACAATTCTGGCCCCCATGTCCAATATTAATAAATTGTGATTATGCATTATAGCCCTCCCTGCTCAGCTCTTTATTTATCATATGTAAGATGGGATGTTGGTGTCAGGACAGACATTTGTATCAAACATTTACCATAATTTTCCTTTTTTGAGGCCAACCCATGGCAGTATACAGACCTTCCTATACGATCCTGTTATTTTTATGGAGATTGGAGCAGGTCTCACTCTTTTTTTGTCAATAGATTTAAATTGGTCTTGTTGGTGGAGATATGGGCAGAGTTCTATCATATGTATGATACCATGGCATCAGAAAAGAAAAATGACAGTAAGTATTTGATACAGCTTTTTTTTTTTTGTTGTGGTTTTAATACCGCTTTACATGCACTTTATTAAGTGTTCTTGCATGGCAAGACCACTTACTGTTATCTCACATATATATTCTTATTATTATAGCCAAATGTACCACCCTAACTCCTCCCACAGTTTTTACACGACATAGACAGTAATATACCGAAACATGCGGATTGTTCCCGATTAGTGTGCTATTACTTTGTGGAACGTTTCGCCGAATGGTTCACGAAATATCACTGTTTTTGTGGTGAAATTTGTCCCATAGGAATGAATGTCGGAATGTTCAAAACTAGAGTGGGAGCTGACAAAACCTTTTCACAGTTACTCCAGCCACTCCAACCACACAACAGTTACTCAAGCCACTCCACCCACTCCAGTTGTAGACTACTGGTGGAGGCAAGCACACTTCACACAATTTCCCCAGAAATTGTAGCTTTTCTAGTTTTAGATGTCTTCTAGAAATGTTTTCCTATAAAGGTCTGTCATGTTTGATATTGCTCACCAATGCACTGCAAATTGAAACATTTTCACTACATGTCAGCATTTACTATCTGCAACTGCCACAGAAAAATATTGTATGTTGAACAATCAGAGCAAATGTTAGCAAACTGCTTTATATAAATATGCCTTGTATAACACAAAGTTACAAAAAACAGAGAGCTTTTTATACATAAAAGATATAGAATAACAAGTGTCCATTCAACCTTGCCCCATTGAGTTGCTCAATGTCAGATGAATTTAATCAGAAGGCTATTAGATGCCAAGTGTTCATTGATCGTTTTGGAGAAAGTCATTTTGAAAGATTTGTAAAGTGATTGTTTCTCTTTCCCTTTCTCTGGTTAACTCGTATCTTTATTCATGCTTTCCTGTCTCGCCCAGTGAATGGGCTGCTGGGAAATGAAAACAAACCAGAAAAACCAGTCAGATGGTATTTGCTTAGTCTCCTTACTCTTTAACCATTTACAGAAGCTATGGCCACTCCTCAAAACCCTGTAACTGCATCAGCTTTGGGAGCAGACTAAAGTATTTCCGGATATCTCAGTATGCGTGTAATCTAGGACTCCCTTCCACCATGGAGTCTGAACAGAATAACCACACAACTCAGGCAGAGTCTCTTATAGTAGAAAATCAGGTAAGTCTGTGTGTAGCCTTACATAGAGTGTGTTTTATTTGATTATTGTTTTTTTTGTCTGTGTTTACATTATGTAAAACCATATGAGCTGAAACTACAATCTATCAAATCTACTTAAACTGTACGGAACTCAAGTTGGTCAAACATAGGGAGACCTTTCATTACTTAAGGTCCATACATATGTTTGATAACACTCATCCAATCCCATAATTTATGGTTAGATCCAAGAATATTTGTAGGCCCCACCATGAGCCTTGTACTCCTCTCTTTATAAGCAAGTCTGATGAGAATTTGAATGTCTATTGGTCTTGTATGCATGGCTGGATGTCATCTCTAAGAGCTTTTGGCTAATGTCAGATCACTTCAATTGTGTGGTCAGAGTTGCTCGAGTGAATGCATAGTCATGTCCCAATTAGACAAATGGATATTTTTCCCATTTATGTGCACAAAACCACAGAGTTTACTACAAAATTACTTTTCCCCAGCATTCTTGGGAGTGTGTGAAATGCTAGAAGATACTGCATGCACCCTTGTGGTTTTGATTTTTTTGTTTATTGTAGTATGTATTCTGTTTGCATGCTTATCCAACAAAATTCTAATGCTTTGCCTTGCAACCAATGTAAATACAAATATTACAATTAAAGCAATTCCCATGAGCCTTATGTTAAGGATGCGAAAACCAGCTGTTTTTACAATGATTGCCATTCTTCGGGTCTCACAGATATCACTATGGAAAAACTAAAATTGTCCAGTATCCTGGAAGATACATGTAGCCATTGCTATTGACTTTTATTTCACTCTTTAATTTTTTAAAGGATGCTAACATTTGTTGCACTGCTTCTAACTTCCTTTCTACCTCTGTAGACCACTAGATCATTAGGGATTATGTGATGGTATGTGTGTATATATCCCAGTAGATCAGCAGTTTTTGAAATACTCAGACAAGCCTGTCTGGAACCAACAACCATGCCACGTTCAAATGGCAAAGTGCCATCTGCTGTCAGAACAGAGGATCGAATAAATTAAACTGCCCCCTAAACATACATGCACATTTAACCCTTGCATCCCCACTGCAAGAGAGGCTTTTTTGATTTATTGGAGTTAGCCCTCCATCCAATGCCACTCTCTTCTGCTCCCTGCCTGTCTTCTGCTCCTCACCACCCCCTTTCCCCAATCCAACATTGCTGTCTCCCACTCTTTACCCCTGATCTGATGCTGATATCCCCTATTCCTCATTTTCAGTCTCATGCTGCTGTCATCTACTCTTCTCCCCTGATCTGATCCTGCTTTCAGCACCCCCCTCCCTACCTATACCACGCTGTGCTCCCTAATTTCTCACCCCTGATCTAATGTGCTGTCCCCCACTCTTCTCCCCTAAAGACCTGGCCCTGTTGCCCCCCTCTCCTCATCCTCCCATCCCGCACTGCTCCCCCCTGCCTCTAACACCCCATTCTCCATTAGGTGTCTAGCTAGGGAGGGGAGGAAAAGTATAGCAAAGCCAATGTTGCTGCCATATTGAATGCTGAATCAAGGAAGAGGGTGAGTGTGATTGTTCCACATCACTTCTTTATCAGCACCTCCCACCTCCAAAAGCCTCAGTGCCTCCAACCCACCCATGGGTTACAATGCTTCTCTGCAATCCTTTTCCCAGCCACCTCATCCACAGCACCTCTCTTCCATCCACCAGAGGTCAAATGAGAAGTTCTGTGAGCAACATCACACTGAGGTGCTCACCCCCCCCCCCCCCCCCCCCATCTGACCTCGCTTCACACTTCTCCAAACCTCCTTCCTCACAGCACTGCTTTGCCACCCATCTCATTCCCCAAAACTCATCAATCCCACCCACACATTCACCCCAACTTCCCTCTGGACAAAGTACCTGTCTACTATCCCTTCCTCTTAGGTATATCACTTTCCTTTGCCTATCCCTCACAATTTCACAGTGCCTCCCTGCCAGAACCTTCTTCCTACCAGCCTCACCCCCTGGTCACAAACATTTCTGCCACCCACCTAACCCTCCAGGTAACAGCATGTCTAGACCCCCGCCCTCCTAAAAGCATGTCTAGACCCTCGTCCTCTTATAAGCATGTCTAGACCCCCACCCTCTTAAAACCAACTCACCTCCAAACACAGAATCCATCTTCCTCCCTGCCATCCATCTCACCCAATACAAATACGCAAAAAGAGCTCAACCTCTCCTTCAATATGGTCCATGGAGTGCTGGTTCAAACATTAGGGCTTGTGTACTCTTGCCAAGTCCAACAAACAAGCATAGGTGCTGGTGCCAGTTACAATCCTTAATAGTTTTTATTTTATAGCACTACCCCCTTAGGAGTTGCTGAAGTTTTGGATACCCCTATAGTCCTGCACAGCCAGGCAACATGCATTTTCACATCCACTTGCATCTAGGAGTCAGTAACCAGTCCTTGAGCTTTGTGTTTGTGATTTTATTAAAGGGATTGTAACTTGGATAGGATAAGGGGTGTACCGGATGCCCAATGGAACTGAGAAACCGAGGACAACTTCCTGTAACTTTAAACAGTACAATTGTTTACAAGTGGTTGCAAAACAGTCTCTTTTAGGGAGCTAGCCAGTGTCTCCTGTAGTACCACCCCAGACCCTAGTAACTCTTTATCCAGCTGTTCTGGGTGAATCCCTAGGCAGGGGATCCAATGTCTGCCACGTAAATGCTGAAACAGTCCTGGGAGGCAGGCTAATCCAGTTTCCCACTAGAGTGCCTCCTTCCCCTACCTGACCCAGGGGGTACAGGTCTACTCACTCAGTCTTTCTCCTGTGCTGCTGGTGGGTTGGGGGCTGCTACCAGACCGCTACCAGCTGGGCTGCTCCTTCCATGCCTCAAAGGTGGTCCTCCCTCAGGTGACATCCTGAGCTTTCCTCCTTCCAAGGTCCTCTGCCTGTAGGTGAGCATCTGTCCATCTGGGCCCCCTCACTGGCTCCTGCCTTCTAGCCTCACATCCTCCTCTTCCACCGGATCACTGCTGCTACTAAGCAGACTCTGTCACTCTTAAAGGCTGTCCTGGCCCTTTTCCAAGCTCTCTGTTGGGGATTGGCCAGGATCCACTAAGAGTTACAAAGTTACAAACAGTCCAGCGGGAAGGCACCCAGTTGGATACAGTCACAGTTCTGGGCAAACATGTAGATTGGAGCAGGTTCTGATGCACCAACAGCTTCTGTCTGCAAGGGCAGAATGTGGCCTGGCCAGTCTGAGCCCAATGGGGAGGATTCTGGTTTAGGCTGGCGGGTCCCTAGCCTGTCCCTACTTGTCCGGAACATTTCCCTTACTGTTGTTCACTCCCCCGACACACAGGTGAACTGTTCCTATACTATCCACTCACAAAAAGGGTGCCAAAGCCTTTGGGCAGGCACTTAAAAAAGGTTTTGCTGACCCAAGATGGCCACCAGGGTCACCTGGATGCAGTGTAGCCAATCAGAACCAAGGAAACCATAGAGAAACCCGATTTCTCTTGACTTCCTCTCCAGCTTTAGTACTGCTTCAGCCAAATGCCAGCTACAGTGGAGAACAGAGATTTCACCTGCCTACAAGTATACAGTATGATGCACCTCGAACAGTGCATTGGTAATGCTGTCATTCTATCACACACCAGCGGCTGCGTACTAACACAGACATTGATTAGAACCAGCCCTCTACACTACACTCTGTTCCACTATACAAACTTACCCATTCTGTTCCACTATACAAACTTACCCATTCTGTTCCACTATACAAACCTACCCATTCTGGAATGGGCACAAGAAATGTAAAAAGCCTCTCTTGTAGTGGGGCTGCAAGGGTTAAAAGCACATGTATGTTTAGAGATTAAACATCTGTATTCCATAGAGATAAACATGTGTGAACCATTCTGTATTCTACTGTGATAACTCACAGCCACAGAAGTAGACAGTGACTGACATGTCAAGTGCTATTCCTGGAATTGTTAGAACACCTGCAGCTCACCAATCCTGGATATCATTCAGCTGCTCTACAGAGGATTAAGTGATAAGCTGTTTATATATATATTTTTTGGCTGATACCTCTGCGATTCAAGCGTGAATCTTACAAAGCCATTTAAATTATTTCAATAGCAAAATAATATGACAAATGAAAACTTTTAAGAAGGAAATTCAGATAAAACCTGTTCAAAAGATCAGTAGACGGGTATAAGGTAGAACCATTTTCCTCTTTAGTATATTGTAGGCAGTTAATTGAAAGGGTTGTGCTTGAAAAGGTAATCCAGTGAAGCTCCAGTTTCTTCAGGGGGACAATCCCGCCCAGATTAAAGTTGCAAGCAGGAGCAGAATGACCATTCAGGCATTGCCCGAGGGCCTGGGGTCAGTAGGGGGCCCCCGTGAGAGGCTGACTGTCTGGTGACAGTGTGGGGAGTGGAGGAGAAGGCAGTCTCAGATCCTGGAAGTAGCTCACCTTTCACTTCACGCGGTGGCAGAGTGAGTCAGGGTCCCGGGCAGTGGTAGTGCCTTGTACACACGCTGCTGGTGATGGAGCTGGTGGGAAGATGAGTGGCGTATTATCCATAGGTGCAGGGTGTTCACTGTACATACCCTGCACTCATGGATGACGTGTCAAGGGTGATTGGTGTAGCGGAGGGACAGTTACAAGCACTAATCTCCCTGTATGGCTTTCAATGAAGCAGCTTAAAGCTGTGGGAGGGAGAGGAGGAGATGCATCTTCCAGCGGCTTCATTGAAAGCCATAGAGGGAGATTGGTGCTTATTACTATTATAATAATATAACACCGATTGCATCTGACGTCACATCCACCTAGGCGAATGTGACGTCAGACGCAACCAAAAGTGCCGCTGTGGCCATTTTGGAAATTGGTATAATCAAGCATTCCCAACACATGTAAGCACATTTTTACATTGTTAAATTTGATTTTAAGCAATATTGCACTATGGGAGTATGTTTATCTTGCATAATCACTGAGAATTTGTGAAGAAGTAAGGAGTTGATTGGGCACATTGATATTTGATTGCAAAAAGGCTATTCACAAGACATGCAGGGTAAGGTGCATGACTGAAGGGGAAAGGGATCGAGCAATTTGTTTTTGGCTTTGCACACAGGTGGTGGATGAAGGATGGATACACGTGTTGTGGATTTGATTCTCAGTGTAAGAGTGAAATTCACATTTTCACCCTTAGAGGGTAAGAGCATTTAGGGAAGAGTCTTACACATTCCTTGTTTATTGCACATTATATTACACACAGTTGCACATGCAATCTTTGTGTATAAGAAATACTACACTATATTAGTTTTTTCTTTTGGAGATTTGGATCAGCACACTGGAAGATCACAAAGAGAGAGAGATTGGATGGCATACAACACATTCTGGCTAAGGAGATCTTAATGGGAAGATAGGAAGATTGGCGTATGAAGTGGTTCGCTGGTGCTTGTTACTGTCCCTCTGCTGCACCGAAAATCCCTGACTGTGCATCTGATTTCCCTTCTGCTGCCCCCCCCCCCATGTGCTCCCCAGCCCCTCCCCATAGAAAGGAAAGGGAAAATAAGGGAATGGATGCTGAAAGGAAAGGGAATGGATGGAGAAAGGTAAGGGAATGGATGGAGAAAGGAAAGGGAATGGATGGAGAAAGGGAATGGATGGAGAAAGGAACGGGAATGGAAAAGGAAAGAAGAAAGGAAGGAAAGGAGGGTAGGGAGGAGAGAAGGAAAGGAGGGGAGGGAGGAAAGAAAGAAAAGAGAGGGAATGGAGGAAGGAAAGGGGAAAGGGAAAGAATGGAAGGACTCATGTGGATGTGGATGGTACCTGGCACATTCAGAAGCATTACAGGGCTGCCGGCTGATCTGGATACAATTTTCAGCCCACACATCCTCTTCTCGGAAGCAGCAGGACTGGAGTGTGGGTGAAGGGGAGGCAGAGCAGATCTCTCTCTTCTGCTCTGCCATTGTTGTGGAAGATGGGGGGGCTGGGCACTGTCAGAGAAGCCGAGGCATCAGAGACCTTTCTCCATCCATTTCCTTTCCTTTTCCTTCCCTTCCTTCCCTACTCCTGAATACACAGGTTCTGTTTATTCATCCAAATCTAATGATAGCCCAACATATGCTAGTGCTCCCTGTTCACTCCCTACTGATGCTGCCCACTGCCCCCACAAAATCGTGAAAAAAATTCAAAAATTACATAAATTGTAAAAAATTAAATAATAAAAATTAAAAAATGCTGACACCCACTCCATTGCTCTACTGATGCTATCCACTGGCCATCCAAAAGCATTTTGAAAAAATTATAAACATAATAAAACTTTAAATTGAAAACAAATAAAATAATAAAAATAAAGAACTACTAATACCATCCTGCACATACTACCCACCACCATACACCACGCACTCTTCTCCCTGTACATACTACACTCCACCATACACTCCGCACTCCTCTCTCTGTACATACTACCCACCGCCATACACTCCGCACTCCTCTCTCTGTACATACTACCCACTGTCATACACTCCACACTGTACATTCTCTATTTAACATTACCTCATTCAGCACTATGTAAGTCATCCCAGACACTATTTAACCACACCCCTTTTAAGCCATGCCCAATTTTTTAGCAACTTAAAACACACTCCACTCTCCTCCTCCTCCATTCACTTTATACCAATCTTTGGTTACCCATGGAAACAACTCGCTTCCTCAAAATTTTTATGCCGAGTTTAACCCTGCATAGGCATTTTACTTCTGTACCCCATATGTGCTTTACAGATCCTGTTCTTATATGTCAGAAACCATCATGCACCCCTTTTAGAGTAACTTGGCAGACCAACTATCTAGCTAAACACAACAATCCCTTGTAGGCATCTGCTTACAATCTCCCATAAAGCTGTAGAGCAGCTGCTCAAAATCTTCTGAAGTAGGCTCTGTGGAGTACAAACTTGCTAAAGGATTAATGGCAAGTGTGCATGCATGCATCTGTCCAACTCAGATTTTGAGAAGCTGCTTTGTGGACAGTATTTAGCTGGCTTAGGTACAGGTGAATATAAGAGTGGCAAGGGCAGGGATAGGGTAAACCTAAATATAAGTGTACGAGTTAAATGCCCCCTGCAGCTGCTTACTTAACCCCCCCCCCCCCCTCAAAGTAATTAACTCCAGCTCTGTTTATATCCTATCCAACAAACATGTCTAGCACTGCTACATTTGCACACTGGAGATTAAAGTGTTACTAAACCCACAATAGTAAAATCAGTCTGTGTTTTCAGTAAAGCATGCTTGTTATACTCACTGTGAAACCTAAGGGGTTAATCCTCTGAATTGTGTAAAAAGGGTGTGTAAAAAGGGTGTCTGATCCTTTCTTCTCTGTTCCTCCCCCTTTTCAAGCAACCACCACTTATCTCCAGACTGAATCATAGGCATGCACATGCTCAGTTTGGTGTATATATTGCTAGAGAGGTTTTTTTTTTTTCTTGGGAGAGTGCATGTGATCAGCACAGGGCCAGTAAGCACTGTCCAAACAGAGGTCAGGGGTTTTCCATCCTCTTAGAGCAGAAAGAAGAAACTCCTCCTACAAGCTTTAGCTAGTGCTGGGCTAGACACTGATAGAAGCCACAAGACTGCTCTAACTGCTGAGGAGAAAAAGTATTTAACAGTTTATATTTGCTAAAATAATTGCATTTCCATGTTATGTGTACTGTGGGAGACCAGATATAGTGGATGTAGGGTCCTGGGGTTAGTATCACTTTAAAGAAGGCTAAAACTGTTTTTTTCTTTGCCGCAGTGTGTTGCAACACAATACATTGCATTGCATTGCCACAGCAATGAATAGAACTGAATGAAATATCACTTTGTAACCCTTCAATAAAGTCTGACATTTTACTATAAAACTTTTATAAAAATTTTAAAAATACAGAAAAAGAAATAGATTTTGTTTTATTGGTTATATCTATATTTTTAGTCACGTGACTCATCAAGCAACGTTCAGGAAGAGAACAGCAAGCTATTGAAACAGTGTAGCAGCATTGAAAATGGAGCAGTGGGCCAGCAACCCAGCACAGCACAGGTAAGTGTCATTGCTCAGTTCCACAGTTGGAAAAGTAACTACATTTTTCTTGTATGAGTGCTCTACAATCTCATGCTAGGAGAAATACAATGATTTCCCTACATGGAACTTTGGCAATTTATGGCTTTTAACCATTCCAACACTGGACTGTTTCACCCTCTTCCTGCTCAGGCCATTTTTCAGATTTCAGCTCTATCACAGTTTGAATGACAGTTACTCAGTCGCGCAACACTGCACCCATGTGAAACTGTTATCATTTTTTGAGACAAATAGAGCTTACTTTTGGTGGTATTTTATCACCACTGTTTTTTTGCTATATAAAAGAAAAAAGACTAAACGTTTTTAAAAAAAAAATTTCTTAGTTTCTGTTATAAAATGTTACAAATAAATTAATCTTTCTATATAAATGTAGGTCAATATTTATTTTGCTACATTTCTTTGATTAAAAAAGGTGTATATTATTTAGACTAGTGTGTGCACATAAACTTTATTGGCATCCCAGTCTTAGTCCGTAGGGTTCAGTAGTGAGTTGGCCCATGCTTTTTCAGCTATAACAGCTTCAGCTCTTCTGGGAAGGCTGTCCACAAGGTTTAGGATTGTGTCTATGAGAATGTTTGACCATTCTTCCAGAAGCGTATTTGTGAGGTCAGACACTGATGTCGGACAAGAAAGCCTAGTTTGCAGTCTCCAGTCTAATTCATCCCAAAAGTTTTCTGTCGGGTTGAGGTCCAAACTCTGTGCAGCCCAGTCAAGTTCCTCCACTGCAAACTCACTCATCTATGGCTTTATGGACATTGCTTTGTGCACTAGTGTGCAGTTCTGTTAGAACAGGAAGGGGCCGTCCCCAAACTGTTCCCGCAAAGTTGGGAGCATGAAATTGTCCAAAATGTTTGGTATACTGATGCCTTAAGAGTTCCCTTCACTGGAACTAAGGGGCCAAGTCCAACCCCGAAAAACAACTCCGCACCATAATCCCATCTCCACAAAACTTTGCACTTGGCACAATGCAGTCAAGCAAATACTGTTCTCCTGGCAACCGCCAAACCCAGACACGTCCATCGGATTGCCAGACAGAGAAGCACAATTCGTCACTCCGGAGAACATGTTTTCACTGCTCTAGAGTCCAGTGGCGGCATGCTTTACACCACTGCATCCAACGCTGTGCAATGTACTTGGTGATGTAAGGCTTGGATGCAGCTGCTCTGCCATGGAAACCCATTCCATGAAGCTCTCTATGCACTGTTGTTGTGGTAATCTGAAGGCCACACAAAGTTTGGAGGTCTTTAGCTATTGACTCTTCAGACAGTTGGCAACTTCTGAACACTGTGTGCTTCAGCATGCACTGACCCTGCTCTGTCATTTTACGTATCACTTTGTGGCTGAGTTGCTGTTGTTCCCAGTTGCTTACACATTGTTCTAATACCACTAACAGTTGACTGTAGACTATTTAGTACCAAGGAAATTTCATAGATGCACTTATTGCACAGATGACAACCTATCACGGTATCCTACTTGAAATCACTGAGCTCCTGAAAGCGACCCATTCTTTCACAAAGAAGAAGCAGTCTGTATCCCTAGGTGCTTGATTTTATACACCTGTGGCCATTACGGTGATTGGAACACCTGAATCCAATGATTTGGAGGGTGACTCAATCCTTTTGGCAATATAGTGTGTGTGTGTAAATGTATGTATGTGTGTGTGTGTTCTGTTGTTATTTACACATTTAACCTGGACTGTAGCTGAAAACTGCAATGAAACTTCTTTTGTTGCTTCTGTATAATACTTCTGCAGTTTGGATGGGGTTAAACTGAATATTCATTAACACAGACGTGCAGCAGCCATCTTTAAGGAGACCACTTTGCAATGCTCATCTATAAAGTCCCTAAAGAGCAGGGGGCAGGATTGGGTCTGGACTGAATAATTGACTGATGCAACAGAGCAAGGAAATGGGTGAACTGGGCTGCTGGAAATAGGAGCTCTATTGTCATCAGCCTTGAGAATGCAGGGGAGAAGCCACTGTGGGGACCATGCGTTGCTGCAACCATTTTTTCTGTGCAAAGCAGCTAAGAGAGGTCATTACAAGGTTGCAGTGAAAGGGAAACAATGGTGTGTGGCCAAAGTTTGCTGGAGCTTTCTGATGCTGTGCCTGGGAGAAGAGTGCTGATTAGAGACTGCTGCTGCCATCATAATCTGTGCAATGCTCATGTGAAGGGACCTAGATACTGAGAGCCAGCACTGGGGATTGGTGTTTCACTTGCTAGTCTTGGAAAGTGGCTGTGACCATCAGCAGATCCCTAACCATCAGGAGAGGATCAATGGCTACTACTGCTAGGTGCTAGCTTGCGAGGGAGGACCCTTTTGTAAACCTGCATGGAAATGCCTGGAATTCAGAGTGCCTACTGACACTGGTTCTAAGAAATTGTTCTGCCCCAGTGGGGTTGCCTTTACTCCCCTTTTTTGGGAACAATCCAGTGCCCCTTTGGATTGCAAAGACTGTACAAGAGCGCACTTGTAAGGAAGGAAAAGTGGGACTGTCTCAACAGGATTGAAAGAGAGGATCATCAGCAACTTCTATCCCTATATGACTTGCACTTGACTTACGCTGAATTAGAGCATGTGTCCATAGACTCAGAAGAGGGTGTTCTGGATCTAGTAAGAGACAAACCTCATACAAATGAATCTGTTGTCTGCTTGGAACTGTTGTGCTTTTTTCAAGGGCTCCAACTTTGCCAGCCAACCTTTTTTTTTTTGGGAGGGGAACTGTTCTAGCAAGCTGGGACTGTCTTTATTTGCTGTTGCTAGGCAAATGCAATTCAGTTCTATTAATTACTTTTATTCAGAATACTGCAGGTGTTTAACCATATGTCTCAGAGTAATGTTATTCTCTTATTGCTTGCATAAGTGCAATTGCTATTCCTCTCTTTGTTTAGGCTATGCTTGACCTTAAATAATTTTTTTAAATATCTCAAGGTGTGTCAGTAAGTGCTGGGTAAGTGAGATGTGTCATCTTTAGTTGTTCAGAAAAATCAAACAATTCAGTGGCTCCTCTGGGGATAGCGCTACACACAAATGGTTGTTTTCATACCCAAACCACAACTAATCACAATTTTGATCTATGGGGTCAAGATGGTTTATTATACTACATTCCACTTGCCCTATATTTTCTATAGTAAACAAAAGTCGTCTTCACCAGATATGGAAAACAACTGGAAATTCAGTACTTGTGGCTATGCTTTTGTAGATATTCCTACCACTCTCACACTGTATTCTCAAGACTCCTTACCTACACATACTGTCTGACCTATTGCCTCCCGCACTTCCAAGCTGCATGTATGTAACAAATCATGCATGTACGGAAGTGACAGCAAACCGTCAGCACATAGGTCCACCCCAACTCATTTCGTGCAATAGCATGTCTTCAGAGGACACTACATTTGTGGCTTCATCTAGCAGGGGCAGACGGCAACCTGACCAGCAGAAGAGAAAGGGAAACTGCAACTCCAGAGGGAAGAGAAGCAACCATGGCTGCTACAACACAGGCCTTACTGTTAAAGAACCCAAGGTGACATCATCTGCTTCTACAAAGACCATTTGAGTTCATTTAGTCCACTCACCCAACAGCTAGCTGCCCATGTTTTTGAGGAAGTCACAACAGAAATATAGACACTTTGTATAGTGCTGGCAAGTAGGGTAAATATATTCTCCCAAATGGAGTGTCACCAATGGCAACCACCCTGACAGTTTCCCTAGAAAGGAAAAATCCACTACATTTGTGGCTTTATCTAGCAGGGGCAGACGGCAACCTGACCAGCAGAAGAGAAAGGGAAACTGCAACTCCAGAGGGAAGAGAAGCAACCATGGCTGCTACAACACAGGCCTCACTGTTAAAGAACCCAAGGTGACATCATCTGCTTCTACAAAGCAAAGAGAAAGTGAATATGTTTCTAAAAAAATGATTTGTCCTTTTGTTTAAAAAACAGACTGCAGCTTGCTCCAAATTGGGGGAAAAAAGAGCAAGCAACTACTTCTAGCAGCATGTCCACAGCAGTAACCAGCATTGAGATTGTCATCTTAGACTAATCCTAGCTTTGGTGAATTGCTTTTTTTCTATATAGCAGCCTGCATCCACACATGATCTGTGGTTAGTGCTCCAAGATGTTTGGAACAATCCACCTGCCGTCCTTCAAAAACTGTGTGCAAGTGGAATTGCAGATTTGATGCTGTTATGAAGGGAAAGGGTGGTAACTCCAAATATTGATTTGATTTAGGTTTCTCTTCTGTTCATTTTTAGTTTTTGTTTTATACTCCTATTTTTGTTAATTGATAAAAATAAACTATATTTCTGAGGGGATCTGAGAGGGATTTGGGACATGGATGGTTTAGTATATAAAAAACAAAAAGAGGGCGCACGGGCCTAGTGCATTAGCTTTAAAAATTAGATTTATTTATAAATAGTAAAATATTCACAAGACAAATAAAATCAAATGGAAAGCATGTCACAAAGGATGCAATGTGGTCCAAAAACCCCTGGAGGTGGTCTGGTGGAGGACTGTAGACCTCTGGATAGCTGGTGCTGACGCGTTTCGAGGTTGTACCTCTTCCTCAGAGCCAGTACAACCTCAAAACGTGTCAGCCACCAGCTATCCAGAGGTCTACAGTCCCCCACCAGACCACCTTCAGGGGTTTTTGGACCACATTGCATCCTTTGTGACATGCTTTCCATTTGATTTTATTTCTCTTGTGAGTATTTTACTATTTATAAATAAATCTAATTTTTAAAGGAAATGCACTAGGCCCTCTCTTTTTGTTTCTTATATACAGTTCTCTTTGGATTTCCCTGGTCTGTTGAGGGCAGCAAGGTTTGCATTCCTTTCTTACTCATGTGGGGTTATTGAGATTGTGAAGTCCACTGTCCAGCGCAGGATTACATGCATTTGGTTGCTTTATTCTTCTTTCCACATGGATGATTTTGCCTGGGACTTTAAGGCAATAGAGTTTGGTAAGCCTAGGTTCACAACTTTGTGGGTTCGCAGTAATTTGAATGGGCTGCCACGCGTGCATTTTCTGCAAAAATAGGCGCTTGCACCTTTCTCAAACGCGGCTGCAGGGAAATCACTGGTGGTTTTGTACTATGTGATTTCCCTGTGGTTCCTGCAAAACATTGGGGTTTATTTACTAAAGCTGGTTCACTCAGAATCTAATGCACCTGTGCATGATTGCCAATCAGCTTTTAACCTCAGCTTGTTCAACTAAGCTTTAGCAATAAAACCTGAAAGCTGATTGGTTTCTTTGCAGAAGTGCACAAGGTTTTGAGTGAATTAGCTTTAGTAAATAAACCCCACTGTGGGGTTGAGATGTGTAAAGGTGCCATTATGAATAAATGGCAGCCCCACATGTCTCTGCAGAGTAGCTTGTTTTGGCTGTGACCACAGTGTGAACCTAGCCTTAGAATATATTGGCTTGTGATTTAAAGCACTTGGTAAATGTGAGCACAGTCACTTATAAGTACCTTGTGGTTTGCTTTAGAACATATTACACTATATGGTTTTGTTTTTTTCTCCTTTTTTTTTTTTTAACTTCTGGAGGGAATGACCACAATGTGAAAGGAAGGAAACAGACACCTGGATTGCAATAAAAATAAAAATTTGACCCTCACGTGTACTAACGATCAAAAGATTTGGAATAATATAGAAAAACTCACTAAAGGAGGAATCTGACTAATGATATGGAAATGTTTTATTGAATTAATATCGACATGCTGGTTTACCTATACTTACTGTTTAAAATACTGGCCTGGGGTGGGAAGAAGGGTTCCAGGTGCTGGGGTAATTGTACAGTTTCACCTTAGTGTTACATATCAGTCTAATATTTATTCTACATGTATGGTGGCAGCTATCAAAATGGAGGTAGGAGATGCCACCCGTGGGTTTGAAGTTGTTTCTGGTAAAGATGGAGCTACTTTCATGGGTCAGCTCCAGATCTAGGAAGGCCAGAATCGTTGGGTCCACCACAGATGTGAAGGTTAGGCTAAATCCATTTTTGTTACAATGCTGCTGGAACGGGCTTAAAGTACTAGTATTCCAATCGCAGATGATGATTATGTCATCAGTAATAGAATATGTGTCTATTGTGAGGGTTATTGTACCAAAGCTGCACAGATATTGAAGCTGCTCTTCTGAACTACTTTCCAGCGTTCTTTGTACAGACCAGGGGTGGACTGACCGTTTGGGCACTCGGGCACTGCCCGAGGGCCCAGGGTCAGTAGGGGGCCCCAAGAAACGCCCCTGGTACCTTTTCATAGGCTTTTTTGGGTGTGGTTTGAGTGTAGATGAGAACACGGGCCCCATGATTTCCTATTGCCCGGGAGCCCCTTGAGTTGTCAGTCCACCCCTGGTACAGACTATACAGGCTCTTTTGGGACTTTCCTGTTTTTTTTTAACCCCTACATTCTGTATGCTTGATGATTTGTAGTACATCCTCTTTCTTTTAAAATGTACATCTATTTAGATATAATGTAATATTTGTATTTGATTACAGGTAGCTTATTGCGCTTTAGGGTTTAAACTAAGCTATATATAGTGACTAAACATGCCAGTTAAGTCACTAAATATTGCAGTGATGTAAACATCTCTTTTTATGATTTGACCACACATCTTAGACCACAACCATAAGGCCTCTTTTTGCAGGTCATGGCCACTTTTGCAGCAGTGCATTGTGCGCCCTGCGTACTGTACAGTACATTTGTTCTTCTAATTGTAACTTATTGTCAAGTTAAAAAAATTGGGAGGTATCAAATGATCAAACTATATTGCACATACTTATCTGCTTGGTTTCCAGAGATATTGTCCAGCAATATTAACATATCTTGTACAAAATCCTTCTCCAAAAAAATGTTCTTAGATTGTAAGCTCCAAGGAGCAGGGCCCTCCTAACCCTCTTGTATTGAACTGTATTGTTGCTGTATTGTCTCCCATTATATTGTAAAGTGCTGAGAAAACTGATGGCGCTATGCAAATCCTGTATAATAATAATAATAATTATGAACATAGAATTTCTATATATGATGGTGGTGTTATTATTATTTATTATTATTACTAATATATAAAAAAAAGTGATGATGTATTTATATTGCTTTTTTAGTTTTCCATAAACCTCAAATAATTCTGGATGGTCTGTTTTTTTTTTTTTCAGAGAAGTGCTCCAAAAAGGAGCAGAAAGAAATTTTTCAAGAAACCTAGATTCTGGATACCCGTCATATTCGTACTGTTTGTGCTTGTAACAATTATCAGTCTTGTACTTTATTCAAGTAAGTAAAAGTTAACATTCAATAATTTTTTACACTATAAGTCTTTCTTACACTGGCCACACACCAATTAGATTTTCCTTAGGTTTAGTCTTTTTCTTTCTTTTCTCAGGAAAATTTACTATTACCTAGCTATTTATCGATTTATCCTGCCGGGTAGTATCTCACACTACCTATTGGTCAATTTAGCTGAGCTGCTAATGTGAAAAAAAAATCTGTTTTAAGGTAGAGACATGTTACAGTTTATTTGTTCAACTCTCTGTAGAATCTCATTTAGAGTCATCACATGTAATGGAAGGATCAACTTAAAGAACTCATTCAATTTATATCCTGTTAGGCAGTCCCATACACTATGTAGCGGTTGATCAATATATTGAGCTTTGTCCATCCTCACAATAATTACTTTGGGCCACTATTAAACAAGACTGGTGACTGTTAAGTTGGCTATACAATAGTATAATTTTTTTTTTTTTAAGTTTTTTTTCTTTTTAAGAACATTCGTTAATTTTTCTAATCAATAGTGCAGTCAAATAAATGTTTGCTTTTTTTTACCACAGTGACAAGAAATTTTGAATGAGCAGGATGGAAAAGTTTTCTCCTTTTTGAACAAAAAGTCATTGAATTTACAAATAATTTTTGTACAAATGTTCAAACAAATATCCATACAAACATTTCTTCAAAGATCTACTAGTGTATAGCCAGCTTTACTCTTTCTTTATAATTCAATTTTAGTCTTGTTTATTATAAAACATATTTTTTTCTGTCAGCTTTTTATTAAAGCTTTTTCATACAGTACAACAACTTGTATAACAGACAACGAAAAATAGTATAAAAGGCCATTACAAGACAGAAGTGTAATAATGCAAAACGCCTTTAATTTACAAAGATTGTACTGAGGCAAATGAGAGGAATGAAGAGTAAGTAACCTAGGTTAAGAAAAGGCAAGAAAGGGCTGATTTACTAAAGCATCATTCACACTTGTGCGATTCCAAAGTTGTGCGATTTGCATTGCAACTTTACATTGCGACTTTGATGCAAGCTTGGATGGGTGCGACTTTGGCTTTAACTGTTGCACAACTGTCGCATTGATAACAAAGAGAGAGTTTACATTGCAGTCTATGGCACTCAAGTTGCATGAAAGTCACATCAAAGTAGCCTTTAAGTGGCATAGATTTGAACAGCTTCCATTGGAATACATGGGCTGCAACTTGTCATGCAACTTTGTGTCCGGAGTCGCATGACAAGTCGTACAAATGTCAATGGAACCTAAAGAAGTATACAATGTTCACCTAGCAAAGTAAACATTTTGAAAAATGTATTCATACTCTGCAAAGTGAATGTCAGTAAATAAGAAGAACCGGTTTGATGTGAATACCCAATTATGTATAAAGGGGGAAAAATACATCAGAATTCTTTTTCTAGTTCATGACTAGGTGTTTAAAATGAACACCAATTCATCCTTGTTGTGGCATGTGGTGGTGGTGGTGTTGTTTGTGTTTATCTTTAGCCACTTGTCCTCCAGAGAATTTACTCCTCACCCCCCCCTCCTGACGAGGCCATACGGCTCTGCACTACTTTAACTGGCAATTGTGGTGTCATGCAACGCTGTACACATGCACTATAAACAAAAAAAGACTGACAATTTTGAAGAAAAGAGCAATATGTTTTGACTTTTTGCTATAAAACATATCGAGGAAAAAAATTTAAAAAAATCTAATTTCTTTATAAATTTAGGCCTAAATGTATTCTGCTACATGTCTTTGGTAAAAAAAGAATCCCAATATGTGTAAATTAACTGATTTATGTGAAAGTTATAGCCGTCTACAAGTGGTGCTGTATATACTGGAATTTTTAGTTTTTAATTTTTTTATACTAGTAATGGTGGCGATCAGAGACTTACAGCGGGACTGCGGCAGGCATTCTGCCACTGTGTGGGAACTGACTAATTGCCACTTGCATCCCAATGACACAAATACAGTGATCCATGCTAATAAAAAAGCACTGACATTGTACTAATGACACTGGGCAGGAAGGGGTTAACATCTGGGGCAATCAATGGGTTAGCTGTGTGCTGTTTTACATTATGCCCTATGCTGTGTGTGTTTTACTAGGAAGACATGCTGCTTTGTATATTCAATACAAAGCAGCATGTCCTTGCTGGCAGAAGAGAGACCAGTGTTTTTTACACACAGGTCTCTCCCCTGTAAGCTTTCCCCGACGATTGCCGGGTGCCGGTGATTGACATCCCTGTGCTCTTTATTAATTGGTTATCTTTTAATTGCAAACATATTTTATGTACATAGCAGAAAAGAAAATAAGAAAGCAAACTGAACAAAAACAAACTTTTGATATTGGAATAAAATCCTTAAAATGCACTTGCAAAACATGACTTTGCTTGCAAGCAGCTAACAAGTTAAAATATTAGGCATATCTGTCCAGTGACATATTAAAAATGTGTGCAGAATTTCCACTTGATAAACTATTTCTTCTAATTCACTGTATAAGCCTTTTTACTTTTTTCTACATTTAGTAATCATTTTTTAAATCAATTACAGTACTAGTTTTAATATGACTAAAGTTTAGAGTATTTTGGCAACTGTATATAATTCTGCATTATCTCCTCTTACTTTTAATAGGTTGCTGATGTTTCGCCCTCTAGTGTACATAGTTTAAGTGTATATCACAGTAATAGGTGCAGCGCTAATAAATATATGGATATATTATATATACTGTATAATACAATATCAGCAAGTGCAAAATGAATATCACTTAATGGTGATTATTAGTGACTGAACAGTTCAAAGTGATAAAATCGTGTGGATCCTGAGGGATCACAATTTCAGGTGCACGGGTGTCTTGGTCCAAAAGTGATAGGTGATGTGACTCAAATGAATGAAATACGCACTCACCAGAAGTGCGTTTAAAATACGCAATATGAAATCCTGCGTCAAGCAATAAGAAGGTCATCTGTTTCCAGGTCAGATCACATCATAAATCACCATCCAGGTACATCAGCGTGTAGGATTCCCTGGTCCGTTAGCATGTATCACCATCTAGGATCATCTTTTGTTGTATGGGCACTGCGAATGAAGGCACTCACACGGAGAGCCCAATAAGAGACCACATAGCGTGATACTGTATAAAGTACCTTTATTCCAAATAGTGGGTACAATCAATATGATAAAAAGAAAGGTACTGACCATGTGTTCCAGATTGCCACCTGTGGTGGTCAGATGTCCAGTTGCTGTAGCCCCCCTGACGCGTTTCGTGCGATGCACATAGTCATAGGGAGAAAGGGCTTACAGCAGGGACATCCATTGCAGTGCTATTTATATATTTGAATGGCGATTATGCTTAGTGCGGCCGCCATTTTGCCGGCTATCGGCGCATGCCGATGGTCATGATTGTAAACGTACAAACGTTTATTATTCTTTCTGACCATGTATTGTATCATACAGTCATGGCCGAAATTGTTGGCACCCTTGATATTTCTCCAGGAAATCATGTATTTCTCACGAAACGTATTGCATTAACACATGTTTTGCTATACACATGTTTATTCCCTTTGTGTGTATTGGGACAAAACAAAAAAAGGGAGGAAAGAAAGCAAATTCGACATAATGTCACACAAACCTCCAAAAATGGGCTGGACAAAAGTATTGGCACCCTTTCACAACTGCGGATAAATAAGAATGTTACAAGCATGTGATGCTCCTGTAAACTCACCTGGGGCAAGTAACAGGTGTGGGCAATATAGAAATCACACCTGAAAGCAGATAAAAAGGAGAGACGTTCACTTAACCTTTGCATTGTGTGTCTGTCTGTGCCACACTAAGCATGGACAACAGAAAGAGGAGACGAGAACTGTCTGAGGACCTGAGAACCAAAATTGTGGCAAAATATCAACAATCTCAAGGTTACAAGTCCATCTCCAGAGAACTAGATTTGCCTTTGTCCACAGTGCGCAACATTATCAAGAAGTTTGCAACCCATGGCACTGTAGCTAATCTCCCTGGTCGTGGACGGATGAGGAAAATTGATGAAAGATTGCAACGCAGAATAGTCCGGATGGTGGATAAGCAGCCCCAAACATGTTCCAAAGACATTCAAGCTGTCCTGCAGGCTCAGGGAGCATCAGTGTCAGCGCGAACTATCCGTCGACATTTAAATGAAATGAAACGCTATGGCAGGAGACCCAGGAGGACCCCACTGCTGACACAGAGACATAAAAAAGCAAGACTACAGTTTGCCAAAATGTACTTGAGTAAGCCAAAAGCCTTCTGGGAAAACGTCTTGTGGACAGATGAGACCAAGATAGAGCTTTTCGGTAAAGCACATCATTCTACTGTTTACCGAAAACGGAATGAGGCCTACAAAGAACAAAACACAGTACCTACGGTAAAATATGGTGGAGGTTCAATGATGTTTTGGGGTTGTTTTGCTGCCTCTGGCACTGGGTGCCTTGACTGTGTGCAAGGCATCATGAAATCTGAGGATTACCAAAGGATTTTGGGTCGCACTGTAGGGCCCAGTGTCAGAAAGCTGGGTTTGCGTCCAAGATCCTGGGTCTTCCAGCAGGACAATGACCCCAAACATACGTCAAAAAGCACTCAGAAATGGATGGCAAAGAAGCGCTGGAGAGTTCTGAAGTGGCCAGCAATGAGCCCAGATCTAAATCCCATTGAACACCTGTGGAGAGATCTTAAAATTGCTGTTGGGAAAAGGTGTCCTTCCAATAAGAGAGACCTGGAGCTGTTTGCAAAGGAAGAGTGGTCCAAAATTCCGGGTGAGAGGTGTCAGAAGCTTATTGATGGTTATAGGAAGCGACTGATTTCAGTTATGTTTTCCAAAGGGTGTGCAACCAAATATTAAGTTAAGGGTGCCAATACTTTTGTCCAGCCCATTTTTGGGGTTTTGTGTGACATTATGTCATATTTGCTTTTCTGCCTCTGTTTTATATTTGTTCCAATACATACAAAGGGAATAAACATGTGTATAGCAAAACATGTGTTAATGCAATACCTTTTTTGTGTGAAATACTTGATTTTCAGGAAAAATATCAAGGGTGCCAACAATTTCGGCCATGACTGTATATATTTTTGCTATTTATATTATATTGCACTATTTAACATCCTGTGATGTTTTCACTGGGCAGCATAATTTGTTTATGCATCTGATTTTATATGGTCTTGCACATATAGATATTGTTATCATGTATATGTGCATACTAGGTGGGCTTTGCATATAGATTATAATATGCTTATACAATATACCAATTTCCTTTAAGGGTCATAATGGATCCCATATATATCAAGGAATTGATAATTGATAATAGCCGGCAAAATGGCGGCCGCACTAAGCATAATCGCCATTCAAATATATAAATAGCACTGCAATGGATGTCCCTGCTGTAAGCCCTTTCTCCCTATGACTATGTGCATCGCACGAAACGCGTCAGAGGGGCTACAGCAACTGGACATCTGACCACCACAGGTGGCAATCTGGAACACATGGTCAGTACCTTTCTTTTTATCATATTGATTGTACCCACTATTTGGAATAAAGGTACTTTATACAGTATCACGCTATGTGGTCTCTTATTGGGCTCTCCGTGTGAGTGCCTTCATTCGCAGTGCCCATACAACAAAAGATGATCCTAGATGGTGATACATGCTAACGGACCAGGGAATCCTACACGCTGATGTACCTGGATGGTGATTTATGATGTGATCTGACCTGGAAACAGATGACCTTCTTATTGCTTGACGCAGGATTTCATATTGCGTATTTTAAACGCACTTCTGGTGAGTGCGTATTTTATTCATTTGAGTCACATCACCTATCACTTTTGGACCAAGACACCCGTGCACCTGAAATTGTGATCCCTCAGGATCCACACGATTTTATCACTTTGAACTGTTCAGTCACTAATAATCACCATTAAGTGATATTCATTTTGCACTTGCTGATATTGTATTATACAGTATATATAATATATCCATATATTTATTAGCGCTGCACCTATTACTGTGATACATATTTTATTGGAGGTTTTTATGGTTACCTTTTTTGGTGTTCCAGCAGCTTGATTTCTATTCTCTATAGCTAAAGGTGGCGCTCGCTTAGCACCTTTTTACTATAGTTTAAGTGTAGTTAGAGGCTTGCTAGAACCCTGGGTGCGAATAAGATGGTTACTTCAGGTCAGTCCTCTGATACCTTCTCCTGCTCTAAAAGCTTGGAGAAGCTTCTAGAAGTCAGTAGGTGGAGGCAAGGAGGAGCTAATCTGCACATTTATGGGAGTCTGACTAATCCCAGGCAGAAGGACTGGCAGTGTGCCAGACTGGCCCATAAATATGACAGAGCCTGGCCAGCAGGGGAGTCAGGTGGAAGATGGATGTTTGATGTGCTGCTCTGTAGCCTGTGAGGGGGCCACAGAGAAAGGGGGTTCTGCCTCCAGGCTGGGGCTTAGAGGAAGTTGAATGAGGGAGATCCACTGCCCTGCAGTCCACTGGGGAAGGACAGCCTGCATAGCATGGAAAAGCACCAGCCCAGGGGAAGGCCTGAAAGCAGTTCTATCTATAGTTTCAGGACAAGGACAGTATGAGTACCTCTACACCCCCATGGCCTATAAGTGAGAAGTCCACTAGATGCAAGCTCTTGGCAAGTCTTCAGGGGATAGTTTAGTGCTTACCTAATCCCTTGCCTTGGGATCGGATACCGTGGCCAGGTGGGCCGGTATTTTTTCACTAAGG
The DNA here is from genome assembly GCF_062004578.1 of Staurois parvus. Classification (NCBI taxonomy): domain Eukaryota; kingdom Metazoa; phylum Chordata; class Amphibia; order Anura; family Ranidae; genus Staurois; species Staurois parvus. Next base: position 3,126,362 of record NW_028317938.1, read on the forward strand.
GGACTGAGAGCTCCTGCAAGTTGGGACTTTGCTAAAACTCTGGGATGCACCAGACTCCTAGGAGGGTATTACTTTTCTAAAGACTGTTACTGTTCCAGAGGGAATACAGTCAAATGTCTATTGCTGCAGTATGCCAGAGAAGAAAATGGTCCCTATTTTCGTCGTTCTTCAAATTGGGCATCCCATTTTCCTTATCCAAATAGAAATCACAAATAAGTACAAAAAACAAGCCCATGGACTGTTTATTTGTGTGTGGATACAAGATGGAAATACATGTTGCCTGGCTGTGCAGGAAATAAGGGGACCCAAAACCAATGGCTCTCAAGGGGGTAGTGCTACACTATGATAGTTCCTATAGTAATGGAGCTGCCATGGGTACAAAGACTGCTTCCACCTCCAAACAAACACACGGATTTAATTTAATGATTTATTAAAGTGACACTAAACGATATCTTTATTCTCTTTATTGATATTCCATACATTTCCACTACTTAATGGTCCTGTAGTCTATTTTTCATGAAACTGTTTTTTACTGTGCTTTCTTGTAATGTCCTCCACTAGCTCCTGCATCTCTCCTTTTCCCATTCACTTCTGTTTGCTTGGAATGAGCAGAGCACTTTAGTTGCAGTCTTGTACACTGCTCTCTGCATGCTACAAATCCCTCAAAGCCCATCGTCCCTGGTCCATCTTGGAAGTGAGTAAGAGATGTTGGCTACCTTCCTACATACAGTGAGACCATGGACAGTGAACAAAGTCACCCTGGGGAAGGCAGATCACAGCAGGGCACTTTAGTTGCAGTCTTGTACACTGCTCTCTGCACGCTACAAATCCCTCAAAGCCCATCGTCCATGGTCCATCTTGGAAGTGAGTAAGAGATGTTGGCTACCTTCCTACATACAGTGAGACCATGGACAGTGAACAAAGTCACCCTTGGGAAGGCAGATCACAAGAGAAAAAAGGGCGTTTTTGGGTTGGATAGGTGGTTTTTTGTTTTTGTTTTTTTTTTTACTAGTGTCATTTTTATAGTTTACAGAGCTGCCTGAAATTGTCCCTTTACATCTTCCTGATGTTCAGCTTTACTTTCCTGCATCATTGATAACAGAAGATATTCATTCCTGAGATGGAATCAGTTTCAGCCAATGAAAAGTCTGAAGGAATAATGGTCTCTTAAAGCAAAACTAAACCCTCCTATCCTTTTACATTTTTCAAAGCAGCCACTGTGACAGTTAGTATTCACGGCATGCATTGAATGTAACTGTTCTGGGAAACCAGTAAATTAAAGTAAAACAATACTCGCCTGTGGCACCCCCAAGCTCCCCGCCTTGTCCATGGCCGGGCAGTAATCACGTCACTCCGAAGCATGCGCGGGAGTTCAATCAGATTCGGTGTTGCCAAATTTGTACAGTGAGCTGCATGCGTGTGGCTAACTGTACATGGGCAGACAGGCAAGTAACTAGCTTTAATGCATAAGTGGCAAAGCATGTCTCTTCTACTTTAAAATCCTGCCTCTCTGCTAAGTTTAATTCTTAATGCGGAGCTCCACTGAAAAAGGGACGTTCCGCTTTAAAGCTTTGTCCCCCACACCCTGTTAAGTATTGGCACCTTTGGGGGAATGGGTGGGTACCCAAATTTGACAGGTACCCACTCCAACTTTCAGTGCGACGGACACAGAAGTTGTTCTCCCCCCTTCCTCCCCGTAGTCTTCTGGGACACATGACAGGTCCCAGAAGACTACGGGACCATTTACAACGTGCATCATTACTCGCACATGCGCAATGGGCACCCAATTGTGAAGCTGCAAGCTGTCACAGCCGGGTGCCCACACTGAAGATGGCGGGGAGAGAAGATGGCTGGTGAAACCAGCCGTGGTGAGCACACCGCTGGACCGAGGCACAAGTGTCTGTATTTTAAAAGTCAGCAGCTACAGTTTTTGTAGCTGCTGACTTTTATTTTTTTTGATATTTTTAATGTGTTAGATTCTGCTTCAATTTGGGGGCATATGTTCACGCAACTTAGGTCACCTGTACACATTCTTTCTTTGCTAAAGGAGGCTTCTGCTAATTCCAGCTGTCAGTTCCTTTTATACATAAGTAAATACAACATATATAGTAGTCTAATGTATGGAAGAAATGGTAGTTTTGCAGATACACGGAATGCATGCATTGCACCTGCAATGTCAGTCCTGATAAAAGTGTAATGGTAATATGACTTTTTTTTTTTAGATGTCTATGAAGACGAGGATGAAAAGCATTTCAAAAATTCACCAACAAATAAAACCTGTACCTTCACAGGATTCCTGAATCTAACTGATCCCTGTCTGTGGGATTTATGGATAAAAGATGAAGAAACATTTCAGGACAGGGTATGAGTTGTTAAGCGATAATTTTAAAATAAATGCCCTGCTGTACGTGTTTCCTAGGGCGAGTAAATACGTAAACCCAACACTGCGAATAATTGTCAAAAGTAAAAGCACAGCTTTAAAGTTGCACTAAAATAAGGACATATTACTCATGCGCTGCCAAAAATAAATGATAAGCTGCTGCAAGCACCTGTATGTGTTCCCACATCAATAAAATTCCCCAAGAATAGTGCTGACCCAAAATATAAACTAATAAATAAACATTCTCCTGAGCATCAAACCCAATAGCTGCACATGTGATTTCCAAATCCCCCCACAGGTTTCCTTGCAGGGGAACCTTTGTAAAGCATGTAAATAGCAGGCCCCACCTTTTGGCATCTGTGTAGTAAACCATTATCTTCTGCACAGATGCCAAAAGGTGGTGCCTGCTATATACATTCTTTACAAAGGTTCCCCAGAAAGGAAACCTGTGGAGGGGATTTGGAAATCACATGCACCAGTTCAAAGGTAAATATTAAAAAAAAATACATCTAAAGCGGTATTAAACCCAAAGCCAAACATTTAACATATTGCTGCTTACCAATTCTTAGATGAAGTGGCTGCATTCATTTCTTTAGGCTTTTTTTAGGCTGTTTTCACATGATGATATGATTAGTAACATACCTCCTGTATAAGTCCTCATGCACACTGAACATTATTACAGCTGCTGTTTTGGGCTTTTCACGTTTTTTTCTACAGCTAGTAAACCCCCCAGCATGTTATCCTATGGGCCTATGGGTCCATGCATACATAGACTGTAATCAACCTTTTTTAGGCTGGGACATTTTTTTGGCTGGAAAAAAAACCCAGGACTAGTGGGTTTCTAGAGGAGTTTTTTAGCTCTAAAAATGCTCTAATGCTGAAAAACACGATAAAACACTACAAACTGGTGTTTTTGGATTTTTTTTTACCATGAAAAAAATATTGGGGGAAAAAAAACTGCTAAAAATCGCATGCGTGGAAAAATGTGGGAAAACGTTGCTAATCGCGGCAAAACACTGCTAAATGCTTATGCAAAAACGCTAAAAAAAGCTGAAAAACTCACATTTTTAATGTGACTTTACACAGCTAACGTTACCAGTGTTATCAAAACGTCCCCCCAATGTGCATGAGGGCTTAGAGTGCCCCCATTCTGGATGAAGGAGCAACAGAGACCCCCTTGAACAACAGCATTATCAATGGGAGTGTTAGCATCAGCAGATTTAGATACACTAATAAAGTGAAGCCAAACTCCAGCTAACACTTTTTAAACCATTACAGCCAACAGTTTTTTTGCTTTTGGGATACAGGTTTTACATAAATGGATAAAAGCTGATCTTTGTAAGCACCCTTGTCAGTGGCAAATGGTTTTGTCTCAACATCTCTAACTGTTACATCTGCTGGACAGCTTATTTTATTGAAAAACAACAGATTTACTGGCTAAATCACCAGGTGAAAAAAATTAATAAAGACCCTGAAGAAGAATACTAATGCAGCCATCACATCTAGTAATTGCTATGCTGTGATATAATATTGCTTTTGGGCTAAACACCTCTTTTAATTTTACTTCAAATTTATCAGGTAGCCACTTGCCAGGGCCATCCTGAGAAAGGGCAGGCAATTCATGTAGCATTTACTTCCTGGAATCCATCTGTCATTAGCTTAGGCATGCAGACAGGATGGTGTGTTTAGCTGAGAAAACCCCACCTTCTCTCCTCCAGATGAAATAAAAAAATGCCTATAAAGACTTCTGGGATGTATGACATTGATACAAAAAGGTTAAAACAAATATAATATACCTTCCTCTCCTATACCTTCCTTGGTGAAGTTTTGTCATAACTATATTGCTGGGTAATAATTAACCCCCTACACCACACCTCCCTTGAAAATAACTTAACAAGTCTTTATTTTCCAATAACTGTCATGCTTTTCTGATAATCTGTACATTTTTGTTTTGCAGATCACCAGTTTGTATGAAAAATCTCCTTCACTTCAATACCATTTCATTAATGCCAGCATAGATGATAATTCAATGTAAGCCAGCATTTTATTTTGTTGTATGTTGGCAGCTGTGAAAAAATAATTACATACATCTTTTATATGGAGCCATATGGAGAGAGACATGATGTCATAAATGCTAATAATAACAGATGTTCAGGCTCTTTCATGTTTTCAAATTAGGATATTTATTCTGTATAAATGATGAATAAATAATATATAATCTTATCAGAACAGCAGACACAGTCGCATGCATGAGAGCTCAGGATCAATAGAGGAAAGGGAATATTTACTAAATGAGGGAGTTATGTAAAAAGAAGGCTCTTGTTTATATTTGCAGCATCAATTTGTCTGTGCCAGGTATAGTATCCAAAGCTTTTCATATTTCTGTTGTGTGGACCTGAGATCGCAGGTGTTTGCTTTCCGCAAGCACAAATGAAAACACGCTTGTCGTAAGAAAAGTATAGCTGGCCCCCCTTCTGATAATGTTAGTTCCCTGGCTGTGCATGGCTTTTGTACTTTTAAAGCATCAACATGACAGCCAAGGCAGTAACAATGGCAAGCTACACAATTTTCTCATGGCAGGTAATTGAAATCCATAATATGTGCCCATAAGCTTTGTGTTACTAAACCCAGGACCCTGCATTCACTATATCTGGTCTCCCACAGTACACGGAACATGGAAGTGCAATTATTTTAGTAAATATAAACTGCTAAATACCTTTTCTCATCAGCAGTTAGAGCAGTCTTGTGACTTCTATCAGTGTTCAGCCGAGCACTGGTTAAAGCTTGTAGGAGGAGTTTTCTTTCTGCTCTAGGAGGATGCAAAACCCCTGACCTCTGTCTGAACGGTGCTGATTGGCCCTGTGCTGATTACGTGCACTCTCCTAAATAAAAAAAAGCCTCTCTGGCAATACACACCAAACTGAGCATGTGCCGGGTGACTCCACATGATATGTCTTATAAGGAGATAAGAAGGAGACACTAGAAAAATGGGAGGATCAGAGAAGTCAGGATTAAACATCATTTTTACACAATGCAAAGGATTAACCCGTTAGGTTCCACAGGGAATAAGCATGTTTTACTGCATATGAAGACTGATTTTACTGTTGTGGGTTTCAGTGGCATCCCTAGGAGGGTGTGGGGGGTGCACGCCGCACCAGGTGGCACCTATCGCACGGGGTGACACCGGACCCTCTCCACGAGCTCCACGAAAAGGAAAGTTTTAAAGCAAGCCGACGATCCCCACAAGATGGGATTGAGCATAATGGATCGGAATCAGATCCATTATGCTCCCCAATCTGCAGATCCGATCCATCTTGCGGGGATCGTCGGCTTGCACCCTTTATAGGGTTATTTGTTCTAGGTAAGGCTGTGCAAGATCCTGTAACCAGGAAATGCAGTCACGATAGCAGGAACCTCCTTTATCTAACATCACTTCTCATGTAAGTGCAGACCGGACCAGTGTGGAAAGATCAGTTAACCCCATATAGGTTGCAAGCCAATGATCCCAGCAAGATGGATCGGATCTGCGGATTGGGGAGCATAATGGATCAAATTCCGATCCATTATGCTCAATCCGCAGATCCGTTCCATCCTGTGAGGATCATCGGAGGGGTGACATCAAGTGTTACCGCACCGGGTGACATCAACCCTAGGGACGCCCCTGGTGGGTTTAGTAACACTTTATGGATTTCATAGATGATTCCAGTTTCAGCTGATTCCTGTTGAACTGGACAAAATTCCAGCTGTGGCATTGTTCTACACAACATTGTTCAATCTAAAAATCAAAGCAGCTGGGTGGCAAATTGTCTGCAGAACAGTGATTGCATTCAGTCAGATGTAAGCACTGTGTAGGTATTCTGACAGCCACAGGTGCTGGCTGTCAGACAATAGCCAGCAGGGTACATTCTTCCATTCATGCTGTTTAGCATGCATGGAGGAATCTATTAGATTTCTTTTGTCCCATGGGCTGAGGGAGAAAAATGTGTACATCTATAAGTAGCCTTAGGTTACCACCCACAAATACATCTGGAATTTAGTTGGAGAAGGTAAAGGAACCATGTAAAATCCATTTCCAAGAACTTCCTCATGTCTTTTACCATAGCTCTAATGTCTTGGGTCATTTGTATACCTTTCCTCCAAAAAAATCATCCTTCAATGGTAGACAATGTCACTATTTAGAGGAACAGTCCTCTTCTTTTAAATCAAATCCCTTTGTCTCCTTTTCTCCTTAGTTGTCCCTCTTTTTTGTCTTCTACATAGGCCTTTTTTTAAAATGCATTGACTACTACTAACAATTTACCCAACCTCTAAATTTATGCATTTGTTATTTTGAAAAGTCAGTGTACTAGAAAAAATTAAAACTGATTAACTCTAAATGGCACCCCAATGCACCTTGACGACTAACAGGCATTGTGATGCACTGCCGGAAAAGGAACAAGTCAGTTTTCTGTGATCTTGAGATGCATTAATAAGTGTTAGAAATGCATATTAACTTGTGTGCATTAATAAGTGGCAAAATGTGAACCTAACCCAACTAAACTTTTTTTTGCCAAATTAGATGCCATAAATGGATCAAAATTTTGCCAGTCCCTGCTAAACCTGTCAAATTTCAACCTGTCTATGGCCAGCTTTAGAATTGATAAATTCATTCTAAAGCTGGCTATAAATGGATCAAAATCTGTCTGGTTCAGAAGGGACTGGCTAAATTTCCATCCATCTATGGCAGTTCCTGCTCAGCAGAAGTTGATGTAATGTGTTAAATGTGAATGCTGGGATAGTTGGAAGTTTTTCTATGGATCAATGGCTGCAACCAATTGGTTGCAGCGCTGATCAGTGTATTCTGACTGGCTGATTGAAAAAAAAATATATATATAGGCAGACTTGGTGTCCATGTAAAGGGAGGCATGGCAAGGATGTGCCCTTAGCCTGCATACTTTAGGGTTTCCCTCTCCTCTTCTCAGAAAGTTGGGACGTATGCCAAATGTCCCATGAGGACAGCAGTCATGAGAGGCAGGAGTGAGAGGGGTATGTTTCACATTATTTCACACCGCAGATAATGGACTTTGAGGCAGGAAGTTTACTGCTAGATTTAACAAGGAATTCCAGGCAAAAGATAAACTTTTCAGGGCACTGCTTGGCCACAGTCAAAGTGGAACTTAACCCATTACAACAACGTTTTCTCTTTTGGTTCTTCATACTTTCTATTGCAAAACTGGGAGGGGGGGAAGAGGGGATCACAGTGATCTGCAAACTACAGTTTTCTTTTTGGGCTGCAAAGCAGTACTTCCTACTTTCTGGCCTAGGTAAGGCCCTGTGGGGAATGTCCACTGATGCCATGGGTCACTACAATGCCCTTATACCAGGAATTAGCAGAGTTTTTGTTCATGTGCAAATTTCCTCTGCAGATGCACCGAAGGTTGTCACCAGTTTCCAAATACCTTGCAGAGACTTGCACATGTGCTGGATTTTTGAAGATGGTGACACAGAAGAGAACTGTATTTATGCAGGGTGAATTTCCGCTTTAATTTTTTTAGATGGTTATAAAATAGCAAATTTTATTTATTTATTTATTTGTTTGTTTTGCCAGTGGAAAGTCCAATGAGCCTTTGGTAGAGTAATATAATATAACTAGACCTGTTGAAATGATGTTGGTTTTTCCATACAGGATACATTTATGCATTAGAAATACAAGCTATTTATTTATTTATTTTTACAGCAGTGAGAACAAATCCGCAGTTATTAAACTGGAGTTTAAAAGTCCCTCAAAAACGTCAGAATACTTCATCAGTACAGAATTGGTGGAGGGTATACTGAGACAAGAAATGCATGATTTATATAATTCTACATGTCAGCATTCTAATGTATTGTTGGATGCATTTCAAGTCACTTCTCTGAGTAAGTATATTCTGTAAGAAATATAGCTAAGATGTTTCATATAGAATTACCTTAACATAAAGGTACAAGGTTTTGTGCATGTCTTCTATGTGTTACAATAATAAAAAAAAAAACCTTTGCATGCAGTTCCCCTCCCAGCCCCCCAAAATACTTACCTGAGCTTTATCTTGATCCAGCAATGTACATGAGAACATCAGCTCTCTCAACGCTATCTCTCTCCCCTTATTGGACAGTGAGGGAGCACTGGGAGCCATCGGCTCTTGCTGCTGTCAATCACAGCTAGTAAAGGGAGAGCAGGGGAAGCAGTGGACACACACAGCTTAGGAATGAGCATGCACAAATGTCCCGATAGCAAGCTGCTTGCTGTGGGGCATTCGGCAGGCTGAGGGTCCAGGAGCACACCAGAAAAGGAGAGTTGGGCCTGCTCTGTATAAAACCATTGCCCAAAGCAGGTACGTATAACATGTTTGTTATTCTAAAAAAAAAAGTTCATTTAGAATCATTAAACACATGGATGTTGGTATGCAGAACCCTAAATAATCACTACAGGGTCACATTTGTATATGTCTGTCAGATGCACCCTTTTAGCCATGCTTGTATGAATTTCTGTTTCTGGAAGAAGGGGATAGATTGGAGTTGTGATCGTAAATTGGGACTTTCTTGTAAAAATAGTGCTAATTGTGTGTATGAGTTTGTAGATCTCTTTACTCAGAACCCAATGAAACACTCACAGCTCTTACTAACTGCTCAAGTGTGTAATTTTTTGTTTTTTTCTTTTTCTCCATTCATACGAGTTCTCAGCCTACCCATGAATCATTTTGCTACTTATAGTACATATCTTTGCAAGGTTCCATACCAAATTTCTCACAAATAGCTTTTTCTTTGTTTCAATTATTGAAGACTGAAGCGCAGAAGGTGATCAATGTCTGAACAATGGAGAATGTGAGCAAATGTGCTGTTATCCAATACCTGCTGGAAAAGGGAATGAGTGGACAGGACATCCACAAGGACATGATGGAAACATTAGGGAAGGATGCCCCTTCCTATTCAACCTTTAAAAAGTGGGTGGTGGAATTCAAGAGGGGGAACCCCTCTGTCCAAGATGCCCCTCGCCGTGGAAGGCCAGCAACTTCCTGTATGGACAAAAATATCACAGCAATCCAGGATCTCGTAATGGCAGACAGGCGTGTGACAGAACGTTTCATCGCAGAGAAAGTGGGCATATCCCAGCAACGTGTTGAACAAATTTTAACAGTAGTGCTGGACATACACAAGGTGTCAAGTGGGTGGATCCCGAGAATGTTGACTGTTGAAAACAAACACGGAAGACAGCAGGTATTGGATAACAGCACATTTGCTCACTTTTTCCATCTTTCAGACGATGATGACCTTCTGAGCTTCAGTCTTCAATAACTGAAACAAAGAAAAAGCTATTTATGAGAAATTTTGGTATGGAACCTTGCAAAGATATGTACTATGAGTAGCAAAAATAAAATTGGACTAAGACAAATTCTTCATGGGTAGGACTTTTCAATCGCCCCTCGTATATCACATGCGATACTGTTATTAATTTATATACACCTATCAGCCATAAAATTATGTCGAGGCATGGACTCCTCTAGACCTCTGAAGGTATGCTGTGGTATATGACACCAAGTTGTCAGTAGCAGAATTTTTAAGTCCTGTAAGTTGCAAGGTGGGACCTCAATGGATTGGATTTGTTTTTCCAGCACATCCCACAGATGCTCCATTAGACTGAGATCTGGAGAATTTGGAGGCCAACAATGCAACACCTCGCTGTTGTGTTCATCTAACCATTCTTGAATTCATCAGACCATGCTGCCTTCTTCCATTGCTCTGTGGTACAGTTCTGATTCTTAGGTGGCCACTGTAGGTACTTTTGGCTGTGGGCACCCTGAGCAGTCTATGTCTACACAGCCCCATACATACATATACAAATTTCTATCAGAACCAGTGCAAGGATTCAACCTATGTCTGTAGCCCTTTAAATGTCCTCAGATATTCCCAGCCTCCGAGCTCAGGAGAAATAAAATTCCTTGCAACCAGCATTAACTTTTTCAGCAATTTGAGGTACAGTAGCTCTTTTATTAGATCAGACTACACCTGTGAGCCATGGCCACCCATGACCTGTGGCCAGTTCACTAATTTTGCTTCCTTGGACCAGTGTTAGTAGTTCCTGACCACTGCAGACCAGTAACATCCCACAAGCGCTGCAGTTTTAGAGATGCTCTCACTTTCTTTTGTCCCTCGTCAAAGTTGCTTAAATTGTTACGCTTGCCCATTTTTTTTTTCTGCTTTCAACACATCAAGGACAATATGTTTGCTTACTTCCTAATACATCCCAACCACTTCAGTTGACATTTGTAATGCGATAATCAATGTTATTCAATATACCTGTCAGTGGTCATAATGTTGAGAAAAAAGAATATATTTTGTTTTGTTTTTTTCCCAAACCTATATCATGTGTGATAAAGTATTAATTATAACAGTATTTATATAACGGCCTTTACAATCTGTTACAGGTTTGTGAGCAGCACTCTCTGACTACATCAGTTCAAATGCCACCACAGTTCAGACATTTCAGCAGTGATGATGCTTCAGTACTGTCATTTGCCTGTTGTGGTTTCAGTGGACATATCAAACTTTTCTATGTCAAGTGTCACCTTTCATACTGTACAGAAAATACCCCTAGCTACTGCATACATAATTGGCCTCTGTTGGCACATGACTGAATATAAATCTCATGGTACTGCGCCCCTTCCAGCTATGCCCCTTCAGCCCGATGAACATACTTCTTTGGTATGTCTATGAAGACCATGATAATAATGTGATACTGCATACTGTTTAGTGAGTGAACAGATTCATCCATAATGTTGATCAGTATAATTTAACCTATAATTTCATGTCTCTTTTTGTACGTTTCTATGAATATTTTATAGACTAATGGAAAAAAGTCTCCTAATATCTCTGCTTTGTGTAATCCAGAATATGATGTAGTGACTGTGATTTCAATGTGACAAAGTATTTTTTCTCCAATGTCGTATAACTTAAACAAGAATGGTATAACTATATCTGTCAAATAAATTAGTTTATATTTTTTTACAATCATGGAGTTTGTTTTATGTTTTCTGGTAATCAAATTTTGCTACTATACAGTATATCAGTAGTACACATGGGGGGGGGGGATTTACTAAAACTCTTAATCTGGTGCTGCTGTGCATGATAGCCAATCAGCTTCTAAAATCAGCTTGTTTATTTAATGTTTGATGATAAAACCTGGAATCTGATTGGTTTCTATGCAGAGCTTCACCAGATTTTGCACTTTCCAGTGGGTAGAAGGGTGTTCAATGAAAGTACAAACTATACTTGGGAAAACCCTCCCATGGGGTTGAATTAAAACAATTCTGCAAAGAAGAGTAGGCCAAAATTCCTCCACAGCGATGTAAAAGACTCATTGCCGATGATCACAAACACACAACCATTTATTAGATTTAGGGGCAATTACTTTTTTACATAGGGTCAGGCAGGTTTGGACAGCTTTTTTCACAGTGAAGTGGCACATCGCATTTGATTTGCACAGGAACCGCAAATCACATGCAATTTCTGTGCTGTGCAATTTGAGCCATACATTTTATATGGCTCAAATCACACTGCATCCCCACCAAAAATGCAGGACCCTTTTTTTTTCCACACCTGAATCGGATCGTATGGGTGTGATCTGATTCTGCATATCGCACCGTGTATTCCAAACTGATTTTGGGGTGTCGTTAACGTAAAATACACACCCACAGTGGTTCATATGAATGGGGTATGAATATGATGCAGTGCAGAAATCACACAGAAATGATGTGAATTCCGCAACGCATCAGTGTGAACCCGGGTTTAATAAATTAAATAATCATTTATAAACTATGTTTTGTATTTTCTTGGGTTATGTTTGTGTTATATTAAAAATTTGTTTGATCTGAATTATTGAAGTGTGACAAATATGCAAAAAAAGAAAAAATCAGGAGCAGGGCAAATACTGTACATGTCCTGTTTCAAGACTACAGTGGACTAGATTGCTGTTTAAAGCAGAACTCAATGAAAAAAACATTTTTCCCATGCAGTGGGGCATTGCATGGGTTAATTGCTCATTTTGCCCAGGGGGCGCACCGAAAGGCTAAACTTGCCTTGGGCTTGGAGGATTGGTGGATTAGGTAAGTATATATCATCCCTAGACAAAAAGGAGCAGTTAATCCATGCAGTGCAGACACAGCCCCACTGCATGGGGAACAAAAAATTTCTGGAATTCTTCTTAAAATATATATCTAATGTCAAATGTTATATATAATAAATTATATGCTGTATCTTTAAAAACAGTACCTCTATTGTTCACTGCAAAAACACATAAAAGCATATGCAAAACCCCAATTTAAATTATCCCATGTCCCCTACAACTGTCATCAAAAATAGCTAGTGAATGTCCATCACTATGAATAGTATATCACCCTATTGGACTCTCAATGTACAGAACATTTATATGTTCAGTAATGAATTGTAAATACTGGAGCATAAGGGCTCAAAGGATTTCAAAACTTTAAAGCTTTCTATAATTCCCCATTGCATATGTGTCACAGTTTAGCCTGCAGTTTCCTACCTGTGACATTCTTAGCTCCTTGCTGTAGTGCTTCTGCTAGACCTGTGATTTTATTCACGTGTGCTGCTCACTTGTGTTAACCTGTGATCAGTAATGTATTTAGGTTTTGTGCTGTCCTAGGCAACACAAAAAAAATAATCAGACTCAGACCAAAACTACCCCCTCCTTCCCCCTTCCGCAGATAGAGCCTGATTTTGCTGACATTGACCAACAACAGCCCTGCCCCCCACCTGGCAGAGCCTTCTCCTACCCCCCCCCCCTCCCAGCGATAGAGAAAAAGACACTCATCGTCACAGCTCCTGACATCCCCAGGAACAAGAGTCAGGCTCTACATACACCATCAAGCAGCTCACAGCCTCTCTCGGATCCCACCTGGTTCCCATAGCACGCGTGTCCCTTCTTTTATCCCTTCTTCTGGGGGGAGGTGCTGCCCCCCCTGAAAACTGCTGCCCAAGGCAAGTGCCTTGTTTGCCTTGTGGTAAATATGCCCCTGCCTGTGATCAACCGCCTCCCAGTCTGCTTCCCTATGTAAGACATGCTCAGAGCATCTGTGCTGCCTGAGTAACTTTCCAGTTTTTCTGAGCTCCTGGTTTACCTTGCATTACTTGTATCCTGTGTCAGACTTACTGTGTACTGACCCTGGCTTTGTCTATCATTTTGGCTTGCCTGCCATCCGCTCTGATATCGGCTGGGGCTGGGGCTGGCTGCTCCGATATAAAGTTCATCAGGACCCTTTGTCAGTAGTGTATTTAGATTTTGTGCTGCCCTAGTTAACACAAAACTTTGGAACCCCCCCACCTCCCCAGTGAGAGAGCAAGAGAGTTCAAGAAGTGTGTGTATCTATATATGATTCTCTTTCTCCCATTTTCTCTCTCTCTTCCCTCTCTCTTTCTCCCTCTCTCCCCCCTCTCTCTTTTCTCTCTCTCTCCCTCTCTCTTCCCTTCCTCTCTCTCTCCCACCTCTCTCTCTCTATCTCTCTCTTTCCCTCTCTACCCCCCTCTCTCTTTCTCTCGCCCCTCTCTCTTTCTCTCTCTCTCTCTCTCTTTCTCTCTCTCTTCCCTCTCTCTCTTCCCTCTCTCTTTCTCCCTCTCCCTCTCCCCCTCTCTCTCCTCTCTACCCCCCCTCTCTTTCTTTCGGCCCTCTCTCTTTCTCCCCCTGTCTCTCTCTCTTCCCTCTCCATTTCTTCCCTCACCCTTTATCCCTCTCTCTTCCTCCCTCTCTCTCCCTTTCTTCTCTCCCTCCCTCCCTCTCTTTCTTTCTTTCTTCCCTCCCTCTCTCTTCTCTCTTTCTTTCTGCCCTCCCCCTCTCTCTCTTACCTCTCTCTTTCTCCCAATCTCTCTTCCCTCCCCTCTTTCTCCCTCTCTCTCGTCTCTCTCTTTCTCCCTCTCTCTTTCTCCCCCTCTCTTCCTCTCTCTCTCTCTCTCTCTCTCTCTCTTCTGTCTCATTTTCTTCATCTCTATCTCTCCCCTCCCTCTCTCCCCCCTCCCTCTCTCGTTTTCCCTCTCCATCCCCCCTCTCACTCTTTCTCCCTCTCTCTCTCCACTCTTTCTCTCTTCTCTCTCTCTCCCCCTTCCCTCTCTCTCTTTCTCCCTCTCTTTCTTCACTCTCTCTTTCTCCCTCTCTCTCTTCCTCCATCTCTCTCTTTCTCTCTTCCCTCCCTCTCTCCCTCCCTCTCTCTCTTCCCCCCTCTCTCCCACCCCCTCTCTCTTCCCTCCCTCTCTCTTCCCTCTCTTTTTCTCCCTATCTCTCTTTCTTCCTCCCTCTCTATCTCTCGTCCCTCTCTCTCTTTCTCCCTCTCTCTTCCCTCTATCTCCCCCTCTCTCTTCCCTCTCTCTCTCTCTTCCCTCTCACTCTTCCCTCTCTCTCCCCCTCTCTCTTCCCTCTCTCTCTCACTCTTCCCTCTCTCTTTCTCCCTCTCTCTCTCTTCCCCCTCCTCTCTCTTTCTCCCTCTCTTTCTCTCCTCTCTCTTTCTCCCTCTCTCTCTCTTCCCTCCCTCTCCCCCCTCTCTCTCCTCTCTCCCTCCCCCCTCTCTCTCTCCCTCTCCCTCTTTGTCTATTCACTCTCTCTCTCCTATCATCTCTCTTCCCTCTCTCTTTCCCCCTCTCTCTTTCTCTCAACCCTCTCTCTCTCTCTCTCTCTTCCCTCTCTCTTTCTCCATCTCTTTCTTCTCTCTTTCTCTCAACCCTCTCTCTCGTCCCTCTCTCTTTCTCCCCCTCTCTCTTTCTCTCATCCCTCTATCTCTTTCGCTCTCTCTTTCTCCCTCTCTCTTCCCTCTCTCTCTCCCTTCCCCCTCTCTCTCTCTTCCCTCTCTCCCTCTCTCTTCCCTCTCTCTCTTCTCTCCCTCTCTCTTCCCTATCTCTCTCTCTTCCATCTCTCTTTCTCTCTCTCTCTCCTTCTCTCCCCCCTCTCATCCCTCTATCTTTCTCCCTCTCTTTCTCCCTCCCTCTTCCCTCTCTCCCTCTCTCTTCCCTCTCTCTTCCCTCTCTCTCTTCTCTCCCTCTCTCTTCCCTCTCTCTCTTCTCTCCCTCTCTCTTCCCTCCCCCCCCCCTCTCTCTCTCTTCCATCTCCCCCCCCTCTCTCCTCTCTCTCCCTCTCTTCCCTCTCTCCACCCTCTCTTTTTATCTTGTCCCCCTCTCTCTCTCTTTCTCTCTCTTCCCTCTTTCTCTCTTCCCTCACTCTCTTTCTCCCTCTCTATCTGTCTCCCTCTCTATCTCTTTCTCCCTCTATCTCTTCCCTCTTTCTCTCTTCCGTCACTCTCTTTCACCCTCTCTATCTCTTTCTCCCTCTATCTCTTTCTCCCTCTCTCCCCCCTCTTCCTCCAATTGTATGGGACCACCCCTCCCCCCTCTCCAAGGGCTGCTGATCTCCATGCAGCAGGAAGGGGGAGGGGAGGTGTGTGCAGTCCCATAGGATCTGTCAGTGATCAGTGTCAGTGTAATCTGCTGGATGGATGACAGGAGGGAGAGCCCACAGAAGACAACACAGCTCACCTCCTCCAGGCTCGTTCCTCTCTTCCTCTTCTCTCCCTGCTCCAGGCTGGCCCCTGGTCCTGGCTCGTCAGCTCCTGGAGGGAGAGATACATCACCATCACTCTGCAACTGCCCTCCCCCATGCCCCACCACATCGATCCTCCCGCTGTCTGCCGCTGCTCAAAAGGTCCCTTCTTGGGGGGGGCAGTGCCGCCCCCCTAAAAATTGCCACCCTAGGCAAATGCCTTGTTTGCCTCGTGGCAGATACACCCCTGCCCTTTGTTCCTTTTTGTATATGTCCCTTGCATCTATTCTGCATAATATATTCAGAATCATCGCAAATTTGCCTCTCCAATATTGTGATGGAATGTGGTATAAAATCCAGGGGTTTATTTACCACAAGGCAAACAAGGCATTTGCCTAGCGTGGCATTTTTCAGGGGGGCAGTGCTGTCCTCTGAAAGAAGGATAGGAAGAAGGGACACACACAGCATGGGGATCAGGTGGGATCTGAGAGAGGATGCAGGCTGCTTGATGGTGTATGCAGAGCCTGACTCTTGTTCCCGGGGATGTTCAGAGCTGTGAAGGTGAGTGTCTTATTTCTTGTTGGGGGGGAGGTTGCCAATGTATGGGGGGTGGTGGTAGTGGAAGGCTCTCTTGGGTGGGGATGGGGGGTGCTGGGGTGCTGTTGACCAATGGGGGGAGCCAATTTTTGTGTTGCCTAGGGCAGCACGAATCCTAAATACACCACTGATAATATTGCATTTGATCCCAGCAAGTGACTATTCTTAATTCTGAACCAATCCACTGTTGAGCACAGCACTTTCCAACTAGGAACTGCCCTTTAGACTACTGTATGTATTAGAGTGTTGTATCCATACAACAGATGCATCAACAGTATCACTCCTAGCAAATGTCTAATTTCTTATGTACATACTGTACCTTGACTAGATTTTCAGGCTAGTCACGGTCCTTAACCTCTTTAGCTCTTTTTGCATCTTTAAAATGTGAGTCCATAATGCAATGGTGACATCCTCTCAGGGGGAAGGTCCACAATACCCTACTCTCACATTATGTCCTCAGTCTCCTGGCTGGAAGTATGTTGGACAACATACACCCCAGAAAAATTTGGATATCTAGTGGCCATCTAGAAGTACGCTCACAGATCAATTTCAATAAACATGTATCAGCAGTAAAAATCTCTTTTAAATAGGCTATAAGAAGAGCTGTTAATTTTGTTAAGTCCAGGAATGTATCACTGCCTGACTGGGGCCCATATTGACTGACATCATTGCAAATCCAGCATGGTGGCATAACTACAAAATGCATTGAACCTTCTTCTCTAATTGTGTCAATTCAGGAGCAACATTGGTGTAGCACCCTCCTAAGGAGCTAGGGGGAGCTAGTTGATTGTTTGTTTTTTTTTGGTAGGAGGCTGAATTGCAGCCTGGTGAAAAAGTCAGAGGGTGTCACATTTCAGTCAGGTCTGAGAGGCCCTGCAGGCCAGCTCTCTGGAACTTCCTCCTAATCCAGAAACTTGGAGAACTCTCTAGAATTCAGTGGGTGGTGGTGAGGAGTGGCTGGTCTGCTCTCTCAAGGGATCCTGGCCAATCCTCAAGCAGGAGACTTGACTTGGGGTTCGGGACAGCCCTTAAGAGTGACTTAGCCTGCTCAGCAGCAGGAGAATTTGGGTGAAAGATGGACCGAGCAGGATGATGTGTGGAGCCTGGGAGGTGTCCTATAGGTAGAGGAGCTAAAAGGGAGGATCTCTCAGCCTCATCATCTCCTGAGAGAGGACAACCTGGGAAGCAGCCAGCCCAGTGTAAGGCCTGAAGGCAGTCACCAACCCACAAGCTTGCAGGGGAGATTGAGTGAGTAACCCAACACCCCCTGGGCCAGATAAGGGGAAAGGACATTCGGATGGGAAACCTGACTAGCCCCTATCTGGGACTGCTTTTATTAAAGGTGGCAGCTTCTGGGACCTCTTGGCCAGGGATTCCTTTGAGCAGCTGGGTAAATAGGAGATTTAATCTGGGGCCTGAGGAGGTACACAAGGAGAAACTGGCTTGCTCTCCAAGAAGAGAAGAGAAAACCCTTCTGACTACTTGTACATAGTTCCAGGACATTGTCCTCAGTTTTACAGTTCCGTTGGCATCCCATGTATACTTCATCCCCATTCAAGTTATCATACTCTAAAGAAATCCAAAAAAACAAGTTCAAGGAATGTTTACTGTCTCTGGAGTGCAAGTCTTGAAGGAACTGTGTGTTGCCTGGCTGTGCAGGACTATAGGAGGACCCAAACCTTTAGCAACTCCTAAAAGGGTAGTGCTATATTAGTGAATAGCAGGTGAAAGGCCATGTTTCCCTAAGGCAGCCTCTCCGGATGTGGTGTTCTTCATGCACATGCACATACCTATGGAAGATTCACACCATATAGTGACACATCAAATATATGCACTTAAGCTGTTAAAGTAAGACACATTTCATCTCTTTAATCACATACAGGTCAAGTTGATTACTGCATTCCAAGATTCTGAAGATTTTATTAGAGGGAACATTAATGTGCAATGGATTCAGAAGCTAATAAAATTAAAGTTATATTCACATAACACACGTGTTAATAAATCACACATCCCAAACAATCATTTATATAATTGATAAAAATCACAACTTATGATGCTCTCATTTAGAAATGAAAAGCACAGTTGTTTGCTTATTTACTGAGCTGACAAAATGTCATCTGTTCATTGCTGTATTTCTCAAAATCCCATGGCTTTAAAGGATAAGTTCACCTTAGGAACATGTTACATGTTCCACCTGTTTTTATAGTGAAACATGTAACATGTTCCCAAAGGTGCAGCCACTGCCTGCCGTCCGCCACTTCTCTCCCCCCCGACACATAGTACTGAGAGAAGTTTCCGCCCACACGGCCACATCATTCATTCATGGACTTCAGTGAATGAATGAACTGCAAGTCCTGTCAGCCTTAGCGGCTGTGGGCTCCCATATGGTAGAAAAATATATTTGATATATATTTTAAAAATATTCTTCACAAATATATTGCCATATATTTGAAATGCTACGATTTTGGCCATATTCAATATATTTCAAAATATATTTATATATATATTATACTGCATGTTGAAATGTGTTTTTATTACAAAATATATGAAAAAAATTTTTAAAAATATATTCTTCAGATTTTTTTTAATATATAAAAAAAGTCATTTTAACATATATTTTTATATATATTTGTAAATGCATTCCAAAAATGTAGATTTATATTTTTAAAGACGTACAGTATATTTGAAATGCATTTTTAAAAATATTTTTCATATATTTTGTAATAAAACACATTTCAACATGCAGTATATATATATATATATATATATATATATATATATATATATATATATATACAGTGGGGCAAAAAAGTATTTAGTCAGCCACCAATTGTGCAAGTTCTCCCACTTAAAAAAATGAGAGAGGCCTGTAATTGGCGTCATCGGTAGACCTCAATTATGAGAGACAAAATGAAAAAAAAAAATCCAGACAATCACATTGGCTGATTTGGAAAGAATTTTTTTCCAAATTATGGTGGAAAATAAGTATTTGGTCACCTACAAACAAGCAAGATTTCTGTCTCTCACAGACCTGTAACTTCCTCTTTAAGAGGCTCCTCTGTCCTGCACTCATTACCTGTATCAATGTCACCTGTTTGAACGTGTTATCAGTATAAAAGACACCTGTCCACAACCTCAAACAGTCACACTCCAAACTCCACTATGGTGAAGACGAAAGAGCTGTCGAAGGACACCAGAAACAAAATTGTAGACCTGAAACTGCAATAGGCAAGCAGCTTGGTGTGAACAAATCAACTGTGGGAGCAATAATTAGAAAATGGAAGACATACAAGACCACTGATAATCTCCCTCGATCTGGGGCTCCACGCAAGATCTCACCCCATGGGGTCAAAATGATCACAAGAACGGTGTGCAAAAATCCCAGGACCACACGGGGGGACCTAGTGAATGACCTGCAGAGAGCTGGGACCAACATAACAAAGGCTACCATCAGTAACACACTACGCCGCCAGGGACTCCGATCCTGCAGTGCCAGACGTGTCCCCCTGCTTAAGCCAGTACATGTCCGGGCCCGTCTGAAGTTTGCTAGAGAGCATTTGGATGATCCAGAAGAGGATTGGGAGAATGTCATATGGTCAGATGAAACCAAAATAGAACTGTTTGGTAGAAACACAACTTGTCGTGTTTGGAGGAGAGAGAATGCTGAGTTCCATCCAAAGAACACCATACCTACTGTGAAGCATGGGGGTGGCAACATCATGCTTTGGGGCTGTTTCTCCGCAAAGGGACAAGGACGACTGATCCATGTACAGGACAGAATGAATGGGGCCATGTATCGTGAGATTTTGAGTGCAAACCTCCTTCCATCAGCAAGGGCATTGAAGATGAAACGTGGCTGGGTCTTCCAACATGACAATGATCCCAAACATACCGCCCGGGCAACGAAGGAGTGGCTTCGTAAGAAGCATTTCAAGGTCCTGGAGCGGCCTAGCAAGTCTCCAGATCTCAACCCCATAGAAAACCTTTGGAGGGAGTTGAAAGTCCGTGTTGCCCAGCGACAGCCCCAAAACATCACTGCTCTAGAGGAGATCTGCATGGAGGAATGGGCCAACATACCAGCAACAGTGTGTGCCAACCTTGTGAAGACTTACAGGAAACGTTTGACCTCTGTCATTGCCAACAAAGGATATATAACAAAGTATTGAGATGAACTTTTGATATTGACCAAATACTTATTTTCCACCATAATTTGCAAATAAATTCTTTCCAAATCAGCCAATGTGATTGTCTGGATTTTTTTTCTCATTTTGTCTCTCATAGTTGAGGTCTACCTATGATGCCAATTACAGGCCTCTCTCATCTTTTTAAGTGGGAGAACTTGCACAATTGGTGGCTGACTAAATACTTTTTTGCCTCGCTGTATATTGCCATATATTTGAAATGCTACAATTTTGGCCATATTCAATATATTTTAAAAAATATATATATATATATACTGCATGTTGAAATGTGTTTTTATTACAAAATATACGAAAAAAATTCTTAAAAATATTTTTTTTTTAAATATGATCTTCAGATTTTTTTTAACATATAAAAAAAGTCATTTTAACATATATTTTTATATGTATTTGTAAATGCATTCCAAAAATGTAGATATATATTTTTAAGGACCTACAGTATATTTGAAATGCATTTTTAAAAAAAAATTTCATATATTTTGTAATAGAACGCATTTCAACATGCAGTATATATATATATATATATATATATATATATATTAGTTATTTATTTATTGAAATAACTAATATTAAAATTAGTATCTGGATAATAGAACCAGAGATTATAATCTACGCAGTTAAAGGTCAAATGTAAAAGGTACAAATCTGTACACACCCTGGAGAGAAAAGCATGTACTGTAAATTTACTTTGCCTGATAATATTAGAAACAATTGAGTACTGTCCGTGATACTTTTTTTATTTGCACTAACATACAATTTTGAGGACAAGCTTTCGGGGTTTCCTCAACCACTATCCGACAGCTTTATGACTATCTATTAGCTAAAACTTGACCCCCTCTGTGTGAGTGTTGTATCCCCCCTCCCCCCCTCACTTTTGATGTATCTTATCTGTAGCCCTTTTTTTTTTTTTCTCTCTCAATCCATTCTAACATTCTGCTTAAACTTTGTGATTTTTAATAGTACTGCTTAGACCTTGAAGAAGGGGACATACCCCGAAAGCTTGTCCTCAAAATTGTATGTTAGTGCAAATAAAAAAAGTATCACGGACAGTACTCAATTGTTTCTGTCGCAAATGCACTAATACGGCTACAATCACCTCAAGCAAAATGGAAGATACCTGATAATATTACAAATTTCCAGTAGATGGCGATATAGCCCTATTAAAAAATAAACTACTAGCTGAAAAAAGAATCAGAAAGGACACACACACAGTAGGCCTAATATTCTAAAAGCTGATGAACAGAAGAAGAGAGAAATTGCTGTGATGATGATCATGTTGAAGGTTTGGACTTCAACAAACACAATGCTTTAAATCATCTGGCAAAACATATATTCTTGTTCATATGTTGCAATCTGCACTGAACGTCCAAATGAGGCTGTTTTTGCGCCTTACCTGCAGATATGTTGCAGTAAAATACAAGTTATAATTTCTCTAACCTATCCAAACCCCACAAATACTGGAGAAAATTCCATATGAATTCTAGGTATGCCACCATTTAACTGGCATAGAGTAGTAGTATTATTATTATTATTATTATTATTATTATTATTACATTTCAGTGCTGAAGTGTGGCATTGTATACAGGTGTACCTTGGTTTACGGTTTAATTCATTCTGTGGGGCTTTTCGTATTGCAAAAAATTTGTAAACTGAAACACGGTTTCCCATAGGAATATACTAAAAACCAATGAATCTATTCCTGAGGTCAGAAAAAAAGTAAAAAAAAAGTCTTTTATCTGTTCAAAACTCTTTATAAAGTGCACTTTAAAGGCATAAATACTGTACAGGGATATGATTAAAAATTAATTAGTAAATGCACTGAAAACCAATTAACCTCCCTGGCGGTATTCCTGAGTGTAGCTCAGGGTTAACTTTCAGTACCAAAAGCGGTAACCCCGAGCTACACTCGAGATTACTCTGTGATTGCTCTGTGATTCCCTCTTGCACTTACCTTGTCCTTCGCTCCCACGATGTCCCCCCCAGGGGCAGACTGACCATTTGGAAACTTGGGCATTGCCCGAGGGCCCGGGGTCAGTAGGGAGTCCCTTGAGATGCCCCTGGTACCTTTTTCATAGGCTTTTTTGAGTTTGGGCAAGGACACAGGGGCCCCATTATCCCCTATTGCCCGGTGGCCCCATGAGTTGTCAGTCCGCCCCTGGTCCCCCCTGCAGCGTCCCCGGCCATCTTCTCCGGCCAATGCCGGCATCCATCTTCCGTGTTCTGTTTCCTTTGAGTGTCGGGATGTACGGGATATACCGAACCGGCAGGAAATTCAAAAATGTTAAAATGTGACATTCACTAAATACACTAAAATCTTATAGTATTACATTACTGTTTTAGGGTCATGTGACCATTGTGATTCGCTGTTGCTGTCACGGCGGTCACATGATCGGGAAAGGTCCCGATTGCAAGAGGAGAACGGGACCTTTCCATGAGTACCGGACATGTGTGCTGGGGGTGCGCACTTTCACACATATGTTTTTCTTAATTGCACACAAATGTGCGGCTCCTCGGCATCAAGGCCCAGACGCCGGGAGGCCGCACATTTGTGTGCTGCCGGCGCCAAGAGGTTAAAGGCATAAATACTGTATAGGGACATGATTAAAAATTAATTCGTAAATGCATTGAAAACCAATTAATTCGTTCTGGAGGTCAGAAAAAAGTCAAAAAAAGTTTTATCTGTTCAAAACTCTTTATAAAGTGCTCTTTAAAGGCATAGTACTGTACAGGGACATGATTAAAAAAAAATTTGTAAATGCATTGAAAACCAAATAATCCGTTCTGGAGGTCAGAAAAAAGTAAAAAAAAGTCTTATCTGTTCAAAACTCTTTGTAAAGGGCACTTTAAAGGCATAGTACTGTACAGGGACATGTTTAAAAAAAAAATCATAATGCATTGAAAACAAATGAATCTGTTCATATTGCAAAATAAATTTGTAAACAGAGCCATTATTTTCAATGGATTTTCATTTGTAAACCGAAAATGACGTTAACCGAGGCATTTGTAAACCAAGGTACGCCTGTACACTGTTACGTTTTGTATATTGTCATCATGCGAATGCAGTAAATACAGTAAGTTCCCTACATATCAACATTCAAGTTGCGAATGTTCGAAGATGCAAACGTGTTTGTATATCCAATTATGTAAAGTTGGGTACTCAAAGTTTTTGTTTTGTTCAACCCAGTGGGCTGAACACAAAAAAAACCTGAGAGATCCCCACACTAACACAAGCAATGTTAAGCCGGCTATACACGGGTGGAATTCCGAAATAATTTTCTTTGAAAATCTTCTCTAAGAATTTTCATTCGAATCTGGCACCACTAGTTGGCCACAGCAACGGATGGTTTTCGAGTGACCATCAAATTTGAGTGATCGGGCATGTTGGAAATTTTTTGAAAAACAAACAAATTTCTAATCAATGAAAATTGATCTCGAAAATTCTTTCCTGTAGCAACATGAGTTGAAATTAGGCTTGGTTGGTCGAAATTCGAAATCAGTGGCGGCACCATCGGAGTACAAAATGCACAAAATGTCCGATTTTCTAAAGAAAATTAGTTCGGAATTCAACCCATGTATGGGCTGCATTAGTGAGGGGACCTCATCTCACCACCTTCAGTGGTTTGGCCTGATTTGCAGATACCTCAATGTGATGTGGAGACCAGGGTGCCCAGGGTGCAGATGTCGAACTATGTCCCCTCCCCAGCCTCACATCATCTATGCATAATTTAGATGGGAATATTGCCCCCATATGCTGAGGTGCATCGATTCTCCTCCCCCTGTGCTTCAGTTGCCCATAGTTGGCATGGAGAGTGTACTGCACATATGTGGCCATTTGGCTGCTGTCTGGCAGCAGGGCGTGGGTGGGCAGTTGCGCATGTGTGCAGTGCCTGGACAAGGTCACCTAGAGCTCAGGGTGGGCATGCCAAACTCCCCCCCCCCCAAGATGTATGAGCATTATATGTCATCAAAAATCCCCCCCAAAAAAAAAATTGGTATGATCTGCATGCTTGGCACTAAGCATAAATCCCCCCTCCTCCCAGTACAAATCTACCCCCCTGGTGAAATCCCCTCTCCCAGCCCAAATCTTTGCCCTCCATCCCCCAATTCCCCCAGCACGAACCCCCCCCCCAAAAAGCACCCCTCCTAGCATAAATCCTCTACCCCTCAAGTACACCCCCCCTCCAAATCCCCCCTCCCAGCACAAATTCCCCCTCATCCCCCCACCTAGCACAAATCCTTCCCCACCCCCCAAATTTCCCCTGCTAGCACAAATACCCCCCAATCAACCCTACAGCCCAACCTCCCCTCCAAAAAAATATTAATTTCCCCTCCTAGCACAATTCTCCTCCCCCCTCTACCATATCACCTCTTCTAATGCAAATCCCTTGTCCTAGCACAAATCCCTTTTCAATCACCAAACTTAGCCCCCCAACAAAAAAAATCCTCTCCTGGAACAATTCTTACCACCTGCCTCCCCTCTTCCCCCTCCCAACACAAATCCCCTCTCCCCCACCAATCTCCTCGCAGAGCCCAGGCAGCCGCCCCTCCTGCCCACCCCTTGTCCCGGCCCTGCATGTATGAATGTTTTTTATGGTTGGTGAAGTTGAAAAAAGACACTTGTCCATCCAGTTCAACCAGCTGTGTTGGGGCAAAGAGGGCGAAGTGTGACAAGGCCACTGTCTACTAGTTGCCCACCGCATGGTGCCCTGGGCAAGCAACTGCTGTTCCTGCTCCTTCTGTCCCAGCCCTGTCCCAGACACACATTCCTTAGGAAAGCAGATAAACTGCAGATATGTACATGCCAGAAGTTTTCATTTAGTTTCAGATGAATGTCTTCATTGAAGGATTTTGTTTCATCATATTCGTTATTCATTTTTGGGATTAGTTTCCTTATATTCGACATTCATTTCGAATGTTCGTTGGTCTGGGTGGATTCAAAAAATTTTGCAGCTCTTTCGGAAGATTGCTATACATTTGGGGTGCATTACATCTTCATATATCGAAACTACTCGGAAGGATTCAATATTTTTGGACGCCACAGAATAAATAATGCAAAATTCGTCAGCCTGAATTTTTCAAACCTAAGAATTGCCTTAGACTATGGAACTGAATTGACTGACTATGACAATTACAAATTCAATTTAAATCACTAATTTACTCAAATTTGAATTGTCTAAGGAATACAAAAATGTAATTAATTTCCCCATAGGCCCAAACTACTTTCGCATATATGTAAAGCGCTTTGTAAATTGACGGCGCTATACAAGTACCTGAAAAAAATCATATATAGTCACACAAATTAAACAAATACATTCATTAATTTTGTTATGACTTTTATTTATATTCGTTACTATGTTCACTTGGAGATCCGTATGCATCCAAATCTCCAAAAATCACATTTTTGTCCTACAATCGATTCTTTATTAAATGAATTTCACATGTCTAATACGCTGTATATGTTACCATTAAGATAACAATTGCAAGTATTTATTTATTGGAAATAATTGAAAAATACATAAAGTGTATACATTTGTAACCCCCCCCCCCAAAAAAAAATTTTCTTTTATTGTTGTCCATATGTTCTTCATTAGGGTCTAACACCTAAATATAGTATTTAGAATAAATCAGCACCAAATACTGGGAAATGAAGCAAATTATTCATGAGGTTAACTTCACATAGGCATTACATTTTAAAGCAGCCTTTAATGAGCATTAATGTGTCTATAGCATTAATGAGCGTGTCTGACACATTGCACAGGCGTTTAAGTCTCCTCAAGCAATGCTCCTCAAATGGGAAATGATCACTTTTGACACATTGCAGCTCTGCCTTGGGCCCCATTCACACCAGAGCGTTTTGTAGCTTGAACTTCCAAAGCGCTTGAGGAGCAAAAATTCATTATTATCAATTGAGATGATTCACATCTCCATTCCAAGTCACCTGAAGCCAAACGCCTAAAGCTCAAACAAGTTCTGGAGCGCTTTTTTGCAGCTCAAATTAGGCAGATTTGTGTGATTTTCTGCTCAAATGAAAATTGTTATTAAATATATATCGTAATAGTATATGAATAAATTAATGTAAACTAAATCGATTCTTGTACCAAATTGTATTGTACCTGTAATGTCTACCTTCATTTTGTAAAGCGCTGTGCAAACTGTTGGCGCTATACAAATCCTATATTATAATAATATTAATAAATAATATAAAATAAAAATCATCATAAATAATAAATAGATTAATAATATGTCATAATAAATAAATGATAATTAATCCCTAACCTTAACCCCCTAACCCTAACAAATATGAAATAAATAATAATAATTATTATTATTTATAATAATAATCATTATATTGTATACTATTTATTGTTATAATTATTATTATTGTCAATAATAATAATAATTTATTTTGTGTTAGGGTGTTTATTAATACAATTATTATTATTATTATCATCATTATCATTAATATTATTATTGGGGGTTTTTAAGGGTTAGGGGGTTAAGATTAGGGGTTAATTAATATTTATTTATTATTACATAGTATTCAATTATTGTATTTATTGATTATTTACTTATGATTTTTTTTTTACATTTTTGCATTTATGTTACATTTATTTATTTTTTGTATTATTATTATTATTAGTAGTAGTAGTAGTAGTAGTAGTAGTATTAACACCCTAGCCCTAACAAGACAAACAAAGAATATATACATAATGAAAAGACAATAAATAAAATATTAACCCCTACCCTAAACCCTAACCCCTAATCCTAACCTTAACCCCAACCCCTAATCCTAACCCTAACATTAACTCTAACCCCTTACCCTAATAGAAAAAAAATTTAAATAATCATAAAAAGAGAAAAAAAGCTGATGGAAAAGCTGAAAAAACTAGCAACAAATGATCCAGCAGATGATATTTTTCTATTTTGGTTCCTAAAAAATGGCGAAAAAATATGAAAACTTGCAAAATCATGCAAAAACACATGAAAAATGCCCAAGGGTTGCAGGAAAAAAATCGCTCAATTCCCTCATCAACACAGCCAGTGTTGATGGGCCTCCCATGGGGGTACTGTGTTCTCCAGGCGGAGGGGATTGGGAGCACAATGGATTTTGCTAGTGGTTATAGCTGCTGGCAATAATTGCATGACTAATTTGACAGGTTGGTTGTATCAAAGTTGTACAGCAATCGAATTGTGTACAGACAGTCTTCCCATAGATGGCTCAACTCTCAGCCAGTCCCTATAACTAAACTATACACAGGATTGCCTATTTTGTACAGACATCTGTCCCTAAAGTTACTGTAACTAAGAAATTATATTAGCAGCCTAATTCATTTACAATTATTAAAGCAGTTTAACCACTTGCCTCCCGGGCACTTTTACCCCCTTTGTGCCCAGGCCAATTTTCAGCTTTCAGCGCTGTTGCACTTTGAACGACAATTACGCGTCCACACAAATAGAGCTTTCTTTTGGTGATATTTAATTGCCACTGGGGTTTTTATTTTTTACACTATAAACAAAAAAAGAGCAAAAAATTAAAAACAAAAAAATTTTTTCTTTATTTCTATTATAACATTTTGCAAACAGGTAATTTTTCTCCTTCACTGATGTGCGTTGATGAGGATGCACTGATAGGCAGCACTGATGGGCACTACTATACATGTGATCACTCCCAGGAAGTGGTTAAAGTGCAACTGCATCCAAAACTTTTTTTTAGTTATAGGATTAGAACACCTGTCAGCTTTTTATTCCATCTGTGTGTCCCCATTAGAGAGACTCTTTCTGTTTGTCCTGTTTACTATTTTTGCCAAAATCCCCAGTTGTTGACAGAAGAAGAGTAAAGGAGAAATCTTAATTTGATGACAACCAGGGATTTCCCTCACCTTGGAGGGATTTCATCTCACTTTCTGACTATGGGACAGGAAGTGAAGAGAAATTTCCCTGATATCACAGAGATAGGTTATGTAACTCTCCATCACTCTATCCAAAATTTAAAAAAAAAATTTTAGGGTTTCTATTTTATTCCACATCATCTGAGCCTAATTTGTCTTGGACCCACCCCAGCCTGTGAAAGTTGAAGCAGCAAAGTAATGAACCGATCTCTGTTTGGCTACTTCTATTATGTCTTCATGTCACAATCCAGGTCTACTGTACAGAGATTGCAAAAAGCTGATGCCAAAAATCAAATTCAGATACTTACACTGCTTGTATAATAGACTTATTATGTGATAATTCTGCATTAGTTTGTGTCTTTTAAATATTCATCGTATTCAGCTTTAGCTCATGACATAAGGATGTAGAGATCTGTTGCCCTCTACTGTCCCAATTTGTAAATGCCTTTTAATATATCATACATGCACTTCCTGTCCCTGGTTGTCAACTTGGAAGCCCCAGAAGGAGAAAGTGGAGAGAGAGAGAAAGACTCAGCCACATGTCCTGTCCATGCTTCTAAATCCTGGATCACGAGAGAATATTATACTTTACTAGGGAAGGACTAAAATGCAAACTAGATAGGCTAACTCTGAATTCCAGTGTCACACCACAGTTCCTGCCAATGAGAAGTTCACTTCCAGGCTGGTCAGACAACAGCTGGAGGACAGTTGATCTTGACTGAAGACTAGATCAAAATGACTGTTGGTCTTGTCTTCAGGTCTCTGGCACAAAGACAAATGCTGAATCATCCTCAAGGGCCCTGCAACTGGACTTTGCTGCAACATTCATCTGGAAGTATCTCTATTAATAAACATATACACCCGGATATAGGTGCATAATTCCACCAGGACTCCTACTGGGCCCTTTTCTGATAATACCTGTTTGTATATTGGATGTACAGTATGTACTGTTATTAACCTCTTAAGGACTGCCCTATAGCAGATATACTGCTACCGGGACAGCACCTGTGTGCAGAATCACGTATATATACGTGACTTTGTATTTCCGGGTAGGTGGCTCACACACGCCCTACCTGCGCTGCCATTTGCGGCCATGGATGTCAATCACCGGGTGTTTCTGTTAATTCGGCTCTGGAAGAAAAATATATTTGAAATATGTTTTAAAAGTATTATTCCGAAATATATTGACATATATTTTAAATGCTACAATTTATATTCAATATATTTCAAAATATATTTCAAATATATACAGTATATATATATACTGTATGTTGAAATGCATTTTCATTACAAAATATATAAAAAATATTTTTTAAAATACATTTCAAATTTCAAATACACCGTGTGTCTTTAAAAGTACAAATCTAAATTTTTGAAATGCATTTACAACTATATGTAAAAATATGTGTCAAAATGACTTTTTATACGTTATATATATTTTTAAAAATATACATTTTTTTAAAATATATTTTTCTGATTTTTTTGTAACATATAAAACATATATTTGTAAATGTGTTCCAAAAATGTAGATTTGTATTTTTAAAGACAGTATATTTATATACAGTGTATTTGAAATGTATTTTTAAAAATATTTTGCATATATTTTGTAATAAAAATGCTTTTCAACATACAGTATATATATATATATATATATATATATATATAGACTCATGTTTTGCATTGTATTGGTATTGTTCTGTCACATGTTCTGTCCCCCTCTGTAATGTACAGCGCTGAGCGAACTATTTGCGCTTTATAAATACTGTATAATAATAATAATAATAATAATATGGCCAAAATTGTAGCATTTCAAATATATGTCAATATATTTGGGAAACATATTTTTTAAAAATATTTCAAATATATTTTTCTTCCATATGCGCATCCTGTACTGTCCATCCAGGACTGTAGAGTGATAGAAGAAGCAGCATACTGATGAGCTCATATCTCTGTTTTTCTGCTCTGTCCTCCTATCAGAATGTTCCTTGTACTGCAGCAGAACTGATTGCTACTTTTCTATCCCCTAGTCTGAGCTCTGGTATCTTGCAAGATGTTGATGCCAAGTTAAATTTAGGCACCTACATTGCTTGTGTGACACTCCCCAATGTATTAATGAATGCAGAACTGAATTAATTTGTGAACTTTATAGCTGCCTGTGAATTCAGTTTAGAAACTGGACATTTTTTCCTTTTGTAACATTAATAAAGGACGTCACTACTTCCACTGTCTTGTCATGATGATTAAGAGCGACATGAACTTGAATATTCTTAGACCTCATTCCCACTGGTCATTCCAAACTACATTTATAAGTGTTTAGAAGACATTTGTAAAAGCATATAAATCCATGTAAGGATTTTTCAATCCTGCCGTTCACATTCTGTGCATTTACCTGCATTTAAGTTTGGTCAGTTTAATTGCATTTAGGGAAAATAAAATTGTTTGCATCTAGGATGTAAATAGACACTCTAAATGCATGTAAATGCATATAAAAATGTCTAACAGGTCATGCCTAAACACAGCTATACTTTCTTCAAAAGCTAAAACATTTGAATGCAAGAAAAACTGATGTTGTTTACACTGAGATTACTTCTCCTACTTTTAGTAAAGGTAAATGTAGGAGTGCCAGTGTGAATGAGACCCAAAAAACAAATAAAAGATTTATGCAGGTTATAAGAAACATTTAATATCAAAAACATAAAATACATATAAAAATGTGCCAGGTAGAGACAAAGGGGTCATTATAAAGAAATGGCCAAAAAGATCTCTCATTAAAAAAAAAAAAATTGGACAACCTAACAACAGTTTTCCACTAGTTAGGATTACATGCCATTGTAGAATAACACTTCATTCTATAAATAGTAATTGGAATAGATGACTATTGAAGGATCATTTATTTATTTATTTATTACAGGTACTTATATAGCGCTGTCAATTTACGCAGCGCTTTACATATATATTTTACATTCACATCAGTCCCTAACCCTCAAGGGGTGTACAGTCTGAGGTCTCTAACTCATTAATTAATTTCAATGGCCAGATTAAATTATTATTCTGGCCAATGACATGAGTTAACACCTAAATGCTTGATGCTTGTAAACGCTCCTAAACACTTGTAAAAGCAGTGGATACTTTTACAAGAGTAAGGCGTTTTTTATGCAAAAACGCTGCCACCAGGAAGGGTGTACAATCTAAAGTCCCTAACTTACATTCGTACATACACATACTAGGGTCAATTTAGACAGGAACCAATTAACCTACCAGCATGTCTTTGGAGTGTGGGAGGAAACTGGAGTACCTGGAGGAAACCTATGCAGGCACAGGGAGAACATGCAAAC
The DNA here is from genome assembly GCF_062004578.1 of Staurois parvus. Lineage (NCBI taxonomy): Eukaryota > Metazoa > Chordata > Amphibia > Anura > Ranidae > Staurois > Staurois parvus. Next base: position 3,158,311 of record NW_028317938.1, read on the forward strand.
TCCAGGCATGTGGTGCCGTAGTTGGGATTGGAGCTGATGACCCTAGTACTGCCAGGTGGATGTGCTAACCATTTAGCCACTGTGCTGCCCTCTATTATATATTATATATAATGCATGAGCTATATATTATCTTTTTATATACATATAATGTTTACTATAATTTGATTTTTTTTCTCTCTCTCTCTTCCCTCTGTCTCTCTCTGCCTTCTCTCTCTTCTCATCTCTCTCTCCCCCATCTCTCTCTCTGCCCTCTCTCTCTCTCTCTCTGCCTTCTCTCTCTTCTTATCTCTCTCTCTCTCCCATCTCTCTCTGCCCTCTTTCTCCCCCCCCCCCTCTCTCTGCCTTCTCTCTCTTCTCTCTCTCTCCCCCCTCTCTGCCCTCTTTCTCCCCCCCCTCTCGCTCTGCCCTCTCTCTCTGCCTTCTCTCTCTCCTCTTCTCATCTCTCTCTCTGTCCTCTTTCTTCCCTCTCTCTCTGCCCTTTCTCTCTCTCTCTTCTCATCTCTCTCTTCCCCCTCTCTGCCCTCTGTCTCTCTCTGCCCTCCCCCCTCTCTTTCTCTGCCCTCTCTCTCTCTCACTGCCTTCTCTCTCTTCTCATCTCTCTCCCCCCATCTCTCTGCCCTCTTTCTCCCTCTCTCTCTTTCCTCTCTCTCTCTGCCCTCTTCCCCCCCCCCCTCTTTCTCTGCCCTCTCTCTCTCTCTGCCTTCTCTCTCTTCTCATCTCCCTCTGCCCTCTTTCTCCCCCTCTCTCTCTTTCTGCCCTCTCTCTCTCTGCCTTCCCTCTCTTCTCATCTCTCTCTGCCCTCTTTCTCCCCCCTCTTCTCTCTCTCTCTGCTTTCTCTCTCTCCTCTCTCTCTCCCCCCTCTCTCTGCCCTCTTTCTCCCCCTCTCTTTCTCTGCCCTCTCTCTCACTCTCTCTCTGCCTTCTCTCTCTCCTCATCTCTCTCCCCATCTCTCTCTCTGCCCTCTTTCTCCCCCCTCTCTCTGCTCTCTCTCTCTGCCCTCTCTCTCTGCCCTCTCTCTCTCTGCCCTCTTTCTTCCCCCTCTCTCTGCCCTCTTTCTCCCCCCCATCTCTCTCTGCCCTCCCTCCCTCCCCCTCTCTCTCTCTGCCCTCCCTCCCCCCTCTCTCTCTCTGCCCTCTCCCCCCCCCTCTCTCCCCCCTACCTACTACATGAAGTTGCAGTGCTGTCACCAGGGTCGGGGGATTACACACGGAACTGTTGCATACTCTGCCTGTCCCTCCAGCTCTCCAACTTCAGCACCCGTGGGAGGGATGTGGACCCGCCCCTCTGCTGAAAATCCGAGGAGGAGAGGTGTCTGAAGTGCCTGCCTCACTGTCCGTCCCCTCAATGCTTGCTTATTTCAGCAGCGGCACATACAGGGATGGACTGAGCCTCTCATGGGGCCCTGCAGTGACCCCGGGCCCTCGGCTAGTGCCCGAATGGTCAGTCCGCCTCTGGTGGAGCGGGTCTGGTGTCACCTCATGGAAAAGATGTCACCCGGTACAGCGCACACCCCCTGCACCTGCCTAGGGACGCCCCTGTTCTGGTATCAAGTGTACCGAATGCATAGTTTAAAATCAGGGATCCCCAAACTATGAACTGAGGGCTACATCTGACCCCCTAAAAGATTTTGCCCAGCCTGCAGAAACTCTGATGTGATGGGGGACTTCTGATGTGATGGGGGCTTCTGATCTGAAAGGGAGATCTGATGTGAAAGGGAGTCTGTGATGGAAAGGGGGCTCTGATGTGATATGAGCTTCTGACGTGAAAGGGGACTTTACTGTGATGGGGAGGGGGGTTCTGATGTGAAAAGGGGGACTTCTTATGTGAAGTTTTTTCTTGGAGCGTGTTTGTTCATTCATTTAAATTTTAAACATTCATTTATAAAACTGATTTTTTTTCAGCCCACAAATATTTGTAAGAGATGTGGCCTTTTTACTGAAAAGATTTGGGACCCCTGATTTAGATGAAAGATTAACTTCCAGACATACAAAAAAAGGATAGATCAGATACAATATTCTCAGACAGACCATAACATGTATATGTGTGCATTCATTTTTCTTTCTCAGATTATCGTTTGTTCTGGAATGATGTGTACTGAATGCATAGTTTTAAATCAGTGGTCCCTTAACTATGAACTGAGGGCCACATCTGACCCCCTAAAAGATTTTGCCCAGCCTGCAGCAACTCTGATGTGATGGGGGACTTCTGATGTGATGGAGGCTTCTGATATGAAAGGCAGATCTGATGTGAAAGGGGGTGTGTGATGGAAGGGGGGCTCTGATGTGATAGGAGCTTCTGACGTGAAAGGAGACTTTACTGTGATGTGATGGGGACTTCTGATTTGAAAGGGAGATCTGATGAGAAAGGGGGTCTGTGATGGAAGGGAGGCTCTGATGTGATAGGAGCTTCTGACATGAAAGGGGACTTTACTGTGATGGGGAGGGGGGTTCTGATGCAAAAAGGGGACTTCTTATGTGAAGTTTTTTCTTGGAGCGTATTTGTTCTTTCATTTCAATTTTAATCATTTATATATAAAACTGATTTTTTTTTAACCCACAAATATTTGTAAGAGATGTGGCCTTTTTACTGAAAAGATTTGGGACCCCTGATTTAGATGAAAGATTAACTTCCAGACATAAAAAAAAGGATAGATCAGATACAATATTCTCAGACAGACCATAACATGTATATGTGTGCATTCATTTTTCTTTCTCAGATTATCGTTTGTTCTGGAATGATGTGTACTGAATGCATAGTTTTTAATCAGTGGCCCCTTAACTATGAACTGAGGGCCACATCTGACCCCCTAAAAGATTTTGCCCAGCCTGCAGCAACTCTGATGTGATGGGGGACTTCTGATGTGATGGAGGCTTCTGATATGAAAGGCAGATCTGATGTGAAAGGGGGTGTGTGATGGAAGGGGGGCTCTGATGTGATAGGAGCTTCTGACGTGAAAGGAGACTTTACTGTGATGTGATGGGGACTTCTGATTTGAAAGGGAGATCTGATGAGAAAGGGGGTCTGTGATGGAAGGGAGGCTCTGATGTGATAGGAGCTTCTGACATGAAAGGGGACTTTACTGTGATGGGGAGGGGGGTTCTGATGCAAAAAGGGGACTTCTTATGTGAAGTTTTTTCTTGGAGCGTATTTGTTCTTTCATTTCAATTTTAATCATTTATATATAAAACTGATTTTTTTTTAACCTACAAATATTTGTAAGAGATGTGGCCTTTTTACTGAACAGATTTGAGACCCCTGATTTAAATGAACGATTAACTTCCAGATATAAAAAAAGGACAGATCAGATACAATATCCTCAGACAGAACATAACATGCGCATTGTTGCATGTTGGTAATAGGTTTTACATGTGATCAGGGGAAAGGGGAAGCAGCAGTAACATAAGAAAATAGAATCAAAAGAACTCCAAATAGGAGTTTATGTTTATGTGGCTGATCTATGACATCAACAACTTTTGAGAAGTGTTAAGTTTGCCATAGATGGGTCGAAATTCAGGGACCGAATGAATTTCGATCCATCTATAGCTGTTCACGATAGAGAGAAGCCAATCTAAAGATCGTCTTCTCTTGAACGGGAATTTTGGAAAGTTCTTGTTCAGTCAGCATTTGCAGCCAATCAGCTGCAGCGCTGCTCAGTGTTTTCCTAAAGTGGAGGAGTCCTGCTATCAAAATACAAAAGAGCAGCGAGAGGATTCCCCCATCCACCTTGATTGTGTGGATGGGGAATTCTGTTCTGCTTTTATTTTTATCAGCTGGCTGGCTGATCTAAAAAAAAAAAAAAAAAAATCAATTCATCTATGGCCAGCTGTATTGTAGTGGTTCATTTTTCATGCCTCTAAGGGCAAATTGCCACATCTATGCCGACGACACCCAAATTTACCTCTCCACCCCCCACCTCACCCCCTCACTCTCTGCCCGCATCGCCCACCTCCTAAACGATATATCAGACTGGATGTCGCTCCATTTATTCAAACTTAACCTATCCAAAACCGACTAACATCACTACTAACAACGCCACCATCTCTCCCACCCCACACGCCAAAGTCCTGGGTGTCACCCTGGACTCCCACCTCTCCTTCCTACCCCACATCCAACTGCTATCTAGATCTTGCAGGCTCCACCTCCGCAACATCTCCAAGATACGCACATTCCTCACCCCAGACACCACCAAACAACTCGTACGCTCCCTCATCATCTCACGCCTGGACTATTGCAATGCCCTTCTCACTGGCCTACCCAAATGAACGCTATCCCCACTCCAGTTGATCCTAAACTCAGCGGCCAGACTCATCCACCTCACCAAGCGCTCCACATCTGCCTCCCCCATCTGCCAATCCCTTCATTGGCTCCCGATTGCCTAACGCATAAAGTTCAAGCTGCTAACCCTGACCTACAAGGCCACTCACAATGCTGCCCCGAACTACATAACTGACCTGATACCCAGATACTACCCTACCCGTGCCCTCCGCTCCTCACAGGACCTCCTGCTCTCTAGCTCCCTGGTCTCCTCCTTCCACGCCCGATTACAGGACTTCTCTAGGACTTCCCCCATCCTCTGGAACTCCCTACCCCAATCCATCAGTCTGTCACCTACCCTCCTCACCTTTAGGCGCACCCTGAAAACCCTCCTCTTCAGGGAAGCCTACCCCAACCTCACCTAACACCCGACCTCACCTAACAACTAACCTCCTCCACTCCACCCACCACTCCATCCCCCACAGCCATCTCCTCCTGTACCACCTTCCCCTCCCTCCTAGATTGTAAGCTCGAAAGAGCAGGGCCCTCGAACCCCTCGTGTAGTGTATTGTTACTGTCTTGTCTCATGTTCTGTCACCCTGCTACTGTACAGCGCTGAGCATACCCTTTGGCGCTATATAAATACTGTATAATAATAATAATAATGTTAACACTTTTGCTGCCACCACCCTAACTGATAAGGCAGTGGCAGTATTTATTTAGAAAACGCTTAGCTTAGCACAACACATGTTAGAATAGAACTTGTTCCTGCTGGCTATTTTAATAAAGGAAGAATATTATTTTTCATCTTGATGTGCAGCGTTCCTGTTGCTGATACAAGTGATTTCTTTGGTTGAGACAAGACAATCCAGTACCTGAGATGTGATTGTGAAGCCTGATCTTGCCTGGAGGAGCATGGGAAATATTTGACAAGATTTCCACTTGCCATAAACAAAAAGCCTGCATGTTTCTGTAATTATGTCCTATGATATGTCCTATGTCAAATGATTACGGTAGTTTGTTTAGAACATGATGTAGGGCATAAGTGATAATTGATAGCTATCCCTTAAGATCCCTTTCTTAACATGATTGACTCAAGTGCAATCCCTGACGTTACCAAAGAGCAGCACACAAAATTCGGGGAATATTCAGTCACAGCCACACAATGAGGTATAGTCAAAGACTATGGACATGATACAAGAGAAGGTCAGAGACTGTGAACTTGATGCAAGAGATGAGCAGAGAGTCTAGGCAAAATGCAAGAATGGTTACAGACTGTCAACATGATATAAGAGATGGTCAGAGACAACAGACATGATGCAAGAGAGGGTCAGAGACTGCAGCCATGACACAGAAGATGATCAGTGACTGGAGACTTGATACCAGAGATGGTCATAGACTGCGGACATGATACAAGAGATGGTCAGAGACTTCAGACATGATACAAGAGATGATCCGAGACAGCAGACATGATACAAGAGATGGTCAGAGACTACAGACATGATACAAGAGATGATCAGAGACTGAAGACATGATACAAGAGATGGTCAGAGACTGAAGACATGATACAAGAGATGGTCAGAGACTTTAGACATGATGTAAGAGATGACCAGAAACTGCAAGCTTGATACAAGAGAAGGTCAGAGACTGTGGACTTGTTGCAAGAGATGAGCAGAGAGTCTAGGCAAAATGCAAGAATGGTTACAGACTGTCAACATGATATAAGAAATGGTCAGAGACAGCAGACATGATGCAAGAGAGGGTTAGAGACTGCAGCCATGACACAGGAAATGATCAGAGATTGGATACTTGATGCAAGAGATGGTCATAGACTGCAGACAAGATACAAGAGATGGTCAGTGACTTCAGACATGATACAAGAGATGATCTGAGACAGCAAACATGATACAAGAGATGATCAGAGACTGAAGACATGATACAAGAGATGGTCAGTGGCTGAAGACATGATACAAAAGATGGTCAGAGACTTTAGACATAAAGTGCACAGTGCAAGAGATGACCAGAAACTGCAAGCTTGATACAACAGAAGTTCAAAGAATTCAGACATGATACAACAGATGGTCAAAGACTGTGGACTTGATGCAAGAGATGACCAGAGAGTCTTAGCAAAATGCAAGAATGGTTACAGACTGTCAACATGATATAAGAGATGGTCATAGACAGCAGACATGATGTAAGAGAGGGTCAGAGACTGCAGCCATGACACAGGAGATTATCAGAGACTGCAGACTTGATACAAGAGATGGTGATAGACTGCAGATATAATACAAGAAATGGTCAGAGCCTTCAGACATGATACAAGAGATAATTCGAGACAGCAGACATGATACAAGAGATGGTCAGAGACTGAAGACATGATGCAAGAGATGACCAGAAACTGAAAACTTGATACAAGAGAAGGTCAGAGAATTCAGACATGATACAACAGATGGTCAGAGACTGTGGACATGATGCAAGAGATTATCAGAAACTGCAGGCTTGATACAAGAGATGGTCAGAGACTGCAGACATGATACAAGAGACTGTCAGAGACAGGGTGAAAATGATACAGGAGTTGTTGGGGCCAGGGAACATGCTTCAAGAGACAATATTAGATGGGGGACACATTATGTGAGACAGCTAGATATCATTGCTATAACAGGGCAAAAGGGACACACAGATTTGTGTCTGCACAACAAGTGCCAAAGGGTTGCACGTGGCCCCTGGGCTGCAGGTTGGGTACCAAGGCTTCATATTATGTATATGATGGGAAGATTAGCAACAGCCAGCATAGTTTTTTTTTTTGCACCATGTGGGCTATTGTATTAGCTGCTTTATATAATTAGAGATGTTGCAGACACAGAAAACGATAGCCATTGTAGCAATTTCTACACAGTATTCTTTTTTTTTTTTCTTTTTATAAATATTTATTAATTTTCAACCAAATACAAATAACAGTCACCTTCTTCAATAAAAAAGATATCCATACAATATCTTCCCACTAACATTAATTATCTAAATCCCACTTCCCATCCTTCTTCCCCTCCCCCTCCTCCCTCTCCTAACCCCCCCCCCCTTCCCCCCCCAACCACTCTGCGTTTTCTCTCTTCTCCACTTCCTCCAACATTATTTCTAAATTTCATTTCAAGGGGTATTACATCTTCATATATTTCACTTTTTCTCTGTGCTCTTCCCATTTTTTCCATTTTATATAATAAATCTCTATCTTATCTATATGTATATAGTACAATCTTTCCGTCCCATAGATCTGATTCACTTTAACTATCCAATCCTCCTCTGTCGGCACCTCCTTTTTTTTCTAAAACTTAGGTATCAGACTTTTCGCTGCACTCAAAAAAAACCACAACCCCGAATCCTTGTATATTTTCACTGGAAGCTCTGTATTATGAAAAAGACATAATTCGGGATCTAATCTAATATTAATTTCAGTAATATTCCTTAATAAATAAACTATTCTCTGTCAAAACACCTGTATTCTTGAACACTCCCACCATATATGATACGTGCCCACCTCTCCACAACCTCTCCAACACAATGGTGAAATCTCTGCGTTCATTCTGTGCTCCACTTTCGGTGTGATGTGCCATCTTACCAAACACTTATAATTTAATTCTACTTCCCGCATACTAATATTTTCATGAATTAATCTAAATATTTTCCTTTGCTCCTCCTCATCCATTTCCCTTCCCATATCTCTTTCCCATTTCTCTATGTATATTGGTTTTGTGCTAGTGTCTAACTCAGTGAATATCTTATATATTTTAGCAATTCCATGTTTCCCATCACCCCGTGCTTCTAACAATCTTTCAAATGGGTTTTACTCTTTCCTAGTTCTCAAAGGTTTCGGGAGACTCCCGAAGAAGTGTTTCAGTTGGTAATATCGTAGCCCATCCATTCTATTGAAAACTTCTCCCTTTTTCTTCTCCAGCTCTCTATATGATCCCAATTCCTCACCCACCATTATATCTCTCAATTGCGCATCCTGTTTTATAATCCATTTCCCTGTAACATCTTCCTTACCTGGGGCAAAATATTCTGTATTCCTTAGCGCCGCCACCCTATCTGTCCCGCGGATCACCGCCGCAGATGTCAGTCGCCGGGTCACAGCCACTCCTTAGCGGCTATGTCCCGGCGATCGGCGACAAACAGTGACAGACAGCACAGCTGCAGTAGCTGTGCTGTCTGTCACTTCCCTGTCAGCTCGAGGATGAGCTGATCGAGAAAGAACAGTTTCTCTTTCTCAATCAGCCTTGTCCCGTGCAGCACACACCCCCGCCCCCTAGTAAAACACTTTCCTCACTCCTATAACCCTTCCCTGCAAAATAAAGTTAACCCCTTCCTCCCCATTGCCATTAGTACAGTGTCAGTTTTTTTTTTTATGCACTGATCACTGTATTAGTGTTTTTGGGGATGTCAGTGACCCCAAGTCAGTACCCCCCAATGTCAGAATGTCCGCCGCAGTCCCGCAGTCCCGCTATAAGTCGCTGGTCGCTGCCATAAGTCCCTGATCGCCGCCATAATTCGATGATCGCCGCCATTATTAGTATAAAAAAAAAACTAAAAATCCCAGTATCTTTCCCGCCATTTTTAAACGCTATAACTTTCACGTAAACCAATTAATTTACACGTATTGGGTTTTTTTTAGCAACGACATGTCGCAGAATGCTTTTTGGCAGAAATTTATGACTAAATTTGATTTTTTCATTTTTTTTTTACTGGACATGTTTTATAGCAAAAAGTTCAAAATATTGTTTTTTTGTCCTCAAAATTTTCAGCCTTTTTTTTTTATAGCACAAAAAATAAAAACTGCACAGGCGATCAAATAACACCGAAAGAAAGCTCAATTTGTGGGGAAAAAAAGGGTGTAAATTTAATTTATGTACCATATTGCATGACCGCGCAATTGTCCGACAAACTAGCGCAGCGCTGTATAGCAGAAAAATGGCGTAAATTGCAGTATTTATACCATAGTTTGTATACGCTATAACTTCCACACAAAGCAATCAATATACACTTATTGGGATTTTTTTTACCAAAAACATGTAGCAGAATACATTTTGGCCTAAATTTATAACCAACTTTGAGTTTACTATATATTTTTTATAGCTGAAAGTAAAAAAATATTGTTTTTCTTCAAAATTTTTGTTTATAGCGTGAAAAATAAAAAGCGCACAGGTGATCAAATTACACCGAAAGAAAGCTCTATTTGTGTGAAAAAAAGGACGTAAATTTTGTTTGGGTGCAGCATTGCATGACCGCGCAATTATCAGTTGAATTAGTGCAGCGCCGAGTAGCAAAAAGAGTCCTGGTCATTAAGGGGGGTAAATCCTCTGGAGCTCAAGTGGTTAAAAGTGTACAAACTTTTATTAACATCTAATCCCCAATATTGTGCAGGTACCCATATAATCCTACTTAAATTTGTTCCACTCAGTGTGTTTTCGATTTCGATCCTGCTTTTCCCTGGATTATGAGTCCAGTCAAAGATTCTTGCGATTATTACAGCTTTATAACATCTCTTGAAATCTGGTACACCCAAACCCCCTCTCTCTTTAGGTCTAGTCAACATTTCATAACATATTCTAGGTTTTTTATTCCCCCATATATATCTCATTATTATTTTTTTAAGTTCTTTAAAATATGCCTCTGGGAGTTTGATTGGTATAATTTGGAATTTATATAAAACTTTGGGCACAATTACTATTTTTATCAGATTTATGCGACCTATCCAAGACGGTTTTCCACTTCTCAATCTCTTTACCTCCTCCATAAGCTCGTTTAATAGTCTACACAGTATTCTAACCATGAAGTTATACTAAAGGCACCCATATACTTAAAGAAGTGGTCAGACAAGAATGCATAGTTCAATCAAGAACTGTCACTGTGTGGCACATAACTAAACACAAACGTTTAACTTGGCCAAGCATTCATGTTTAGTCAGCAGATAGGAGAGACAAAAGGAAGAGACTGACTGATATTCAGTTTTGGCACAGCTAAGGGAAGAGCAGTACTGATCGGGGCAGGTTTTCTTACCTGCCCATCTGATTATTCTTTCCAAGCACTGTTAGCCTGTGGTCATGTATGATACTTAAAGACATGAGATTGTTGAGTAAAAAAAAAAGCCAGGTGACCAAAGGTATGCAGAAACACAACTGAATTTGGATATGAAGAAACAAGAAGCCTAAAACATATGCCCATTTGTATCCATTCTCAAAAGATTCTGGCAACTTATAATCATGCCTTTCAGGTTTCTGAGCAGTTCATGATTTTTTTGCATGCATGCTGTTTTAATGTACTGCATCATTTCAAAGGAACATGCAATAATATAATGCAAAATCCAGAGCCATGGGTTCATGGAAAGTTCCCTTGATTTGCAAAATAATGTGACACTGTGGACAGCACAGTGGCTAAATGGTTAGCACTTCCGCCTGGCAGTACTAGGGTCATTGGTTCGAATTCCAACCATGGCACCACCTGCCTGGAGTTTGCATGTTCTCCCCGTGCCTGTGTGGGTTTCCTACAGGTACTCCAGTTTCCTCCCATACCCCAAAGACATGCTGGAAGGTTAATTGGATCCTGTCTAAATTGGCCCTAGTATGTGTATTTATGAATGTGAGTTAGGGACCTTAGATTGTACGCCCTTCCTGGTGGCAGCGTTTTTGCATAAAAGACGCTTTTAAAAAACTCCCCGTGTGCATGAGGACTAACAATGTTGAACTAAATGTTGGCATTATTATTTCTTTCAACATCCTGTTCAATAATCCATTTGCTATTTATTTGATACAATGAGTTAGTTAGAATGTGTTTTGCTTTTGAACTTATTATACACCTGTTCATTAACTAGTTGCCGACCGCAGATAGCCGAATGACGGCCTCCCAGAACGCGCTCTCCTGCGCGCCCCAGGGGGCGCGCACCCGGCGATCTCCGTGATCGCTGTGTCCTACGGACACAGCTGATCACGTGATGTGGTAAAAGGCCAATCACAGCGGCCTTTTACCACGTGATCAGCGGTGTCCAATGACACGCTGATCACAGGGAAATGCAAGTGCCCAATCTCGGCTGCACTTTCCTCACGCTGTCAGATCGTGAGGAAAGTACTGCCGAGAACCAGCAGTTGTCAGAGCGAGGATCGGCACCGATCATCAGGGCACTGATGATCAGTGCCCTGATGATCGGTGCCCAGCAGTGCCACCCACAAGTTCCGCCCACCTGTGCCCAGCAGTGCGCCCACTAGCTCCGCCCACCTGTGCCCAGCAGATCACCCACCTGTGCCCAGCAGTGCACTCACCTGTGCCACTCTGCAGTGTCACACACCTGTGCCCAGACGTGCCACCCACCTGTGCCCAGCAGTGCCACCCACCTGTGCCCACCCACCTGTGCCCACCAGTGCCACCCACCTGTGCCCACCCACCAGTGCTGCCCACCAGTGCCACCCACCAGTGCAGCCCAGCAGTGCTGCCAGTCAGTGCCACCAGTCAGTGCCCAGCGGTTGTGCCAGTCGGTGCCGTCTATCAGTACCCATCATCAGTGTCACCTATCAGTGCCACCTATCAGTGCTGCATATTAGTGCCGCCTATCCGTGACACCTCATTAGTGCTGTCTATCAGTGCCACCTATCCGTGCCACCTCATTAGTACTGCCTATCAGTGCCCTTTAGTGCTGCCTATCAGTGCCCATCAGTGCCGCCTATCAGTGCCCATCAGTGCTGCCTCATCAACGCACATCAGTGAAGGAGAAAAATTACCTGTTTGAAAAATTTTATAATAGAAACAAAGAAACTTTTTTTTTTTTTCAAATTTTTTGCACTTTTTTTATTTATAGCGCAAAAAGTAAAGCGCCCAGTGGCGATTAAATACCACCAAAAGAAAGCTCTATTTGTGAGAAAAAAATGATCAAAATTTCATATGGGTACAATGTTGCATGACCGCGCAATTGTCAATCAAAGTGCGGCAGTGCTGAAAGCTGAAAATTGGCCTGGTAAATAAGGGGGTATAAGTGCCTGGTAGGCAAGTGGTTAAGTAGATACCCTCCTTATCGAGTTGACTTTATTAGTAGGGTTTGTGGCTACCAACAGTCAGCTATAAAGAAGGCCATATAGACTGAAATGCATTGGTGTGACCATCATGTTTAGAGTTGTATGCTCTTTTAATGAATGAACTTTTGTAACAATTTGCAGTCCCCCCATTCATGTGATTGTTACTGATTCCTGACTCATGCTCAGCACTTCCTTTTATCACCCATGTAAATTTAGCCTATGGAATATATATCTAGTTAATCATTGAATGGTGGTGATATTTATACAAATACCAGAAAAAAAGCTGAACTGTCGATTAAGCAAATATTGCTGTGCAGTAATCTATTCTGGAGCTTCCTGTAATAAAGACCAGACACTGCTGCTCTCTGTCCTTGTGCAGGGTGACTGGTCTTGTATCCACCCCCTCCTTAGTTTTCTGCAGGCAGCTTGTAGTGGGAGGAGCCTTCTGGATCCTTCCCAGAACTCTACTCTCTGTATAGGACACTGCTAATGTCACTGCTAATTTTACAAGGTACTAATTACATTTGCAAAGGCATTTTATTGCAAAAAAAGTAGATTTATTGCATATCCTATGCTGGCTAATGAAGAATATATTTAAACAAAAATATTTGGGCCTGGAATTCAGCTTTAAGGGTTTGTTTCCAGCAACTTGCCCTAATGACATCAGCAAATAAAAAAAAAAATCCAACAATGAGATGACTATTTTAATTTTCATTTAATGTCAATCATTTTTTCATGGTATAAAAGAATATGTCAGCAAAAAAAAAATAGTAATTAAAAGTGAAAACGTTTCATCCTTATTGATCTTATATATAAGGCTATAAATGTGCAATTAATTTAATTAGGCTACAAACTGAAAACACCCCATTTCCTTTGTGATTGTAGCTGATTTCTTCCTTAAACACAATAAATTATTTAGGCAGTTTAACGTCAGATATCTGTGAGTCACATTTACATATATTAACAAGAAACTTTTACTTACCCAAGATTAAGTGGAATACAGCTAATTAAGAGCTTTTATTTTTCAGAATGTTTGCAATGTCAATATAATTAAAACTTTAGAAAATGTTAACATTTATTGTAACCATAAAACTGTGGTACATCTTTATGGGCTCATTTTTACAATTTGGTCTTCACAGTAATATTAATGACAAAGTAATTACAAGAATTGGCTAATTTCATTTAGAAAAAAAAACTCTCCATTCAATTTAAATACGAAGACAAAACCCCACAAATAACTTTTGTTCACTAGTGTCTGCATCTGCATGATTTACAGTATAATTAGTCCTTCAATACAGTGTTAGTCTCCAGCCCCTTTCCTATCAATCACTTTACAAGGCTTCACATGGGAATTTTCTGCTGGGATGAAAATTGTATTGGAGCAATCTATCAATCTTTTTATATTTTCTCACAGGCTAAAGACAAAACCTGTAGGGTGGATAGTTTAAGTGACCTCAGTTGGTCGCACTTGGTACACTCTATACATTTAAAAGCAGAGTTTCAAAGGCGTTAAAAAAATAGACATTATCAGCAAAGGCTCCTACAAACATATCTTGGCATTTGCTGGCCTATTTGAATATAATTAGTACTGTCTATATAAAATAGCCTGGTTGGAAAAAGATGCACCCTCTCAACCCTTGTCTGAACTCAAAGTGACCCTGGTACTTAGCTCATTAGCCACTAGTATGATGTCTACATTTGCACATTTGCACTGTGACTGTACAGTATTCTAATAATAATGTGATCACCTCGCTGGACGCTAAAAGCTGGAATATGATTGGCTTTCCCATTTAAGACACTTGCATAATAGACCTTTTATAAATGTATTCTCATTTTCAAGATTCATACAACCTTCAAGAGACACACATTTTTCTAATTGGATTCAGTTTGAAAAAGGTGTAAACCTTGGGTGTCAGTTGTGTGAAAACACTGATAAATAGACCCCATAGAGTCCAGGGTTACTAGACTTGCAGCGTGTACAGGTGTATGTTAACTGAATGTTTATTATTATTATATATATATATGATTTTTTTATATATTTTTCTTTTAATCTGTTGGTCAATACTCTCATTTGGTCTCATGTTTTAATGTCAAAGACTGATATATGAAGGCAGTTTTCACATGAAGAGATATAATATAAAAACACTATTATGTGATTACATAAAAAGACATTCATTTAAAAAATTGTAAAGCATTTATAGAGCCATGATATTCTAGATGTTACTTGTAGTACAAGTGGGCATTTAGAACAGTTTTAATCAATCTGTATTAGATCTCTTAGATTGTAAGCTTCAAGGACCAAGGCCCTACTATCCAGGGGTGGACTGATCATTAGAGAAGGGACTTTTATAGGCTTTTTTGGGTGTGCTTTGAGTGTGGTCAAGGACACAGGAGCCCCATGATCCCCTGTTGCCCAGGGGCCCCATGAGTTGTCATTTCTCCCCTGCTCCTATCCCTCTTGTATTGAACTGTATTGTTGCTGTATTGTCTCCCTTTATTTTGCAACGCGCTGAGCAAACTGTTGGCGCTATATAAATCCTGTATAATAATCTGTATTAGTTTTGAATTGCAGTGTGATAAATGCTATTATACTTGTTAAATGTAATTGCCAGCCTTATATACATAAATTGGTGTCCAAAAAAATTCTTAGAAATCCTGTGAAAAATCACTATAGAAAAGTCTCACTTTCACCCTTGAAAGTATAAATTAATTAATTGTCAAAAACCCTTCTTAGTGTCCATACAATTATAACAAAAAACAAACTAAAGTCCATAAATCTTTTCTTCCAAAAATTCGACGTATAAATCCAGTATGTGCCTGTGTACCTCAAAATAAAAAGAAAACTCAATAGTGTATTATCCTCACATTATAAATTCATCCAAAACCCAAAATTAGTTATGCCAAAAAACATCATTATAAACTTCATGCAAAAACGCATAAATCATGAAAACACTTGGTGACCCGTGAAACACATGATAGTGAAAATGCTATCATACTTGTTGAATGTAATTGCCATCCTGCTGTCAGGTAAGCGTGCTTGCAAATTTACCTGAAAAAAGTTTTGCCATTCTCTTGCAATTCTTTACTAGGTTGTTATGGGAGGCTTTGTGGTCACATTATGCATAAAACACCCATTCATTTTACTACATTTTATTTCAAAATTTTAAGAGGGTTGTCAGAGTTAGTGCTGAAAATGCATGACATCCTTCATAGATAGAGGCACTCCAGGCTCCCCCAAAACAATTAAAACCCAGCAGCTACAAATACTGTAGCTGCTGACTTTTAATATAAGGACACTTACCTGTCCAGGGATCCAGCGATGTCTTCACCCGAGCCAATTCTATATTCAACTTAGTGTGCAGGCGCTGCAATCTTAAGTAAAGAAAACCGTCAGTGAAGCCTTCCAGCTTCACAGCTGGTTTCCTACTGCATGTGCGTGGTCGTGCTACACTTTGTGAATGGTCCTGCAGTCTTCTGGGACCTGTGATGTGTCACAGAAGGCTGTGGGGGGAAGGAGGAGCGCCCAAACATTGCCGTGGCAATTTGACCAGGAGTGGGAGCAGGTACCTGTCCAAACCAGGTACCCGCTCCTGCCTCCCCCCAAAAAAGTGCCAAATGTGGCAGTGCAGGGGGGAGGATGCAAACAAGTGGAACTTCCCCTTTTACGCAAAGTTCCATTTTGAGAGTGTTGTGGTGCATTAATGAATGCTGCATTAAGGCAGTCCAATGCATTTGCAGTGCACTACAGTGCAGGTTTTAACAGAGCTGCAACATTTTTTCTAGTGCAGTGAACCACTGTGGTGATGTAAAACATGTTAGGGAGAGCTGAGTAGATGCATTGGGGTGCCTTTTACAATTAATAGCACCACAATGCTACACATTTAGGGTTAACATTCACTTCTGTACCACAGGTTACCACAACACATAAAATTCTAATAAAGCTTAAGTGATGTCATAAAAAAATAAATATAAATACAGGAATCTAGAGCTGCCTCCACAAATCTGCAAAAACTTCTGATAATGGCTAAATGTGAGGTCATTCTTCCTAGTAGTATCAGAACTTGTTGCTACCTGCACCCCCCCCCCCTTATTCCTAGTGGCAAATCACTATGATGGTCTGCCTCACTGGCCAGTAGAAATGTGCAGGAGTCATGAAGAATGGGAAATATAATTGTGGAGCTTGATCAGAACTTGATCCCGTTAACACATGAGTGTAGTTTTATAACTATGGCAAATGGTTCAATAGGTTTTCAACAACAAAGAGCCTGGTGATTAAGGCTATTCCTTACGGAGCAAATCTATTACAAAAAAAAAAAAATGAACCAGATATGTAGTAATTCATGTTCATTAGTATCATATGAAACGTTTAAAGAATAAATTATTGAGTGGGGATTACTAAAGTGCAGGTCGCTACTCCTGGCACATCTTTTACTCTGCATTCAACCTTTTCCACTAGTAGACCTCAGATACATCCAATTTCTATATGGTTCTCTTTTGAGTGCTGTTCTGAACTCTACAATCCTTCAAATGCACCACTAAAACTCACTTTTTTCCCTTTTTGAGTGCTGTTCTGAACTCTACAACCTTCAAATGCACCACTAAAGCTCACTTTTTTCCCTTTTTGAGTGCTGTTCTGAACTCTACAACCCTTCAAATGCACCACTAAAACTCACTTTTTTTGGCAAACATATAAGATGCCTCATGTGATTATGCACACTCTTAACTCTGCATGTGATGCATCCTGCTGGGCTTTGCTAATGATGGTTGGATGACAAATGGGCCATGTATAGTTCTCTCAGAGGTGATAACAGGGGATTTGACCCTCTATGGGGATATGAAAATCTATGCAAGACTGGGTGCCAATATTTTCTTTCTGTGTGGAAATACTGGCTTGGAGTCCAGATTACACTTTGAGTCAGCAAAGAGTAGATGTTCTTTAGAGGAAATTTGCCCATCAGTGGCCACCCTTCCAACCTCTGCTGGGTTACATACTATGATTTGTTACTTTTCCTAGGTTGCTTGTCATCAGATGCAGGGATCCCAGGTGACAACCAAGCACTATTTAAACTCTGTGCCTAAAACCGGTGACATAGAGCTTTTATCCTTACTCTAGCCATAGATATGATTTTACCAAAAATCTTTTCTTAGACAGGCACAATCATTGCAGTTATACAAGCATGTTTGAGCACGAAGCAGATACTGTATCCCCAGTGTCAGCTTTATCTTAGGCAAACTTAAGCATTCATCAGGAAAATTGTATCATCTCATACTGGTTGGGCAAAGGGTGTCAGCAGAGGTTTGACCATGTCTATATTTTACGAATGTGTAACCTAACCCTTGACAGTGACCTAATAACTTGTTACAGAGACTCTACGTTCACTCCATCTTCCATACACAACCTAGTCAACAGGAGTGCTACTGACATTGTTCACCTTAATGGCAATGGAGATTCAACAGTGTGCAGTCACCCTATGGTCATTTTTACACACACTCCGTGTATTTTTAAAAAGAGTACATATAAATCATAACCTTTATTTAACAGCTGTATTTTCTTTACATGGAGAGGGTGTCAAATCTTTATTTCAATTTAATTGAGTGTCATCCATAGCAAAATTCTATTGTTGATTGTATTTATTGCAATGTAAAGGTAAATCAGTTTGTTTAATGTTGTTTTGTCTTAGATAATATGCCCCTAACTAGCAATGATTCTAGCTATGACTCATGACCTACGACCCCTGCTGTGCTCTCCAAACCATTAGCAGGCTTGAGTCCTTTAGATCTCAGTATGACTTGATGTAGTACCTATTCTCTTTCAGGAAAGAAACATGCTCCTCTATTCATGTGCCCATTTCCACTTTCTGTTGCTTTGTCTTGTCCTTCTGTTCCCTGTGTTGTAACCTGGTCATAACTTCTTGACCCTGTGCTCCCTCCCACCCTCTTTAGGTAACTCCTTGTACAGTTAAAGAAAAACTTTTGCTTTTCTTGTACATGGCTTGAAGCAGCGAAACAACTTCCAACTGGGTGGTGGCTTTGGGGCTAATTCATTACAACTGAAAAAAAGAAATTGAGCACAGAATTGGAATTGCTGCCTACAGTGTCTAATCAGTAATATTGTTTAATTTTTACAAAAAACTACTCCAGTTTTGAGGAGTATAGTGGCCACACACAGGTAATTCTCTTAACCACCAGCTTTTGATATTAAAACAAATAAAAGTAAAAGGTTTTTATATATATATTACCTATATACCTATAGATATTACCTAACAGTGAGACGTTTCAAGCATGTATGCGAAAAACATAGATCTACAGTAAACTCAGGTTAGAAAACAAATAAATACATTATATATATACGGTATATACAGTGCAGTGAAAAAGTATTTGCCCCCTTCCTAATTTTTTGCAGAAAGTTCAGTTCGTAACCTCAAGCTCAAGCAAGTCCACCTCTGAATGTCTCAAAAAAACTACATTAAGGTTTTGGAGTGGCCCAGTCAAAGTTCTTATTATTTAGTTTTAGTTTAAATTATTAAATTATTTAGTTTAAATCCGACTAAGATGCTGTGACATGACCTTAAACAAGCTGCTCGTGCTCAAGAACCATCCAATGTGGCTGAATTAAAACAATTCTGCAAAGAAGAGTGGGCCGAAATTCCTCCACAGCGATGTGAAAGACTCATTGCCAGTTATTGCAAGCGCTTGATTGCAGTTATAGCTGCTACTGCAAAAAGTTATTAGGTTTAGGGGGCTATTACTTTTTCACATAGGGCCAGGCAGGTTTGGACAGCATTTTCCTTTCATAAATGAAATCCTAATTTAAAAATTAAATTTTGTATTTACTCGGGTTAAATTTGTGTAATATAAAAATTTGTGTGATGATCTGAATCATTTATGTGTGACAAATATGGAAAGAAAATCAGGAAGGAGGCAAATACTTTTTCACAGCAATATATATATATATATATATATATATATTTTTTTTTTTTTTTTTTTTTTTTTAATTTATTTATTAAAAAACCAGGTTGGACTCGTAGGACCACTCAGTCTTTTTTTCTACCGTAACTTTGTTATGTTTCAATGATAATCTATTGATCATCAGAATGTTGAAAGTGATATGACACTTATATGATATTTCTTTACTATTATATAACAGGCTTGTAATCAGAATGGGGACAGACTTGTAAAGGTGCCAATACTAAACAACACTTTTTCAGTCTTGATGAGACAGCGATCTCATGTCTATGATCTATCTGCAGATACCACCAGTTAAATATTGGTGAGAAATATTGGAAAAAATTGTCTAACCTTATTGTTAATTCCTTGACATGAGGAGCACATAGGAGACTAGTGGGCCTTTGCCTCTCTCTGTAGGAAAAATATGAACAATTACTTGAGGCAACCATTTATATTTAGAGGTACACAGTTAGCAATGATGCCTGAGGGTGGTTGGATCACACCTGCATGATCCAGCTTCCTCTAAGGGTTCAACAAGAAGAAGGTTCAGCCGCACACTGGAGGATTGATGAATATAATGTATATTTATTGACCCATAGGACACACAAAACACCAGGACATGAATACAGGACCTGTTAAAGTGTTTCACATGATCTCATGCTTAATCATAACAAAGAAAACCACAAAAGTGCTGTCTTATATAGGTATTAGTTAATAAAGAACACCTGTCTAACCAGCACTCCTGAATCCTGAGGATACGCCTACTAATACATTGTAACAAAACATATAAAACCATTGTATCAAAAACAGTGATCTCAGAGAACAAGAAAAGGAGGAAAAGAAAAAGGAAAGCAAAGTGGTATAAAAAGGGAAACAAAGAAAGAGAAAAAGAAAAATGAATAAAAATAATTCTGGAAAAAATTGTAAATGAAAATGAAAATGAAATAACATACACAAACACAGATAAAAGCAAGTAAATATCCCAAGAAGATATGGGCTAAGAAGCCACAATTGTAAATAATATATACAAAAAACGCATACAAAAAACGCATGTCTACGTGGGCTAAAGTACAAAAAAATCACAGAAAATCACAAACAAAACATACATATTCAGACCAGAATATATCAAAACAGCAGAAAAAATATATATATTAAATGTAACGCATCAAAAAACAAAAGTAATGCATCAAAAAACAAAAGAAAATCCCAAAGAGAAAAGAAAGATGGTATATTCCTCTAGGGGTTGACTTCATAAAAATACTGTTCACTTTACAAAGGAATTTTCCCAGAGCTAAGTGAATGTGGTAAAATTTCACTTTACAAAGAATACCCAATCATATCCAAGGAAAATTTAAAAAGAATGATTTTTTTGCTTGCACATGATTGGATGATGGAAATCACAGAGCTTCACCTCATTTACTAAGCTCTAGGGAAAAGTCCCTTGCAAAGTACAACATCTCTTGCAATGTGAACGATCTATCTGCTTTTAGTAAATCAACTCCCTGTGGCCACCTAACACATTTGGCTTATTTATAGTACTTGTTTGCTGGTTTGTTTTGTTTGAATAATTGTACATGTAGCTTTTGCATAGAGAAGACAATAAAACATAACCCACATTTGATGCTCTATATTATTTTTACAAAAAAGTTTAAAAAAATTGAATAAAAAACTAAAGACATATACTGCATAAACTTGTTTGTTGTTATATGGACAGTTATTCTTGGTGGAGAGAAAACAAAAAAGGAATATTAACTGCTTGCCGACCAGCCACTGTGTAAAAATGGCTACAGTGCGACAACGCTGTGCAAAATTACGTTTTAAAACGTGATTTTGCAAAACAGGTAGAGGGCACGCGCGAGGCTCGCAACCACCCTACCCGTGCCGCTGATCGCGGCCGCAGGTGTCAATCACCATTTCCCGGCCAATCATTACCCGCCGGGTACCGGCGATTGCTGACAAACAGTGACACAGAGCACAGCTGCATTGTTTACAATGCAGCTCTACTCCCTGTCAGTTCCTAACACACTGTTTCTGAGAGCGGAGTTTAGCTCTCTGTATCAGTGTGTTCCTGTGAAGTACACACCCCCACCCACTAGTAAAACACTCCCCTCACACAGTTAACCCTTTGATTGCCAAAAAAAGTTAACCCCTTCCTCCCCAGTGCCATTAGTACAGTGTCAGCATTTTCTTTTCACTGATCACTGTATTGGTGTCACTGAGGATGTCGGTGACCCCAAGTCATTTCCCCCCTAGTGTCAAAATGTCCGCTGTAGTCCCGCAGTCCCGCCATAAGTCGCTATTCACTGTCATAAATCGCTGATCACCACCATAAGTCGCTGATCGCCACCATTATTAGTATAAAAAATAAATCCCAGTATCTTTCCCACCATTTGTAGACGCTATAACTTTCACGTAAACCCATTAATTTACACGTATTGTGATTTTTTTTAGCAAAGACATGTCGCAGAATACATTTTGGCCGAAATTTGATTTTTACATTTTTTTACTGGACATGTTTTATAGCAAAAAGTCCAAAATATAATTTTTTTCCTCAAAATTGTCAGTCTTTTTTTTTTATAGCACAAAAAATAAGAAACGCACAGGCGATCAAATACCACCAAAAGAAAGCTCAATTCGTGGGAAAAAAAGGACGTAAATTTAATTTGGGTGCAGTGTTGCATGACCACGCATTTGTCAGTTATTTATTCATTATTTATTTCAGGTACTTATATAGCGCTGTCAATTTACGCAGCGCTTTACATATATATTATAAATTCACATCAGTCCCTAACGCTCAAGGGGTGTACAATCTAAGGTCCCTAACTCACATTCATACATACACATACTAGGGCCAATTTAGACAGGAGCGAGTTAACCTACCAGCATGTCTTTGGAGTGTGGGAGGAAACCCACGCAGGCACAGGGAGAACATGCAAACTCCAGGCAGGTGGTACCGTGGTTGGGATTTGAACCAACGACCCTAGTACTGCCAGGAGGAAGCACAAACCATTTAGACACTGTGCTGCCTCATCATTTAGCCACTGTGCTGCCCCACTGCCCCTGTCAGTTAAAGTAACGCAGCAACGTAACACAAACAGCTTTCTGGCTGCCCTATAGCAGAAATACTGCTACAGAGCGGTATCACATATATATAATATATATACTTATATACATGATTTGCGCTCCCGTAGTTTTCATGCCCCTCCCAGTTAGCGTCAGATTGCCCGTCAGTACACCAGTCATCACCTTTAACCCCTTGATTGGCAGGAACACGCTCATGCACAATAAACCTCCATTGCTAGTATAGTATCAATATCTTTGATCAGATCAGCACTATACCAGCGTTCACATTAGTATAGCGTCCCCTAAAACGCAACGTTAGCGGGATCAGCCTCGGCACCTGCCAGCACCTGCATTTAGCCCCTACGCTTACCCCCCCTTCTCCGCCAGCAAGTGCAGTGTCAGTAGGTCACTGTCACTTGATACATTGCACACAAAACCGCAGTGTTCGCAGAATCAGTCCTGATCTCTGTTAGCACTTGCCGGTAAATTTTGATGACTCTCATATGCAGCAGAGTGCCAGTACTAGTGCCGCGCTACCTTTTGGTGAACTGGCGAGTACCAGTGGTGTAGTACATCTTGGTCTTTCACATATCTCTTGGATTGTAAGCTCCCAGGATCAGGGCCCTCCTAACCCTCTTGTATTGAACTGTATTGGTGCTGTATTATCTCCCATTATACTGTAAAGCGCTGAGCAAACTGTTGGCGCTATATAAATCCTGTATAATAATACCAGCACTGCAGTATGACTTGGTGACGTGGCAAGTCCCATAAGTGCAGTACAAGCTGGTGCGGTGGCGAGCACAAGTATTGTCCTGCAGCCACCAAGAATTCACACACAGCCCCATAGAGTATCCTTCCGGATTTGCTTGCAAATCCCGATTGACAGCCCACAAATTCTGCGGCATCCGTACTTCCCCCATTCACTGCCCAACCTGGAATTCAGGTGGAAATAATAAATTAAACCTTGATTTTTGGAGCTGTTTTTCACGGAATATCTGTATGCATTGATTGTGGATCAAAGCAATTTATATGCACAACAATTTATTGCCGCCAACCCAAATTCAAACCTTGCCAGACCAGTCGCATGGAAACTCATTACGGTTTCCGAATATACATTTTTTTGAGCCTAACCCTCAACATGGGCATTACTCAAAGAAATGAATTGCAGTTGTATTGGTCCGCAGACTCGATTCTCATCATATGCCGTGTTCTCTGCTGCCATGGCCAGGCATAGATATGAGAGTATAATGTGTTTTATGCATTTCAGCGACAATACACTCTGTCATCCTTGGGGTGACCCTGAATCTGATTGGCTCCACAAAATTCAGCCCCTCGCAAATCACCTTAACCAAAAATTTGCAGATGTCTATACTCCCCAGCAAAACATCTGCGTTGATGAGTCCCTGATTAATTTTTCTGGCCGCCTTGCATTCAAACAATTTCTCCCCAGCAAGCGTGCCAGATATGGTGTCAAGATGTAGAAGACCTGTGAGAGGACAACAGGCTATACATCAGGATATCCTGATGAAGTCACGTGATTAAAGTGACGTAACGTGTAGATACGCCAGTGGGAGGAGCTTAAGCAATCGACGACCTGACGTCATATCCGGCGTGGGCGCCATCTTGGTGCTCCTCTACCTGAATGCAGTACACCCTCTGAGTGGTGTGAAGGCTTGTTTGTACTGGAGGAGCATGTGAGTAGATCTCTGTTCATTTTTATCATTGACCTAATAAAGCGGTTCTACACTATGTAAGTTTTTTTGCCTTACTGGTGACTATTCGGGAGGGGTATTTACCTATACCACCAACGATCCGAGATAGAGACAAGAGGAGGGGAGTCCCACCATCATTATCTGAAGGACCCATCCAACTCCAGGAGAAAGATTCACTACATATTAAAAGGCTCATTGGTCCTTAGGGGCCTGGGCAGGAAGGTGAGGGGGCACTCCACCTATTTGAGGATTGGCACTTGCAGTTCACATCCGCATGAAATTCTATGCACATGGACACTATTCACTATATTGTGTTTCAAGTCACTATAGTGCATGAGATGTTTTTCTGAGTGTGTAACACCACCAGCCTATAATTTATTTTCCCTATATGTGTTATGGTTGTCTGGGCTATATAATATATGGTGGTGAAAGAAAAAATACAAGAGTATGCAATTTGATGAAACATTTATATTTATTGTTTGAGCGCCGCACTGTTTTATATTCTAATTAATCTTCTGAATTCAGTTGGTGTTGAGATTGTGGCACCTTTAGTGCTGGCTGCTGAGTAGCACTAGTATATTTAGTGGCGCAGGAGACACTTTCTTATTTATTTGTATAGTTTAGGACTTGGTTTCATCCTTTTTCCATATGGGGTACCACTTATACGTGGACAATTTTTATTCAAACATGCCACTATTTAAACATTTGTACAATCTTGGAACTGGCACTTGTGGCAAAGTGTGACCTAATGTGTGCCCACCATTAGAAGTGGGTGGATGTATATTCTAATGGTGGGCATACCACACACTTTTTCTGGCAGAGATTTCTTCTCTTTTTTTCATTCGGTCCACAGGCATACAAAAAAAAAGAACATAGCATATATACCCAACAAGGACTAGCGACATACTGGTACATCACTGGAATTTGAATGGTTATACCAGGATGATGCCTACAGCTGCAGGCATCATCCTGGTATCGTTTTTTTCAGCCAGCGATCGGCTTTCATTTAAAAGCAATCCTAGTGGCTAATTAGCTGCAGGATTGCTTTTACAAGCAGCGGGATATGATGCCCCCCCTCCCCCTTCTGCCTTCCACAGCCTTCTCAGGCAGTCCCATGCCATCAGGGGAACTTGAGAATGCAGCCAGTGTTTCTGCCAGCTGACCATAGAGCTGATTGAAGACCAGAGTGGTGCCATCATCTCTATAGTCTAAGAATTCGGAAGCTACGAGCATTTCATCACTTCATTTTCGCAGGATATAAACAGCGCCATTTGTAAATTGGGAAAGCATCTGATCACACCGATTTTGGTTTGATTAGATAATGTAAGGGCAGAGGAGATATCTAGAGTCTGATAGACCCCAGATTTCTCAAAAAAGAATATATGACAATGCCCATTGAAGTTATAGGGGATATTTGCATTCCCTGTGATAGCATTAAAAGTGATCACAAAAAAATGAAAGGTACAGTGTAAAAATAATTTTAAAAAATCAAAATAACTTAAAAAAAAAACTTGCCCCTCCCATGCGCGCACACCTGTGTGCACAAACGTTGACCCTGTGTCGGTATGTAAATAGCGGTTGCACCATGCATGTGAGATATCGCCATGAACGTCAGATCAAGGGCAGTAATTCTAACACTAGACCTCCCCTGTAAATCTAAAATGGTAGCTTTTAAAGGCTTTTAAATCGTTGGCTATGGATATTAAAAATGCATGCAGTTTGTCGCCATTGCACGGGGCCTGCGCAGTTTTAAAGCATGTCATGTTTGGTATCTATTTACTCGGCATACCATCATCTTTTATATCTTACCAAATAATTGGCCAATATATTGTGTTTTTGTGCATTAAAAGTAAAAAAAGTGTATTTTTTTTTCAAAAATTGCTTTTGAAAAATCGCTGCAATTAATATGTGCCATAAAAAAATGTAGTACCCACCATTTTATTCACTAGGGTGTCTGCTTTAAAAAAATATATAATGTTTGGGGGTTTAAATTAATTTCCTAACAAAAAATACTGATATTTTTTTCATGTGAACAAAAAGTGTCAGAAAAGGCTTGATTTTCAGGTGGTTAGAAGAGTGAGTGATGTGTGGCATAAACTTCTAATGCTGGGATAAAATGCCCCCACCCCCCAAAACGACCCCTTTTTGGAAAGTAGACACCCCAAACTATTTGCTGAGAGGCATGTTGAATCAATAGAAGAATTTATTTTTTTACCACAATTTTTTGGGAAATGACAAAAATATTTTTTTTATACACAAAATTGTCACTTAAATGATTTACTGCTAACACATGCCATGGGTATGTGTGGAATTACTCCCCAAAATACATTCTGCTACTTCTCCCGAGTATGGGGGTACCACATGTGAGAGACGTTTTGGCAGTCTAGCCAAGTACAGGACCCCAAAATCCGATAAGCACTTTCAGGCTTTTAAAGGACTTTATTTCCTCACTACACTTCCAGACTACCTATCACAGTTTTGGAGGCCCTGAAATGCCAGGATAGCACCAAACCCCCCCCCCCCCCCAAAATGACCCCTTTTTGGAAAGTAGACACCCCAAGGAATTTTATAAGAAGCATGGTAAGTATTTTGCAGATCTCATTTGTTGCCAAAAGTTTTTGGAAAAAAAAGAAAAAAACAAAAACATATTTTTGCTTTTTTTATATTTCAAAACCTTGTGAGAAAAAATGAGATCTGCAAAATACTCATCATGCCTCTTTTTAAATTCCTTGGGGTAGCTACTTTCCAAAAAGGGGTCATTTGGGGGGGTTTGGGGCTATCCTGGCATGTCAGGGCCTTCGAAACTGTGATAGGTAGCGAGGAAGTGAAATGAGGAAGTTACGCACCTTCAGGCTTTCAAAGTGGTCATTGGATTTCAGGCTCCTGTATGTGGCTAGGCTCCCAAAAGGTCCCACACACGTGGTATCCCCATACTCAGTAGAAGTAGCAGAATGTATTTTGGGGTGTAATTCCACATATACCCATGGCTTTTGCGAGAAATAAATCATTTGAGGGTGTTTGCACTATCCTGGTATTTTAGCACCTCAAGAAATGTGATGAGCAGTCAGAAAGTAAAAGCTGTGTAAATTCCATTATCTATACCATAGTTTGTAGATGCTATAACTTTCACACAAAGCAATAAATATACACTTACTGGGATATTTTTAACCAAAAACATGTGGCAGAATACATTTTGACCTAAATTTATGATGAAATTTTAGTTTTTTTGGATATTTTTTATGACCGAAATGAGAAAATTTCCAGAAAGTTGAGGGCTATCAGGCAGAGGGTACCGGACTAGTCACCAGTTTGGCCTATGGTCTTCCTGCAGATGTCCCCATTAATGACATAGGAGGAGGGAGCCTAGGCACACTCACATACTGTGAAGTGTACTGATATATTTCAGGAAGAATTAAAGACAAAAATTGCATTTTCATGGTACAGCTTAGCAACAATTAACATTTCTACATTTGCTAGCTTCCCTACAGCATAGCAATTTTCATTCAGGTCGACATTCATACTACTCCTTATATTAAACCATAAAGATACTTTTGCCCGATAGTCATTTAAAAAAAATTTCTACAAGTATGTTGCATGTTGGCTGTAGGAATAATTACAAGCTAAGAAAAAAAATGATGGCATCCTGATGAATGCAGACTTTCACACTACTGTACTGTACAGCACGGTTGTCCAATCCTGAGAGGGTGTCATATGACGTCCTCCCAGCACGCACCCTCACACGTGCCTCCGGGGGCATGCACCCGGCGATCTCATGTGATGTGTTAAAAGGCCAATCACAGTGGGCTTTTACCACGTGATCAGCTGTGTCCAATGATACAGCAGATCCCCGGTAAATGCAGTTGCCGGTTACCGGCTGCATATTCCTCATGCTATCATAACGTCAGGAAAGTACTGCCGATAACTAGCAATTGTCAGAGAACGGATCGGCATCGATCATCAGGGCACTGATGATCAATGCTCAGCAGTGCCACCCACCAGTGCCGCCCACCTGTGACCTATAGTGCCGCCCACAAGTGCCCAGCAGTGCCACCCACCAGTGTACATCAGTGCCCAGCAGTGCCACCCACCTGTGCCCATCAGTGTCTAGTAGTGCCACCCAGCAGTGCCACCCACCAGTGCCCAACAGTGCCCCCATCAGTGCCACCCATCAGTGCCCAGTAGTGCTGCCAGTCAGTGCCGTCAGTCAGTGCCACCCATCAGTGCCCATCAGTGCTGCCTATCAGTGCCCATCAGTGCTGTCTATCAGTACACATCAGTGCTGTCTATCAGTACAGCCTCATCAACGCACATCAGTGAAGGAGAAAATTACCTGTTTGCAAAATCTTATAATAGAAAAAAAGAATAACTTTTGTTCTTTTCAAATTTTTTGCTCTTTTTTTCTTTATAGAGCAAAAAATAAAACACCCAGCGGCGATTAAATACCACCAAAAGAAAGCTCTATTTGTGTGAAAAAATGATACAAATTTCATATGGGTACAGTGTTGCATGACCACGCAATTGTCATTCAAAGTGCAGCAGCGCTGAAAGCTGAAAATTGGCCTGGGCAGGAAGGGGGTATAAGTGCCCGGTAGGCATGTTGTTAAGAAGTCAATTATCATTTTTAATATCATTGTTGGTCTTTTATTTTTTAGACTAATGTAGGTCATACATGGGTTTAATTCCGAACAAATTTTCTTTAGAAAATCAGAAATTTCATGTGTTTTGTAATCCGATGGTGTCACCATTGATTTCGAAATTCGACCAACCAAGCCTTCAATTTCACCTTATGTTGCTACAGCAATTAATTTTCATGGCCAAGAATTTTCTTTTCTTTCCAGGTCACAGCTCATGCTCATTTCTTTTTTGTTTATATTTCCCGTACAATTCTCCCATCATTGATTCAAAATTCATTGAATTTTCAAAAAATTTCGAACATGCCTGATCACTCAAATTTGATGGTTGCTCGAAAATCGGCCGCTGCTGTGACCCACTAATGGTGCAAAATTTGAATGAAAATTCTCAGAAAAGATTTTCAAAAGAAAATTATTTCGGAATTTAACCCGTGTATGGCTGGCTTAAGGCATATTTACGCTAATTCTAAACAACATTTTAAAATCACCCTTGACCCCCTGAGTCTAATCATATTCTCTTGTCTGCCCATTTTGGAATATGATGCTCCACTGACCTTCCATTCAGGTGATCCTTCTTGAAATTAGAGCATATTAAAAGTGACTTCACTTTTACAGTCCTACACACCCATTGCACACATTTTTGTTTTTCTGATGACACAAAGGTATGCAATTTGGTTGATATTAGAGATGAGCGAATCGAAGTAGGCGAAGTGGAATTCGTTTCGAATATTAGGAAAATTTCGATTCGCGTCGAATCCGAAAATAAGCAGACTTCGGATCCGCGAATCGAAATTTTTCCTAAAATGGCGGCGACATGTGCGGCGACGGAGCGGGGATGTCTGGGAAGGCGCGCAGACAAGGCGCGCTGACCCATAATGCATTCATTCATGACATGTGATCGCATTAGCCAATCAGCAGCCATCCAGCCAGCACAGTGTAATGGTCGAGCTATAAATGGCGGCCATTTTAGAATTCTCCATTTGCCTCCAGTCATTCAATAGAGGCAGACCTGGCTGTATTCAGGGAGAGAGTTAGGGACAGAGAAACGTTACTTAGGGACACAGAAACGTTAGTTAGGGCCACAGAATCGTTACTTAGGGCCATAGAAACGTTACATAGGGCCACAGAAATGTTACTTAGGGCCACAGAATCGTTAGTTAGGGCCACAGAAACGTTACTTAGGGACACAGAATTGTTACTCAGGGACAGACAGAATTGTTACTGAGGGATACAGAATTGTTACTGAGGGCCACAGAATCGTTACTTAGGGCTACAGAAACGTTACTTAGGGCCACAGAATTGTTACTTAGGGACAGACACAGAATTGTTACTGAGGGACACAGATTTGTTACTGAGGGCCACAGAATCGTTACTTAGGGCCACAGAATTGTTACTTAGGAACAGACACAGAATTGTTACTGAAGGACACAGATTTGTTACTGAGGGCCACAGAATCGTTACTTAAGGCCACAGAAACGTTACTTAGGGCCACAGAATTGTTACTTAGGGACAGACACAGAATTGTTACTGAGGGCCACAGAATCGTTACTTAGAGCCACAGAATTGTTACTTAGGGACAGACACAGAATTGTTAGTGAGGGACACAGATTTGTTACTGAGGGCCACAGAATCGTTACTTAGGGCCACAGAAACGTTACTTAGGGCCACAGAATTGTTACTTAGGGACAGACACAGAATTGTTATTGAGGGACACAGAATTGTTACTAAGGGCCACAGAAACGTTACTTAGGGCCACAGAATCGTTACTTAGGGCCACAGAAACGTTACTTAGGGCCACAGAAACGTTACTTAGGGACACAGAATTGTTACTCAGGGACAGACAGAATGTTACTGAGGGATACAGAATTGTTACTGAGGGCCACAGAATCGTTACTTAGGGCTACAGAAACGTTACTTAGGGCCACAGAATTGTTACTTAGGGACAGACACAGAATTGTTACTGAGGGACACAGATTTGTTACTGAGGGCCACAGAATCGTTACTTAGGGCCACAGAAACGTTACTTAGGGCCACAGAATTGTTACTTAGGGACAGACAGAATTGTTATTGAGGGACACAGAATTGTTACTGAGGGCCACAGAAACGTTACTTAGGGCCACAGAAACGTTACTTAGGGCCACAGAATCGTTACTTTGGGCCACAGAAACGTTACTTAGGGCCACAGAAACGTTACTTAGGGACACAGAATTGTTACTCAGGGACAGACAGAATTGTTACTGAGGGATACAGAATTGTTACTGAGGGCCACAGAATCGTTACTTAGGGCCACAGAAACGTTACTTAGGGCCACAGAATTGTTACTTAGGGACAGACAGAATTGTTACTGAGGGACACAGATTTGTTACTGAGGGCCACAGAATCGTTACTTAGGGCCACAGAATTGTTACTTAGGGACAGACACAGAATTG
Organism: Staurois parvus; assembly: GCF_062004578.1. Classification (NCBI taxonomy): domain Eukaryota; kingdom Metazoa; phylum Chordata; class Amphibia; order Anura; family Ranidae; genus Staurois; species Staurois parvus. The sequence goes on from NW_028317938.1 coordinate 3,189,402, forward strand.
TTACTGAGGGACACAGATTTGTTACTGAGGGCCACAGAATCGTTACTTAGGGCCACAGAAACGTTACTTAGGGCCACAGAATTGTTACTTAGGGACAGACACAGAATTGTTATTGAGGGACACAGAATTGTTACTGAGGGCCACAGAACCGTTACTTAGGGCCACAGAAACGTTACTTAGGGCCACAGAATTGTTACTTAGGGACAGACACAGAATTGTAACTGAGGGACACAGATTTGTTACTGAGGGCCACAGAATCGTTACTTAGGGCCACAGAATTGTTACTTAGGGACAGACACAGAATTGTTATTGAGGGACACAGAATTGTTACTGAGGGCCACAGAACCGTTACTTAGGGCCACAGAAACGTTACTTAGGGACAGACACAGAATTGTTACTGAGGGACACAGATTTGCTACTGAGGGCCACAGAAACGTTACTTAGGGCCACAGAAACGTTACTTAGGGCCACAGAATCGTTAGTTAGGGCCACAGAAACATTACTTAGGGACACAGAATTGTTACTCAGGGACAGACACAGAATTGTTACTGAGGGATACAGAATTGTTACTGAGGGCCACAGAATCGTTACTTAGGGCCACAGAAACGTTACTTAGGGCCACAGAAACGTTACTTAGGGCCACAGAATTGTTACTTAGGGACAGACACAGAATTGTTATTGAGGGACACAGAATTGTTAATGAGGGCCACAGAACCGTTACTTAGGACCACAGAAACGTTACTTAGGGCCACAGAATTGTTACTTAGGGACAGACACAGAATTGTTACTGAGGGACACAGATTTGTTACTGAGGGCCACAGAAACGTTACTTAGGGCCACAGAAACGTTACTTAGGGCCACAGAATCGTTACTTAGGGCCACAGAAACGTTACTTAGGGCCACAGAAATGTTACTTAGGGCCACAGAATTGTTACTTAGGGACAGACACAGAATTGTTACTGAGGGACACAGATTTGTTACTGAGGGCCACAGAAACGTTACTTAGGGCCACAGAATCGTTACTTAGGGCCACAGAAACGTTACTTAGGGCCACAGAAACGTTACTTAGGGCCACAGAATTGTTACTCAGGGACAGACACAGAATTGTTACTGAGGGATACAGAATTGTTACTGAGGGACACAGAACCGTTACTTAGGGCCACAGAAACGTTACTTAGGGCCACAGAATTGTTACTTAGGGACAGACACAGAATTGTTACTGAGGGACACAGATTTGTTACTGAGGGCCACAGAAACGTTACTTAGGGCCACAGAAACGTTACTTAGGGCCACAGAATCGTTACTTAGGGCCACAGAAACTTTACTTAGGGCCACAGAATTGTTACTTAGGGACACAGAATTGTTACTCAGGGACAGACACAGAATTGTTACTGAGGGATACAGAATTGTTACTGAGGGCCACAGAAACGTTACTTAGGGCCACAGAAACGTTACTTAGGGCCACAGAAACGTTACTTAGGGCCACAGAATTGTTACTTAGGGACAGACACAGAATTGTTACTGAGGGACACAGAATTGTTACTTAGGGCCACAGAACCGTTACTTAGGGCCACAGAAACGTTACTTAGGGACACAGAATTGTTACTCAGGGACAGACACAGAATTGTTACTGAGGGACACAGAATTGTTACTGAGGGCCACAGAACTGTTACTGAGGGCCACAGAACTGTTACTTAGGGCCACAGAAACGTTACTTAGGGCCACAGAAACGTTACTTAGGGCTACAGAAACGTTACTTAGGGCCACAGAATCGTTACTTAGGGCCACAGAATCGTTACTTAGGGCCACAGAAACGTTACTTAGGGACACAGAAACGTTACTTAGGGACACAGAATTGTTACTCAGGGACAGACACAGAATTGTTACTGAGGGACACAGATTTGTTACTGAGGGCCACAGAACCGTTACTTAGGGCCACAGAAACGTTACTTAGGGACACAGAATTGTTACTCAGGGACAGACACAGAATTGTTACTCAGGGACACAGAATTGTTACTGAGGGACACAGAATTGTTACTCAGGGACACAGAATTGTTACTGAGGGACACAGAATTGTTACTGAGGGACACAGAATTGTTACTCAGGGACACAGAATTGTTACTCAGGGACAGACACAGAATTGTTACTCAGGGACAGACACAGAATTGTTACTGAGGGACACAGAATTGTTACTGAGGGACACAGATTTGTTACTGAGGGACACAGAACCGTTACTTAGGGCCACAGAAACGTTACTTAGGGACACAGAATTGTTACTCAGGGACAGACACAGAATTGTTACTCAGGGACACAGAATTGTTACTGAGGGACACAGAATTGTTACTGAGGGACACAGAATTGTTACTCAGGGACACAGAATTGTTACTCAGGGACACAGAATTGTTACTGAGGGACACAGAATTGTTACTCAGGGACACAGAATTGTTACTCAGGGACAGACACAGAATTGTTACTGAGGGACACAGAATTGTTACTGAGGGACACAGAATTGTTACTGAGGGCCACAGAACTGTTACTTAGGGCCACAGAAATGTTACTCAGGGACACAGAATTGTTACTCAGGGACAGACACAGAATTGTTACTCAGGGACACAGAATCGTTTAATTAAAGAGTATGTCAGACAACATGCAGAGGAGTGGCAGAGGAGGCAATGTTTTAGGAGCGAGCAGACGTGGCAGCAGAGGAAGGGGTCGAGGCAGCACTATTCGCAGCCAGAGGC